>NC_088981.1:49390235-49699946 GCF_963932015.1 Anas acuta
CACATCTCTCATTAAACGTGACACTCTTGAAAGCTGACATAAACTAAAGCCATCTAGAAAACTAGCGATGTGCTGCAGAACCTCAAAAGGTAGACTACTCAAATGGTCATTGTGTAGTCCAATTAAGCAGCTTTTTGCTGGTTCTACTAATACTGTAGATATACAAGGCTGAACTCCAAATGACCGTAAGTGGCGGTCATGAATAATTTTTGCCCCTTGTGTTGAAGGACAAAACCTTCGTTGAGAATATGTACACCCATAATAGGCCAAGGGACACCTCTGCTCCATCCAGCCATTAAGGCCAGCATGAATGTCACCATGCACATTCTTAAAATGTGAAGAAAATTCATTCCTCCTAAACAACTGTCCACAAACAAATGTAAACATTGAACGCTGTTTTGTTTGGTATCTAGCCACATATTCTAATACCAAATCCAGTCCAAGGGTCTGGAATGGACTTGGATTTGAGAGCTGTGGGTTGGCATGATCACACGCAGAAGCTGAAGCTATTTCCCCCACCATTGTATTTGTGGCCAATATAGCTGATGGGAGAGAAAATGTTTGGGTCCCAAAGTCAACGTGATACACATCGACAGTGCGACTTTCCGATATTCCCCTACCTCCAGGAGAATCTCCTAGGCAAAACAACAGAGCCGCGGTGATTAGATCAATCCCCTGAAGACCCATGGGATCTTCTGTTATCTCCAAATCTGATGTATCAACAGCTTTGTCTTCTTTTGGTGCTGACCAATAGTGATTAACGAGGAATTTGTATGATCGATGCCGCATAAGTGAAAATGCATCTACGTTTCTCAGTCTTTCCTGCTCCGCCTGTCTCTCTAAAATTTCTTCTTCATTAGCATGGGGAAGTAATATATGATTAACATTACCATTAACTAAATGATCAGCTGGTATTACTTCTTTAAGTTGTGCTGTTACAGGGAAGGAGCTGCAAGACTGCAATGCTTCATCATCACGAGACGCAGTGCATTCACCATTTGCTACACTGGATGGTTTTGAATTAGAAACCCCGAGATCTTCATTCTGGTCCGACACCTTTGAGCACTCGTTTTCTACATGAAAGCCATTACACAAGAGTGAGGAGTTACTGAGGTTTAGATTTAAGTCATGATTTTGTACTACATCATAACAAATATCACTAGAACCATTTTGCTCCATTTGTGAATTTTGACTCAGGCTATCCAAGTCAACTCCCCCAGCTGCTCCTATGTTTTCTTCATCTGGATATTCATGATCAGCCTTATTATCCTGAATAACGCCATTAGAGGCTTGTTCTTTAATCTCAGCATCTTCTTTCATTTCATGTGAAGTGCAGAGCTTTGAATTTAACATGCTAATGTCCCTGGTTGCAGTGTTCAGGATATCCAGAGCAGCAGCTAAACTCCTCGTTGTTTCTACAGTAGCTTGATAAAGTGCACCATAGGACTCTTCATCTACAGGTATCAAGCCATTTGAACACACCGTATCTGGGGTGTTTGTTTTGACAGAGGATTGTTCTCTGGATTCCGACATCTGATCAGCTGCTTTTGACATCATAGTTGCTACTTTAAGTGATTCTAGTAACATGCGCTGGTCTTGAAGGGCTAAAGCCATATCTAGCTGCTCCACTTCATCAACGTCTTTACTCAGATTTTCGTAAGATTTTCGGTCTGCGTAACTGACTGGCCATCTATTCCACTCCATGGTGCAACAAACCACGCTTGCAGGACAAACTTCTAGATGATCAGCAATTTTATTACGGGCTACTATGAAGGGACATCCAAAGCCACTATTCAAGCAAGGCACTCTTTCAAGTGGACATAAAATGCGGTGTTCCTCAGCTTTACATGAATGAAAAACTGCTCCACAAACCAGCGGGCAGCCTATCAAATCACAGGAAATGCCAGGCTCTGGTCTGGTCATACAACGACGGCTGACACAGTTTACGCAGTGTGCATGTTGCTGATGTTCCTCCATGATTGTAAATCCAATTCTGAGTGAAGAAAAGGGAGACAAAAACACAGAATATTAACTCAATATTGTTAATATTTAACAACAGTTATTTGCAGTTTTGCATTCTTCAGGTATATGGAGAGAGACATATTAACACAACGTGAACTGATCAGAAGCCATTTTAACAGAACAAGTAGGTGATATTTTATCTTAAAGAAATGGTGTTTAAAACTTCTCCCAGAAATTTAAGGTAACACATTTGTATCGGAGTTCAATGCAGTCTATGCACATATTCACAAGATACGAAACATGCAGCTTGGAAAAAAACATTGTATAAACTTCTCTCGGGAAGAGCTCTTTACTCCTGCCTGTTCCAAATAGATGATTCAACTAAAAACAAAACATGCTCATTGACTATGGCTTATTACCCCAAATCATAAACTACAGAACTTACACTAGAAGATGGCAAAGGAAGCCAGACTCACTCTCATTTGAGCTAGATCTCCAGATCCTTAAATTAAACAGAGGCATCCTATTGCCTGCTTGCTACCACCTATGCTTCCAGCATCCTCTTCATGCACTTCTCCTCAAGGCATGCATCTCAATCTCCATTTGTATCGTATTTTCTCACACACACAAATCTAACAGGCAGCAGTCCTTTATAACAGCTCTTCACTCTGTTTTTATTTCATCTATAGCCTGTAGCTCCTCCATAGTTTTTATAGCAGTTTTTGATTAAATGTAGCAATTATACCACACAATTTATTTCTCTCAAAACCTTTACATCAAAACTATCCTGTCCAACACTGCCCCCTTATCTATACACCTCCAGTTCAATCCACAAAAGGAACTTTTGTTAATCCATCCTCTGACCTGCCCTAATTACAATACCAGCAGTTCAAAGTGTAAGGGTAACATGGCAACTTTACACAACTAGACCAAACAGCAATAAAAATCCAAATAAAATGTAATTGCATGATCTATCATAATATACTGATGCAAACAGAAACTCAATTCTTTGTTGTGGTAAGGGGAAAAAAAAAAAAAAAAACTATAGCAAGTGTTACATTTTTGTACCATACTTCCAGAAGCTCTGGAACTCCTCAGCAGGCTAAGTGCAGGCCCACTCAAAGGACCAATCCTTCCTCCCCCTGGGCTCCAACAACCTCCCTTGCAGAAGTGATACCACTGGGTGATACCACAGTTCAGAGATACCAGAGTGATTTACACGGAGCCAAACCTCAGAAGACTGTTTCAAAAATACATTGCTCAACTCCATCTTTTCCTCACTACCTATACTCCAAAACAAAGTGTTTTTTTTTTTTTAAAAAAAAAAAAAAGAATAAAGTGCTTGCAGAATCAGATTAATAGAACAAAAACAGTTCCTTATTTTATTCTGTCTCATAAATGTACTCATGCAGTGTTGTAAGACTAAGCACTTCAGTTTTAATTTATTAGAACTTCTCAAATTAAAAATACTCTAAACTGTAAAAATAAAACTGATTAGTATTATTCCTTTTGTTAAAACTGAAGGTAAGAGGAAAGAAAACTGCCTTTCAGACACTCCACATTGATTTATTTAAAGCATTCAAATAGATTTTTATGCAATGCTTCACTCAGTTGTATTCTTTCAATGCTTTGAAATTCATGCCAACTTTAAGTACCAATCAGCCCTCATCCCTCCATCCCTCGTAATCTGGATAACTCAAATGTTTTAGCCACCCACTCTCCTGAACACTAACAAAGAAGCATATGTGCTTAGCAGGCAAAACACAGCTGAATTTTCCCCACCATACCTTAGTATTTGAGTAACAAATAAGTTGCTTCATCACACATTGTCAGGTGCGTCAATCGCTGAACTCTGTGACTGACTGATCTGCTAAATGTTTTAGCAAAACCTTCTGGCGCACAACCCGCTTTAACCTTGCGTATTAAGTCAGGTGGCATCTACTGCAAAGAGCCAAGAAAAGTTCAGAAAAGAATCAAAAAAGGGAAACTTACTGGACTGGGAAGGCAATTTAATTGGTAGTTCTTCTACCAAAGCCCTAATTTTAAGTCATTCCTGCCAAATACAGCAGCCTAACCGTTGCTAGACCAAAAAAAACTTTTGGAATTTTTCATCAATGCTAAAACCAAATTCTAACTTTCCTGGAGTCAACAGGTGAGCAGAGATCAGAAGGAAACTCTAAGGTTGTGTGCGCGCTTTAAAGTGCTTGACACAAAATGGAAATAGCCTTGAAAAAGACAAATGCTGGTTGATAATGCAAAAACCTTCAAGAAGCCCTGCCCTAGCTTCATACGTCTAAAGACAGTCATAAACCAAACAGTCAGGTAGCAGCAAGGCTTAATTTGATCAGTGACCCACAATTACATTTAAAATAAATTAATTAAAAAAAGATCTACTTTGCAAAAAGCTATGCCCCTGCTCATTTTAAGATGGCCAGAGCTGAGCCGTTCCTAGACCAGGAGGCAGGTTTGCCAGCTAGAGCACACCCCTGTGCTAGCTCTGAGTGCTGCCTTGCTTCTGGGCCAAAGCTGGCTCACGCTCAGACTGCTCAGAACGCAGTCAGAGCTCGTGTTTGCTGCACCATTTGTGTAGACATACCCTAAATTAGTCAACCATCATTAAATACTACCTTTAAATAGCCCATGTGAGCTTCCACAGAGGAACATTCTATTAAGACAGTAAAACATCCTCCTCCCTAGCACACTATCTTCGTCTGCAAGCCAGATTGTGAAACCCGAGTGGTGTGATTATACTGGCTTTTCTCAAGCTCCAAGGCTCCTTTCACACACAAACTAATATTCATCTAAACTTAATCATCTTGTACAAGCAAATGAAACTTCAAAGCACAAGAAAAGGAGAGAGAATCTGGTAAACACATTAAATATCACTAACAGTGTATGAAGACCATATCAGACACCAAAAGACCATGTTTTACCAATAGATGGATGCTAATTTAGATCTATAACAGATGTTTGCAGTTGTTTGTTTCTTTATGAAGTGGTTATGCGTGTGACCACAGAAATAGCTGAGATAACCTATCCTCTCACTTCTTTGTACATGCAAATGTAATTAGCCTCTAAAAAAGGAGGATATTACATGTTGTTTCCCTTAAAATTCAAATCCTTTGGCTCCTTAATTAAATGTATGATCTTTCTGGACATCAGTAGACCAGCAGCAGGACATTCACTAAAATTTTGCATCCTGCACAAGCCTTCACAGCACCTACTGCAGAACTTTGATTTAGTCAGAATATCATATTTATTTATAGCTTCTTATAGAGACCATACACACACACACAAATAAAATGTCCTTTTCATGCATTTTTCAATTTCAGTACCTGGCTTTCAAACTCAATGAATGTTTTGGGCATTAATGAGTTCTGGGACTTTCCATGAGGCTTTCAATATAATTCAATTACCAAAACATAAAGGAAAAACAAAGGAAAAAAATCAACCAAACTACCCTATCAAACTGGATAAAACCTCATGAATGAGCATATTTATTTACCAACAAATAGTCACTTCTCACTCGATTTTGTAAGCTAACTTTGTGAACCACTGAACTTAGCACCGCCTCGATGCAATAAAAAGGGAAGACAAACAAGTTTTTTGATATAAAGAAGTCCAAAGCTTTTAAATTACTCTAATACTCAAAATCCTAGAAAAACACCTGTCATTAAAACACATACCAATAAGATTTACTGTCTATACCCCATTGTGTTCCTTGCCATAATTTGGTGAGAATACAGAAAGTCACATCAATGACTACAGCAAGAAGGAACAGCTGTCCTTTTCTGATAGCACAGTGTCAGCAACTAGGTTCAGTTCATATGAGATGCTTAAGTACACACACTTGACTGTTACTAGCAGAGAAACCTAAAAATACATCCAGTTCCAATGAGGTGACCACTGCTCTCAGAATTTGTGCAATCACTTGATGTTATTGTACATACTATACAGTCAGCTGACCAAATCAGCCAGAACATGCTTTGAAAATCTGTCATAATTAAAAGGATTAAAATTCCAGCTGCTACAGCCACATGATTTTCAGTTGCTGTTTTAACACAAACATTAAAATAGCATAATAAGAGTTTCAAACAGTCACTGCACAATACTTCAGCTGTGGGGGCTCTGTCTCCTGTACCACAAAGTGTGAGGATCTATACTCAGTGTTGCCAAACCCAAAGTCTGCTCACTTACTCTCCCCCTACATGAACTCTTTGGGACAAATAAGATAGGAAATCACAGCAACTATTCCCACAGTCATATGCTTTTCATTCACCAAACCTATAAAAGCTTAACTATCTTTGAACCCCTTCCCTCTATCAAATTTGACTAAGTAATAGTCCAACAGGTTCTTAAATTACTGGTTCTAGGAAGTAGAACAGAGGTACACAAGCAGTACTACAGGTTTAAACTCCTAGGAGCATCCAAATCCACCCACAAGCAGCCAAATACATGCAAACCATTCTAAAAAATTCCCTGTTGTTTTGGAGATCATACAAGACAACCCACTATTCCTGAACCTTCCATCTTTTACCCAGGTCTGTGGCTAAAAGAGTAGGTAAGTCTGGTAAGATGTGGAATCTGCATTTCAGAGAGTAAAGTGCCAAGTGAAATGGAGATAAAAGATATTAAATAAGAAAGAGGAAGAAAGCAATATAAAAAAGAGCTTTAGAATATTATACTAGAATTTGTAGTACTATAGATAACTACTGAAAAAATTATTTTATCGTTCTATATCCTACCATGCATGGGAGAAGTACGTCATTAATCCTGACTAATAAATCTAACTACAAAATATGTTACCTTCTTGAAGACTGAGAATTGTGCAAGCTTTTCTTCTCACAGCTACCTTGTACAAAATGTGTAACAATTTTCCTATCTACAAAACAGCCGCATTACCTTTGTTATGCAGGTCATGCTCACTTTTTTTTTTTTTGTGGGTGTTTTTTTTGTTCTTGGTTAGCTTTAGGATTTGATGAATATTTTTTTGTTTTGTTTTTTTGGGGGGGAGGAGGGAAAAAGGATGTATTGGTTTTCAAATAAACAATGGATAACATGAACTAGGGGTTCAGCAAGATCTCTTCTGATGCCATTTCAGTCAGGGGAATAGCAGTTGCCACCACTACTCGTTGCCATTCCTGCTTGAGGTGAGCAACAAAAGGCAGCTCTGACTCTAACCACCAACACTCCATAAAGGCTAAGGTTAAATAGCCCCATTCTCAGGCTTCTCCAAAAACAGTACAGCCTTTATCTTCATCTTAGGGAGCTGGGTGCCTCAAATCTTACTCTAAATGTCTCTCTACAGCAACAATGGACAGCAGAGCAAAGTTAATCTAACGCTACACCAATTTCCAACTACATTTTCAAGTGGCAAATTCAGAAGCACAACAATAGACATTACAAACTGCTAGTTCCTCACTTGACTAACATGACTAACGTGACAAATTTAGAAGGTATGTACCTCTGCTGCACAGGTAACAGAGTAGTACATGTGGCCATCTTATAAAGTCTTATATATGGGGCAATAGTTCTTTTTATTGTTTTTCTGATGTCAGAGAAATTCCTGACATGGACTTTATGAACCCTTATATTTCTTCAAACTGGTTTACATCACAGACACTTTCAGGAAGTAAAGTTCTTTCAGATGCCACACTTAAAACATCAACCTTATGGGATACAAATACTTCTGATTATTTTGTTAATCAGTGAATACATAACAAGAAGCTTCAATTACTAAAGCTGAAACTACTTGACAAGTAGGGTGTTCCTTTCACCATTATCATCATAGGCTATGGCAATTTACACATATTACACAAAGGAGGTACCAAAAGGTCAAGCTCAAAACATGGCTTCTAATTGCAAGGAAAAACACAGGGCATACATATTCCTGCAAGATCCTAGTTTTATCAAGAGATCATCTAGGATCAAAGGAACAAGCAAAACCTTGGTATGTACTAACTGCTTTGTGAAGCATAATTTAGTTACCCATCTACCTCAAAAAAAAAAAAAAAATCAAACTAAAGCAAATAGTAGTGAGCATTAGAACTATAAAAAAATTGCAACTTCTTACATGCCAACCTTACCTTAAAAAGAAGAGCTTTTCCACATCTACACCTCCTCCCCACCCCACCTCCCCAAAACCCCACATCCTATTAAAGGAGCTGACCTGTATTTTGCATTCTTTTGAATAACACTTTAGGAGTTTCTTTTAGCTTAACTGCAACTCATCTTCCTCTCACTCATAGAATTCAGTGAGGTATGTCCTCCCAACTCATTGCAGACAGAAAATAGATCTGAATGGGGAAAAATCCCAAAAGAAAGCAATACACTGCTTTGACTGAAGTGGACCCACCAATGATGCCTCATGTGTTTGGATTACTTCCAGTGTACAACCAACGCTGTGACAGAATGATCTAACACTTTCCCTATTGCTAACAATCTCCAAGAATGTCGAAAATCAAACCCTGAACTACTAAGTTTCTCCTTAGAGTACTTTTGTGACAGATCTGCCATGCTTTCTTTTAATCCTACACAGTCCCCAAAGAAGACACCAAGAGGCCTCAATGTGCCTTTGGCCTCACACTGCCACAGGACAACAGCACCAGGACCAGCTACGCTTGCTGCATGGCTCGGGCACAAAAGCACTCTACCTGTTCGGCTGGTGACAGGGCAGACTCAGCTAGAGAGCCAGTAGATCTCATGTGTAAGGGACTTCTGTACTTGAGCTCAGCGCGACCCCTGGACTGCTGCTGACTCTGCAAGAAACGAGATCAGAAACACATTTTGTTTTCTGGTGTACAAATTACTTGCTGTATGTACAATCTTCTGAACAGGTCACCTGCTTATACTATTTGGAGCTACAAGTCATGAAATATTTTGAACTTTTTAGGAAAAAAAATAAACATGTTTTTAATAGACTTTACAACTGCAATGTGAGTTCTGTCATTCTAGCTTTCAGTTAGCTGTTAGTCACACTAGACTGTTACTCACATTTAAGGCTAGACAAAACTTTTAAAAGTTATTACGACAACCTGCTTCACTTTATTATTTGGTTTGGCTCACCAGAAACCTTTTAAGAAAAGTATGCATGAAACTTAAATTAAAGACTGCAACAGCTGGAGAACTAAGAAAAAAAAAGATATTCAAAGTTGCATTATTTTATAAGCTGCATTTTATTCTAGTTAAAATTTGTCCAGCTTCAGTCTTAATGTCTTATGTCTTCAGACAATTCATTAAACAGTTGCTTAATATTAGAAAGCTCTTTACTGTAACAGGATTATTCCATGTGTTCATATTCATTAATTATTGTTAAAACTTAGAGATGGAACAGAGGTTATATACTCAAAGAAATTATGTTATCCTTGTCCCCAGACATCATCTTACAAATCCTACAGAAAACCAGAAAAGAAAATAAGCCATTTCTGAGAAATCAGAACCTAAACTACTGCAAACAAATAATGCAATCCGTATTACAGTAGGTAGTTTCAGCCACCCGAAAGAAGCCAAAAATAAATCCTTCTTCTTAAATAATATTTTAATTCATACATGTTGCCACAGAATTCCTGACCTCTGTATGTTTACAGAGATCTGGCCAAAAATCTTTGTTAATATACTACTTCAAGTCTTACTACACAAGTTGAACCAGTTCCCATAGCAAAATAAGAAAGCAAGTTTAAGGTAAATGGAACGTGAACACAACTGCTCTCCAAGAAGACAAACTGAAATGCAGATGTAATGTACTCTGCATGTATAAGGGTGTTTTTTTTCCTCTTAAAAACATATTCTTGTTAGTAGCACAGAGCCTGACTGGTATACAGCAAGAGTATTTAGTACAAAAAAGTTTTAAGAGGCACCTCCACTGCATCATATAATACCAAAGTACAATGATGGGGGCTGTCCTAAAAGAGTTTGAAATTTTTAAAGTAGAACAAAAAGAATTGGAGAAAAAGATCAGAGAAGGTATTAGGAACTTTAAACTATTCCATTTCCAGTTACTTAATTTTGTTATAAAGTGAAAGACTTTTATCATGCCTATTTGACTTTTCCCTCTTCTAAATCACTTGCTTTTAAAAGCAATGTAAATAATACAAAATATCCAATTTCAAAAACATAAAGAAACAAAACAACAACAAAACAACCCAACACTATTTTCTAAACAGAACAAAAACTCACCTATCTCAAATAGTTGATGACAAGAAGTTGGGAACGTACCTCGTAAGTAACGCACTACACCAGCTCTTTCAATGTTTTTAACTTGAATGAAGAACTGGAAAACACAGCTCTGCACTGCAAGTTTGTGCAGGGTTTGTGGACGTACAGTGAGTCACCAATCTCTGATCTCTAATATAATTTAGACTGCCTTCTCCAAATGTCAGCGGGCACGAAGCTATTACTTTTTCCACAGACTCCAGCTGAACATTCCCATCCAAATACATTCCATGGCCGATGACAATAGTGACTCAGCTAAAACAAGTTTTTGTAAGAGCATAACAGCTATGAAAATACTGCACACTCCTAGAAAGATCCTATTTGCAAAGAATCTGTCACTCCAACACACTCCTCTACCCCACAGGATTTTTGGAAAACTACCATTTCTACTAGAGATACTTCTAAATATACAAACACAAAGTTTAAACTTCAAAAAAAAACAAGCATCACATCACTCACCTTCTGGCACCTATGTAAGTATGCCTGAACCAGGTATCGCTATCCAACAACCAGCTGAACCGATAACTTCAGTTTTATACAAAGAGCTGGAAACACGCCAGTTAGAGTTTTACCTCACTGTACCTCTTGTTCTCGTGGCTTAAATTTGCACCCATTGGGGCTTCATTGTGATTTCACACTAAGAGTTCAGATCAACGTTTGACGTGTGGTAAACAGTGCTGTCTACTCAATTCAATATTCTACAGATTGTAAAGGTTTGCAGCAGAATATTTTAGATTCAAGTGGCATTAACAGATAATAATGAAACTAGAAAAAAAAAAAAAGGCAGACCAAATGTCACCTCAAAAACTATTAAAAACAGTATCTTGCAAAGTCAAGATCTAGAGCTCCCCTTCCATTTTAATTGCCTTGGCCCGTTTTAGAGCAGTCTATATTACAAGATTTTTCAGTCTTTATCCTTCATTCAATATTGAGTCTAGATAGTGCACAGACATTTAAAGCTTACGTAGGATTCCTCTGTAACTCTCATTTAATTTTAAACTCTCCCTTAACTATTTGTGGTCTTTTTGGGAATACTTGAACTAACCATCTCACCTACAAAAAATTCAAGTTATGTTTACTCTCATTATACAGATAAGGAAATTGAAAGAGAATTGTCACCAGTACAATGATCACCAGACACATGATTCTCTGGCTCTCATCTCTATACCACTGGATCTCATCGCCAGAGACAAACAGCATTTGCTTCATTTGAGACGGAGCTCGCCAAAGAATCAGGTCTATCAGTATGAAAGAAATTATGCCCTTGTTTTTTATTACTATTATTGTTTAGTTCAACCGGATTGAATACAAAAGCACATGTTTGTTAGCAATCTGAAATCCACAGCAGCTACAGGAGTTGACTCAAAGACAAACATTCATGTGCTTAACAAAGGTGCTGGGAAAAGCCCTTTGGGACACAGGTCACAAACTGGATCGCCTACGAACACGCAGAAATCTTGCCCAGAGAGTTTCCAACCAGGTACTGCTAGTTAGACTCAGCACCTATTTTTTCCCATTAAACGTCTAACATCAAAGTAGGAGGCATGAGCAATACAACCCAAACGTAAGAAATTAATTGAGTAAGAAAATAATTTAGTACCAAACAGAAAGAACATCCACGAAGCAAAGACACTGCTGCTGCATAGTCTTTGCCCATTCTGATGGGATTTGCTTATTTTCTAACCCCTTCCAATGCCAGAAAAGAATGAGACGGACACCCCATGAAGCCTCAGCTAGCAATACAACCCCAATTCACCCTCTGAATCCCATTTCTTGTCTCAGTGAAGCTGGACCAGTGCAGAAAGACATCCACATAGGCATTTAGAAGACAGACTAAGGTTGCCAGCGCATTTTTCAGATTTACAGCCTCACCTGCTTACCAACCGCGGCTGTTTCAGTAACATTTCTGCACTTCCAGGAGAGAGGCAGCCCACAGCCGCGGTCACCCGACACCCTGCTCCCCCCGCATCGCCAGGGGCTGCGCGAAGCTCGCCCCCCAGACCCCGCAGCAGGCTGCAGGGCAGCCCCGACCCCCCGCGGGCCGCTACAAAGGCCGGGGAGGCAGGCGCCCTTCCTCCAGCAGCAGGGCGAGCGGAGCACGGCGCCGCCGCGGCCGCGCAGGCCCGGCGCAGAGCGGGGCAGCTCCCCCAGCACGGCCGGCAGCGACGCGAGGCTGAGGAGCGGCTCCCAGCCCCCTCGGGCTGCCGCTGCCCGCCCCAGGCCCGCGCCCCCCCCCCAGCCCTCCCACCCCGGGGCTCGCTCCCGGCGGCCGCAGGCCCTCAGCGGGGCCGGGCTCGTCCCCCCCCGGCTGCCGCGGCTCACCCGTGCCCGTCGCTCGCCGGGCGGGCGGCAGGGAGGGAGGGAGGGAGGGAGCGGCGCCCCCCGCGCCCTCGCTGCGCGCCCCCGTCCCCCGCCGGCCTTCCTCTCGCCGCCCTGCCCTGCCCTGCCCTGCCCTGGCCCAGCCGGGCTCCCCCGCGCGGCCCCGCTGCCGGCCGCGCCCCCCAACGGACACGCGCGCGCGCGGCCGCGGGGCGGGGAGGCGGGCGGGCGGGCGCGGCCCCGAGGGGCGGAATGCCCGGATGTCGCGCGCGCGCGCTCCCGTCGCCCCCTCCCCTCCTCCTCCACCGTACCCCGGCTCCTCTCGCGCGGCGGGGGCGTTGCTAAGGGCGGGAGGGGCCTTGGCGGCGCCGCCCCGGTAGCGCCTCGCAGCCTGCGGGCTGTCGGAGCGCCCTTGGGCGAAATGTTTTGTTTTGTTTTCTTCTGTTTTGTTTTGTTTTGCTGTATTTTCCTAGAAACCCGCGCCGCCTCCCACAGGCGCAGGGTGCCGGGCCGGCCTGGGAAGGATCCGTCCTTCGGAGGGTGGAGGGAGGCTGGCTCCTGGGGGGGCTGTGGGGAGGTGGCCTGGGGGTTAGGGCTTCAGGGGTCTGACGGTCGGAGTGCTGTTTATCTATTTATATATTCATTTTACAATAAACGTTTTTTGAGTGCATATAGTGTGTCTTCTTCTGGTACTAGGAGAAAAGCCATTTTTATTCACAACATACACATTTCCCCCTCCCCCCCCCCCTCAAAAAATAATAAAATAATACTAATGAAAGCATACACAGAAAATACAGATATATTAGTTTGGTAACTCACAAGAAGTAGCTTTACTTTTGCCTCAAGCTTCCAGTTAAACACCTTGTTTGCCTTCTCCCAGCTTCCAGGCTGTATATTCCCACGTCATGCACATAGACTTATGCTTAAGAGCCAGCCAACGTGGAAAATTGTTGAAATCTCTTGGGTTTTAACACAGCTTTAGTGAGGAGTAAATAAACAAAGTGACTGTTACAGGTTTGGACATTCAGAATCTAAAAAAAATAAATAAATAAATTCCTTTTTGCTATGCTGAAAACAAGAGAACATGGAAGACAGATGTAAGTCATCACTTCAGTGTTAGGCACGTAAGAGAAAACCTAAGATGACCTCAATAGGAGGCATCATTGCCAGCGCTTCCTTTAATAAGCACTCTTGGGTTTGCCTCACCCTTATACTACAGCCTTGATCTTCCTTGATCCTGAGGACAGGCCATTTTTTTTTTCCTTTATAGATTTGATTACAGGATCAGGACATAGGCATCTAGCCATGTGAGCTCCAGAAGATGGTAGGGATTGGCTCTGTGACTCACAGAAGCCAAACAAAATAATTTCATCTTCTCAGCAGGCAATTAAACAAATTGCTGGGCAGAATCCTTGTAGGCATCCACTGTTTTTCACAACTGCTGCTTATTGGTAATGTCTTCAGTGGAACAGGTGAAGTTTGCTTTGCTGCTGCTTCTCACCACGGTGGAGTGTATAGTCTGCGGCTGACAGACCAACCTGCAGCAACAGTATTAATTACAGAGGGTGTTGTAGAGCTTTTGTCTCTGATGGACTGCATGCTGGAACCAGGCTTCTATGACAGAAGTGGGACTTTTTTTTAATTTTAATTGTTTCTTTTGAGTGAGGAGAATGAACTTCTGTGGCTTAGACTTCTCTCATGACTCAGCTGAATCTCACCTGGTCATTCAGGGAAGAGTCTCCTACTTCTCTCATGCTTTAGTGCATAGGCCTTCTCACTGTCCTTGAGCTATCCCTTTCTGCCATACTTGATGACCATCGTTGTTCTCATGAGCTGCAATTTGAGGTAATAGGGCAAGTTAGTTAGAATCGCACAATTTGGCTTAGTACCACTGCCCTACAAGCCAGAAAGTCTTTGAGGATTCAGTGGGTGAACAACTGTAGAGGCTATTTTCTTCTGGCTTAAGTCCAAAATGAATGAAACTTCATTCTGGTTACTCATGCATGGAAAATGAATATCTGTATATCTGGTTCAGTATTGGTCTGTACATGACACTGTTGCTGAAGTCAGCGGAAGAGGGAAGTGTAAGCCGATTCTTGCAGCAGCGTAATTCAGTTCTCTCCCCTAGTCTGAAGCAAAGCCTGTACCAAATGCCAAGGCAGTTGCTGAGGTGTGCAGACAGTCTCCTGTAAGCTGCCAACGGTACATGAAATAAACCAGATTTGTTCCCGAGGTTATAAAAAGAGTGATCTGTTTGCTGACACACTTTCTAATCAAGGTGAATAATTTAAGCACTTTCTAGTTTCAAATCCTAACAAATCACAGTTGTTTTTCACTGACAACTATTTGTCTCTGGAAGTTCTTTCTAAATGGAGTTACAGGAAAAAAAAAGAAAAGAAAAAAAAAGGGAAAGAAAAAAAAAGATTGTTTCCAAAATGCATTTGCAAGTAGATCTACTGATGCTTGAACATTCATATTTAGCAGTGTGTAAAAATAAACAGCTGAGATCTGCCCACAAAGCCTCTATGTAATTTGCACTGCACAGCTTTGAGAGCAGAATGTTTCCAAACAACAGAGACCTCAAAAGAAGTTTTTTCTACCTCCTGGGTTTGTATTTTCAGCTTAGGCCCATCAAGAGATTTGATATTTACTTTAATACCTTTGTGATTATGCATTTCCAAGCAAAGCCTCTTCTCTTTAACAAGGCAGCCCTTCTATCATTAAAAAACCTATAAACTTGAAGTGTCATAGGAATTCAGGTTCTCTTTTGAAAAGATTTCACAACAGTAAAAGTTACACTTTTAGATCTTCCGGCATATGGATTATAAGAGAATGAGCTAGAGAAGCTCTTGTGAATTTGGGGGTTTGGAGTTGTTTTGCATTATTCCATCTTCAATATGGGAAGGGTTTTTTTTGGTAGGATAGTCTAAACTCTCATCCGGTCAGATGTCTCGATTTCAGCATAATTACCCGCCTACCTGGTTACAGCCAGGGAAGCTGTGGTGGGTGGGTACCGCATGTGTTTGGTGGGAATGTTTGGTACTCTGGCCCAGGTACTGGGCTATAAATACCTTCAAGTCGATTTAGTTTTAATCACATCAGACTGGACTCCTTTTGTTGGCTGTAGACTTATGAACAAGCAAGATAGAAAGGATCAGTGCTTTTTCAGAGTGGAAAAATCCTCTGCTGTTGCATGGAAATCTTTTTTTTTTGTTCAAGACAAAAGTGAAAACTTTCAGATGATGGTTGTGTTTGGAGTACTTTTTCATAGGTTAAACAAAAATCACTGTATGATTATTATTAAATTACACTGTTTATAGTGTGTAGTATAAATTACACTGTTTATATTTCAGCTATTCTTAGTAAACTACACAGGTCAGAAAGTAAACAAAATATTGAAACAGTTCTCTGACACCTTCAACTATGTGAAAATAAAAACCATAAGTTTCTGCAAAACAAGGCTTAATTAGATCTTCTTGTGATTCTCTCTCATGATAATTTAGACTGAATTCTGGAAGACATTACAGAGAAATCAGCCGATCATTAAGCTATTTCCAAATTGTGAAAATATGTTATTGTCTGCTGTGCTGGCAGAAAAGGAGATTGTCTTTTTAGGTGAAAGAAAAGTTTTCCAAAGATTCCAGCCATGATCAAAACTGCCATCAGTGCTCCTCCAAGGACTAAGGTTTCAGTTGTAAGAACTTTCCTTTTATCTGGAGAGAAAACAAATGCAAGGTTTACAGAGGAGTGTCTTCCAATGAAATCTAACTAATAATGTATTATCTTAGGACAAACCATGTTTCCCCATTTCAAAAGCATTTATAAAAGAACATTTTTCAAGCAAAACGTCAGCTCCAAAACAATGTGTACTAGTCCTTTCAACCTGGATAAAGAATACTCCCCCGGAGACTATGAGGAAATCAGCTAATGATGTAAGATGTGAATTTCTGCAAACATTATTTATTACTTACCACATTCTCTTAAATTTTGCTTTTACTTTCAGTTGTTATTCAGGCAGGAAGATTAGAGGGGGGCTGTTAAAGGAGCTAAAGGACAGTGCCATTCTTCTAAATAAAAGATACCCGGCACACTTTTGTTCTATACATGTGCAGGGTACAGTCATCTGGGATATGATGCTGCCTCTTCAGCTCAGGGGTTGCTTTTGTGGGGAGGAGGCAGTTTTCAGCTCCATGGGTCTCTCCTCTTGTTTCATAGGGACTTCATCCTCCATCACTCATCTGGGAGGACGAATTGGTCTCCAACCTGATGGGAAGACTCCACCATGAGGCGTTGCATCTCCCATTATGGGTGGCAGCTGAGCTAGACAGCGCTTTCAGACAGAATGCTTCCTTAAGTTACCCAACAGTGGAACGACAGGGAACCTTATGGAGCAGTGGCTGATTTTTGGAAGCAGGTAGTGCTGGGGCCTCAGACTCCACATTTGCAAGAAGCTCTGTGAAAGGCCAAGATTTACATGGGCACCTCTCTGAGCTCAAAACAAGTTTGGCCTGGAAGCCGCAGAGCTCAGGAGGATCGTTGTACCTCCTGAGTGTAATAGCACAAAATACGTTTTTAGTGGACATGGAGTTCCAGATCAAACAAAAAGAATAATGATATAATACCTATATCCAATGTAATTATCTTTTGGACTAGCAAGTTCTTTATATAGCTGCACTTCAGCAATATTTATCTGGCAATATTTTTATTTATTGCATATGTTTTGGGATATTCTTATCATACATTTTTTCCATACTGCACAACTTTTCTGTTTTCTTTGATTCTCAGCTGCATCATTTGCATCATAAATAAAGATGTGATATGAGATATTCTGCATTTTATAAGTAAAACAGAAGTTAGCTAGCCTTGACTCAGATGATTAATTCTGAAAACTTTGCAAGATTGAATTAGCCTCTGGTACTTTTCCATTCTTTTAAGTTTTCCCTCACAAAATTGAATTGATAAATGACATGTAATGTTTATCTGAGGGGAAAAAGAGCTCACTTGTTTATCTGAGGGTCAAGTGACAGAACTACATCAGGTGATTGAACTTGGGAGTACCACAGAGGGCTGCAAGGGGAAGCAAACTACTGCTTGTTGTGCAGCCCTGTAGCTTATTTCTGGCTTTGGCAGCATCACGATAGGGAAGAAGGAGCAGACAGAACTGGAATGCAATTACAGTTGGTGGGTCCCCCAGCAAACTGTCAACAATATGTATCACAAAACTTCTAGCTTCAGTTTTGATCACCGTTTATGCACAGGAAGGCATGGTAGTTCCCAATCATTAGGACTGATCAGGAAGCAATATTCATTAGTCATTACAAAAATATCTGGCTGCGTTGTGTCCGTACGTGCTAATCCAAAAGAGTTCACTGGCAAAGAAATCACACTCCTTCATGATGTGCATGAGTACATTTAAGTTTTTTACAATAGATTTCAACTTTAATCTCCTTAGTGATAATCACACTTCAAAGCAGTGTCACTTCCTTTCATCTTTTTTATTTTTTAACCTTAAAAACATACAGGTGAGTTGTACCAGGCTGTCTAAAACATTACATTTTAAATGAGCCATATTATAAATTACTTACTTGGAGTTGCTTCCCTCTTGTCTCCTAGCTTTCACTTAATGGGACCATGAGACCATCTGACTGGGGAATGGAACTGTATCTCTTTTAGTTCTGGTCATTCTGCCATAGTTAGTACAATTCTAATAAAAGAAATTGCAAATCATCAGACTTGTATATGCTTCTCTAAAAAAAGTCAATGAATTCATGCACAAAACCGCTTGTTTAGAAACAAAAGGTCACCAGAAGGTTACCACAGAGCCCTACATGTCTGTGAGGTCCTATAGAGGAGCTATTTTCTTTCAGGAGAGGGCTCTGACACCTATGTGTGCAAACCAATACATCATGTACTCCAGAGACACAAGACACAGCTTGTCCTGAAGCCAGAGCAGGAGTATTTGCTACTCAGAGGACTTGCAGTGGAACTCTAACTTTTTTTTTGTCAACAGGCTGGTTCAAAGTCATTTGAGGTCAGTAGTGGCCTGAACCTGCAGACCAAGTCCAGGAGCTGTAGACAGCCTGGAGAAGCTTGCATGGGCACAGCTATACCACAGGTCATTTTCCACCACTCCAAATCAAAAGGTTTATAAGAACTGAGTATCATTCACAAAGAGATTCTGTCTGAGAACAAAGTCTTAGTCGCATATGCTTGTAGCCATACAAGAAGATACACTCAGCAACAAGAACAATGAAAGAAAGTTATGGGGTTTGAACCTGAACATTTCAATCTAACACCTCGGGGTTTTTTATTAAGTCCTCCAACTGTACTTACATTTCAGAGCCATTACCAGCAACGCCAATGCATTTGCTGGTCACATCCTGAATGAGAAAGGTTGCTTGTATGTGTAGAGTATGAAACAGTAGGATGATAAAAGACATACTAGAAGATGCTTTAGCAATTGAAGTCAGGCTTAAAACATACCTTTTAATTCACAAGCTTGAAAGATTTCTTTTTCTTTATGTCTAACTTTTGCAGATATGACAAAAGAAAATGTCCACATTTGCCTTTTCAGGCCTATATTTATGTCTATAGTATATAAAGTATTATATATTTATTATATATATTATTTATTATATATATATATATTTGTCAGAGCTTACTCTCTCATGTGGAGCAACTTTCTACATGCAACTGAATTTCTCAGTAACATTAAATTTTAGTGAATGGCGGGTGCAATGACAACTACTGTGGCTATTACAAAGAACAATTAGTACAACTGTTGTCTCTTCATGACAAAACTGGAATGGACCTATCATGAGCAGATAAATCAGAGGCAGTTTTGGCATTGCAAAGAAAGACACAAGGCTATCAATATGATACTGAAGAGAACAATTCTACTAGGAAGAAAATGTAACCAGGAGAGCAATTTTACAATGAATGCTCAGATTTAGAAGTTTATAGCAAAAGCAGTGTACAGTAACACTGTATGTTTAAGCTCTTTGTAAATTTGGCCTTTAATAGTATTTTCCCTCTTTCCTCTCTTTCTGAGCAAGCTCATTCAACCAATTCTCTCTGCAAAGATAGGTCACTTATTCATATGAAATGCTTCTGCCTGTAATCACAGGTCAGATCTGGCATCCTGCACACTCCTTTTTTCCAAGGACAAAGCCTTCCCTCTCTCCAAGCCCCATATATAGTGATCTAGTTCTTGAGAATGATGCTGGGGAACTCCACTGCGCAATGCCAATGAATCTCTCAGCATCTTGCTTGGACCAGGGAAGGGAATTCCCAAAGTACTCAGTCATCTGCGGAAAGACCTTGATATGCATGGCATCGTCCTGGTACAGAGATGTCCAGTTCTCCAAAAAGAGTGAATTTCAAAAACAAGGCTGAGGATTAAGGAAGAACTTTCACTATCCATAATAAAACAGATCAGGATTCAGAAATTCTACCCCTTTCACACCCTTGCAACATACCCAGGACTGGACATCCAGGTCAGCTGCAGAGACAAAAATAAAACTTTGCTTCATTGGTTGGGCTCTCAGCCCATCATTCCCTCCAGTCACAGCTGTGCAGGGAAGTTACTAGGGCTTTAGCTATCTCTTCTCCTTCGTAAACACATGTGCTGGAGGTTTGGGAATGTCCAGTTAAAGATATTGTGCAATACCAAAGAAAGAGGTCTGCAGAAAGAATCAATAGGCATAGGGCTTCATTTGTAGCCATAAGGTTTCCAGTGGCAGGCCAATTTCTTGTCTGGAAGCAAGGGAATGCATCTTTTCCAATTTATGGCCCTAAGACACTGTAAACACTGACAACTGGGTAAGACTGAAGAAGGCCTGTGCTCATACGTAGACTAAGACCTCATTGTCACTTTGTTTCAAAACAAACAAACAAATAAAAAATCTGCATGGCAAAAATCTGCCTTGCTCCACAAAGAGAAAATGGGGTCAACTACAGTGAATCGGTGCTGACCATGTCAGGCTGCACATTTTTAAAAAATGGCCATGCATTTTTAAGGATCTCTTACTGTCCCCCACCAGTTTTACTCATATGGGTGAGTAACGGCAACAGAGCTATCATTATACTAATACAAATAAAAGGAGATTCAAGTCCCTTTAAGACAACTACTGCTGGATACCTCTCTGTGATTCCATCAAGATGAGGTCTGCAGATAAATCCTGCAGGAAATGCTGAGAAGCCTTTGGGTTTCACAATAGCTGTGGTCAGTCAGTATGGAGTATGCCCTGCTTGCCATGGTGCCATTACATCCTTCTTTCCCCCAGTGTTAGATTAGGCTAGGTTAGGTCCTATTAGAAAAATTAAATAAATCAGATGCAATGGTTAATCACTTATTTATGCCCTTAAATGCATTCTGTTAGTAAGGTGACATTGGATTGCCAGATTTTGAATCACAAGATAGACTAAACAGTGATTTAATAGGATCACATGTTTTTAAAGGTTTTGTGCTTTGTCTTTTTAAAGGAAGTCTATGCTGTCGTGTGGACAGCTTACATAACAAGGTCTGAAGCAATAAATAGCATTTATATCCGGAATCAGAAGCATGCCCTAGTATTGTTTTTGTCAAACTTTGCCTGTTGGGTACATTTGCAATCTTGTGACTTTCAGACCCAGCATCTGGTTTTGAGTCAATCTCCAGAACGTCATTTTAACTTCTTCAATTTCTTCCCTTGCTTGATGCCAGCATGCTGGCATTTCAGATATATCTTTTTTTTTAAAAAAAAAAAAACAAAACCAAAAAAAAACACAGACTGTTTCGTAAAATCTTGTTGTCATGAGGCAGCTGCCATTAATGTCTAAACATCTACCACCTGAAACCAGTCAAGAATATATTGTATTTTGTGTCATAATATCTCACAAGCACTGAGAATATCGTATAACGTTTTCTCTTCTGATCTATGGAATATTTTTCCTCTGTGCTTTGTCTAATAAATCTTCTTGCTGTTACCATAATGCTGTAGGATTCCACAACATAAACACTTTTAAAGGAATCTGTTCTTCTGGATGGAATATTATATTGCTCCCATTAGAAAACTCCTCTTCAATTTCAAGAGCACATAATTCATTACTGAATGCTTGTAAATGTCATCTTGTTGTAACTCCTCTAGGAACAAGTAATAGCCTGTGCTTTCAGGTCCCACATTACATTGTCTGATCAGAAAGAGACAAATTCTTTGCTGTTTGTTTTCCTTTGGGACTACAGATGTATAATTCAAGATATAAACTACTATCAGTACAGATCATTTTTTTTTTTTTCTATGCACAATGCTGGACAGGCTGCTCTAAAAATAATACAAAGTATCAATCAAAATAATATAGACAAAACTCATATTGTTTTTGATGGGACTTTTGTCTGCTTAACCATGGTTAAATAGTTTGATATATAGCTGTAAACTTAAGGCCAAAATACAAACCTTCACTATGGCTCCTTGGTTGCATTTCTGCTGAGTCACTGCACAGGCTTGCAGTAGGAATTATTGTTGTAGCTGGGAATGCAAGGGCCCCGTGGCTCAGTGCCTTGCTCAGGGCTACACACCAAGGAAGTGACGACAACTGGGGTTCAGAAACTCCAGGGTGAAGAACCCACTCTCAGCTTTTTAGGGTGACCCAGCAGTAACATAACTTTATCTTTGTCCTCACATCATACACATACAGAAAAATCTACAGGCTTGCAGACAGCTGCAGTATTGTGACAAATCTGGACTTTGCAGTGTAGGAAAATGTAGTTTTAAGAGACACCAAGAAATCTGAACATCTGGATCTTAAACATTGCTTCCGCTCCTTCTCCATTCATTAACATAGACAGTGTTTCATCCTTGACAAGTTGTGGGCAGCTATATAAAATGAAAGTTATGGAAAAGTTAGATACAAAGGTCACAAATCTGTTCCTGTGGAACTGATTGTGTCAGACATTGAAGAGATTTAACTAAACTGCAAGATCCGGTGGCGACACTTGATATTCATGCATCCCACAGAATAATCAAAATTAGAACTCCAGGAACCAAAATTAGGTTGAGAAAAGTAGAAGTGAGACTTTACTTTTTTTTTTTTTTTTAATAATAAAATGGTTTATTATTCAGAAGAATATTTAGCAAAAGATATTGACACCATTTCACTCTAGAAAGCCCCAATTTGCACTTCATTTTTAAATAACTATTTTGAGTTTTCACATCACTTTATAAAAAAATTTTGTTTTTCCAGACTTCACAGAAGATACAAAAAGTGAAGGACTGCAAGGAAAAACATTTCTCTCATTCTTTTGTATCATCTCTTTTCTTTGAGCAATGGAATAAGATGGGAAAAAAAAAAAAAAGTGAAAGGGAGAAAATGTTGACCATGTGCCCTATTTCAAGCCATACTGAATTAATCTAGCCTCCCTCTCTGCACCCAGTCTCCTTCAGTAAGTTCAAAACTTACCTTGAAAACTGAGAGGCATCTAAACACACGCCAGCACAGGTCTCACGTGGGCACAGACATACCTTTGGCCTTTTCAGTGGAGCATCTAAGAGAAATCAAGCTCTAGTGCCTGCCTGTAAAAAGGCTAACCTTGGGTAAATTAATTATTATGTCCCCGGCCTTCACCTCTGGGCTTAGTGGCCAAGGGGGCTGCTTTGGCTCAGCTGCAGCAGGAGATGGAGCAGGTCCTCTCTCTGCTGCCATTCCTGATGCTGCACTGCTTAGATATTGATGTGATGTAATGCTGAGAGGGAACAAAGGTCTCAGAAGTGTTTTGATGCCAGTTGAAGTGTTCAAGAGAAACACTGGGTTCATTTCAGCTGCAATCAGTCTTTGTGTGTGACATTGCAAATAGCTGGCTTTATAGTAAGGAACATTTGACATCATTGTATACATTTATTGTATTCTAGGGAAGAATTCAATATTGTAAACTCTTGGTATCAAGAAAAAGGATTTTTTTTTTTATTTGTTGGCGTGATTTGATGATTATAAAAGGAAAAAGAAATATGGTAAAATGTTGCCAAAATAATTTGTAAATGTTGTTATTTGACATATTCTCAGAAGGTGGAATACTGAGAATACTGATTCCTAATGGCAGGTGTAGATCCAACACCTTATATTCTGTGTTCTCTGTCTGCATTGCAAATTTCATCATACCTCCCATATTCCAAAAATATGTAGCTTAGCCAGAAGATCTTGCCTATAGAGGAGAATTGGATCACATAGTAAGCAGACTATAACTCCAGGAAACATCGTGCCATCCTGAATCAAGATGTTTTGCATCTGAGGTTTCATGTTTTAGCATTTTTAATGAAATATAGAAATAGGCAGTATATTTGGAGAGGGGCAGAAAAGAGTGATTGTCTATTGCAAATAAATTTGCCTCCAAGGACAACTTTTTTCACTAGCTGAAATGTTCAGTTTCTCCTATTTCTTTATTTTTGGCTTTGTTTGCATCCTGCACAGGTGTCAGCTTTTCTACACACAGTAAAATTTACAATTCACAGGTGAAACCTGTGATGATCAGTGTGTTGAAAGGTTTAACAATAAAACTGCAAGACAGGCCATCCTAAAATTATTGGAATGCAAATCATTTGAGTGCTCCCACCAAGAAGTTCCATTAAGTTCTGTAATGGATTAACGTGCATCCAGTTATAGGTCCAAAGGGAAAGGGCAGACATTGTAAAGATATCTGTCATGGGGGACAGCTTCTGCTAGCTTACCTATTTGGCTCATCCATCAGTAACCTGCTTCTGCACCATGGTACAAATTAGGATCTGCTGCTATTTAAAACATCTTTTTTTCTTTTTTAACCCAGAGGTCTCAGCTGAACTAGTAGGTCAGTGGAGGGGAGGATTTGGAGAGGAGTAAGTGATGAGCAGCTGGGAGGTAGTAATATCTTAACCTGGATCAAGAGCAGCTGATAGTTTGTCAGACTGCAGCCCACGTCCCCACAGTCTGCAGCACCAGCTATTGCTCATCCCTTGCTCGTCGTTCCATTCATTACTGGCAGATAAACACATTAGCTTGGTGTTTCCGCTCAAATTATCATCAGTGAAAAGGCAATATATTTAAATTATTATCAATCTTCATTTTACTAAATTGTACAGATGAATTGCAAGCTCCTTGTAGAAGCTTGTGTTTTGCAAAGGTTTATGGATTGCAAATATACATTTATCCAAATCTACTCTTGCACAGTACAAATCTACATTTAATTAACATGTTTAAAGCTTTCTTTCCTACCTTCATTAGCTAATGACTATTTTAATGCATTCTTAAATTCTGGAAAAAAATCACATGGGAAGTTATAGTAATATTAAAATATGTGTGGCTGCATGGTCAGACTGTACATACAGCTCAGCTAATGAACTTTTAATAAAGTTGGCCAATACATAGAGCTTCTTCTCTATGGAAAATTTATACTTTGACTTTTCCTTTTGTCATGAAGTTGAAGGAGAAATTAAATTTTCTCCCATGAAGTGAGCATTCAAGAAAACATTATTTGAAACTGTCAAACAGCTCTTGTTGAAGTATTTCATCTCATAAAGTAAGGACCTTTGCTTGGAACAGTTTCAACCTTGTTCATAACCCATTAAATCAAAATGAAATACACAGAATTTCATCAAAGCAATAATTCTTTCGATCATTTTTTGAAGTCAATATAGTACTTTGAAAAAATAATTAGCTTAATGGCATGTTTTTTTCTAACAAAATATATGCTGCTCATGAAAAATTCAGTGAACTCTGGTATCAAAATAATGTTTAATGCATGATATAGGAATACAAACCTGTCTTCTATAATGGAGTACTGGGCAACATAGGAAGGGTCTTTTGTTGGTGTAGACCAGCAGCTTTCAATTCGAATTATTAAATGTCCATGAACCTTCCAGGGGACAGATATATTTTTGTGATGAATATAAATCTTAAGCTCCAAATCATGTTGGCGCCGTCACCTAATTGGTGCTTGTGAGAAGCTCAACAGAAGTGAGGGTAGTTCTTTTTAGATGAAAATTCATGCAGTGTTAACTGATTCAGATTTTCAGTTGAGTTGATACATTTTTAAATATGACAGTTCTTTATAATATGTTCCCTTGAAATTCCATTTGGAGAAAGGTGGAACCTAGCCCATTCAGCAACTAGTTTAGGAAAAGGGGAAAGAGACTGTTGAAATCTTTTCCCATCATTTTTTCAAATGTTTTTTACAATTGAAAATGCCAGCTCTCATGTTTAAAATAGTACTTTTTCCAGAACTCTAAATTTCACTGAAAGTTGAAAATGGATAAATGGGGAAGAATGAACAAAAGCCAAGAACCAGGGGCTGAGAGCTTGAGGTAGTCACAGTGGTGTCACTGGTGCAGCAGAAAGAGCAGAGGACCCTGATGGCAGGGCCTTCATGATCTTCTCTGCCTTCTTCCTGCATCAGCTCTCTGGCCTCACAGAAAACATGTTTACTGCAGTCCTTCCAAAGCTGTTTTCTTCAGTGCATTATTAATGAGCATTTTATTTTTTTTTTTTTTTATTAAAAAAAAAGGTGTCTAACAACTGAAATTATTTCTTCATTATATCATTTAATAATCTTCCCTTGGTTAAATGTTGATGTCGAGTGAATATCAGTGAGAGCTCCCTTACAATCATTGTGAAGCCCAATGGTGTGTTAGCTGTTTGGCATCACTGCGTCTCTTCCAATCCTCTCCTCAAAAGTATTTGAAAAAAGATTTAGTCATATAACATTCCAAATTTATTTTGACAAAAATATCATCCTCCACAGTCAAAAAGGGTATAGGAGCCCACATACCCTCAAACTTCAGATCTTTGTACAACAACACTGAGAAATTCCCATCTTCTGTGTTCAGTGTAATTGTTCTGTGAATGGTTCAGATCAATTACATGGTTAAAGTAAGACAGCCCATAAATGGATCGCATAAAGCACTTCTGAACTCAAAAATCACTCTTTGCATACTTGGTTCAATAAATTTTAATTTTGAATATCTTTCTTGTGTGTTTGAAGAGCCTCTTACTTTAAATAAACAAAATTACTGCTTTTAAAGCAGTAAAGCACATGAAACAGCATATTTTCTGAACTATGGTGATGCCAGACACGCTGTGCTTCTGATCCTATCATTTGCCAGATGATACAGGAAAATTAGTTTGTTTCAGAGCCCCATCTAGCAAAGCCATAAATTAAAACCCAAATCCTACTCGAGTCACTAGGACACATGTGCTGTATCTGCATGTGTTCAGTGCTTCGCTGAATTGGGATCTGGGGGGTGGAAAGCTGCCCCGAGCAACTCACAGACACACAGACCCCAGACTTCAGGTCCAAACGGATCTGTGCAGATGCTGTAGGGTGCCCGGGTTCAGTGCTCCCAAGGCACACAGTCTGTGCAAGTGTGTGACCCCTCCATGTCGTGGCTGCACTGGCTCTACCACAGCTTTGTGCACCTTCTGCAGTCCCTTCCCCAGTACACCACCCAGCAGCTCCATGCTCAAGACCACAAGGTCACTGTGAGAAGGAGAGGTGGCCGGCCCAGTGTACACCGTGTCTCGGCCACGAGCAGTGTTTGTGGCTGAGGTGACTAACCCCAGCCTACAACGCCTGTGGCCCAGCACTGCGTGCACGCATTCAGCAGACGCCATGCCGAGGGTGTGGAGAGGCCGAGGGTGTGGAGATGGCTGTGGGGCTTGTCTGTCCTCACCCAAGGGGACATGTCTGACCAGATGTTTGCAGGTGTTTGTCGCAACCCCTGCGGCAAGTTCAAGAACCTTCTGACTGTGAGACTTTGATCTACAGCATCCTGGAAAATGTAGGGAAAATTTGTAAGGCTGCGTGGCCTAAATAGAGGCCACAACTGAAGCCAAAACCCCAATGCATCAAGCATCATAAGCACATAAAGCAATAGCGAGACTTTACAGTCTGAAACAGACCAAAGTGAACCCTATTAGCCTCAGTCCTCGTTAGAGCAGATGAGGAGCTGAGGCGCAGCACGATGAAGCAATTTACTCAAAGCCAGACAAGTGCATGGCAGAGCCAGACAGCAGATGTGGGACTGAGACAGCCCAGGCCTGGAAGCCATGAGTCTGCTCTGGGCAACATCAGCTGTCTGTGGTCCGTCCACAAAGCTTCAGATGGGCTCTGGTGGAAGGACAAGGTGGGTCAGAAATATCATTTGACCATTTTGCTGTCTGTCTTCTTTAAACAGAACAATTCAATAGCTACAGTTAGGAAAAAAATTACCTTATGTCAACAGTGATCTTATTCTCCCCATTGGGCTTTTGTGCCATGTAACTAATAGGGTATTGGCAAACAAACGTAATAGTGATGAAGGCTCTTGCAACTGTACTGGAGCAGTTACTCTGCATTGTGTTTGTGAAGACAATATGTGCATCATTGGAAGTTAATAAAGAAACATTAGGAGACTTGCCAGCAGTTGCTGTTTATACGAAACCATCATAATGGGAGCATTTCTATCACTGCACTCCACGCAGCTCCATTACAAGTAATCATCATTAATAACAATTATGTTTATTTTGTTAGCATTGAGACACAAACAGAGCTCTCCTCCCACTGTGCTCAACACACACTGCAGACAGCCTGTGCTGGAGAGTTTCATCCTCACGTACAGGCCTGGTTCTACTATGCAAAGGGAGATGGATTTCTGTCCTTTAAATCCCCCAGAAGATGGATAGCTGGAGGGGATCTTAAGCCAATACTCCAGGTTTGCTTTTGCTCTCACACTAGCACATCCAAGGGGCACCTCAGCATGTTACAGTGATGCACCTAAAGCAGCAGACAAGAGTTGTGGGGAATAAGCATTGAACTGAGCAAGCGTTGGCATGGTTCAGGCAGCTTTACTGGCCAGGATCAGCCGTGTTTGATAGAGGCACGGTTTCCAGAGGCAGCGAGGTTTCATACATACTGCATGCAAAGAACAAGTAGGTAGAAAAGGAAAACCTTGGCAGTACTGACAGAGAGAAGGGATCTCTCTCTTCCCTTTAACATCCTGATATTGAGCTGCTGGCAGCTCCATTGGCATGTTGGTGTTACTAACACCGGGCTCTCTGTTCCCAGGCCACAGCCCATGGCAAGATGGGTGGTAAATGCTGGGGGGAGCTTGTGAGAGACCAAAAGGGAGGTGAGGGAGAGCTGCGGGTATCACTGCACAGGGGCCTAGGGGAGGGCACTCGCCAGCCTTGGCCAGATGAGGACCCAGAGAACCTCATCTGCAGGCCAGCTTTTAATGTGAGCTGGGTTCAGATGAACTCCATGGTCCCTTCCAGCCCAGCTGCCATGGGGATGATTCTCTGAATGCTTGGCAGAGGACAGAAGCTGCAGCAGACTTGAAAGCAAACATGGCATCGTGGTGGAGGCACTGACTGAAGCTGGTGCTGCAGCAGTGGAGCAGAGGCAGGAGGTAAAATGCAAATCCTTAAGGAGCCTGGCTTTGTTAGCTCTGAAACCAGAGCCACCTGAGATGAGAAAATGAACATTCATTAAAGTAATTTCAAGCCAAGAGTTGGCTCCAGACATGATTAAACTGACAGTGCGTTAAGGTAGCAGAGACAAAAGGACCTATGACCTTATTGGTGATAGGTGTTGAAAATCTAAAACTCAGGAACTTTCAAATGCCCCTTCTTTCTGTATGAATAACATCCAGAGAAGTAGCTTTTGGGAGTGTTTTTCTCTTCTTTTCCCCAATATGCACATCTGTTTATCCTGACTTTTTTACATATTTCATTAATTCAGATTGCAAATTATAATTATGGCTATTAATTCAAGGAATGTAACTGGAGAAAGCTGCTGTGCCTCATTTAATTTTTCTATTAAGTTACACCTTTGGTAAATCTCCTGCACTTGGTCTTTTAATAGCTGTGAATTTCCTTCTTTAATGTATATTCTGAAAAAGCATGTATAGTAAGTTTTTGTTCTCGACTGTAGGAAGATCTATTCCCATGGGCTTTGGGCAACATCAGCTTTTTGATTAGTGTCTGTCAGTCTTTTAAAGAAATTACAGTTTTGCAGCATAGGCACAATTACTTTCATTACCTAATGCTTTCAATATCTTATGGATGATACTAGTTCTTCAAACCGTGCATTAAGTTTACGGAGACTCTTCATTGTCATCACATTTTCTGGAAATATCAGCAGTTCTCATGAATATTAGAGTGAATAATAAGAAACTAGTACAGGGCAGCAGCAGCAAGAAAAGACAGAGAAAATGCAAAACTGTTTGCTTCAGCATCAAACACATGTGCTATTCTGTAGCTTAAGCCACCACAGCTGCAGCACCAGAAGAAATAAACATGGCATTTAGGAAAAAAAAGGTTCCTTTCCAACAGCAGGCCTTTGTGCGTATTACCACTCTACTTCCGCAGTCTGTCAGATTGGTTTTAATGCTGAACACGTAAACATTTCCTTTTTCAGTACCATGGCATTCAGCATTGTTCAGGTGTAAATCAGAGATCTGGAACTAAACGATCATTTTTAACAGCTTATTATGTTTTAGCATGAGCTCATTTTTATCTAGATGGTCATTACCTTATTCACAGTTATTCCAAGCTCTGAAACAGAACATTTAATTTCTAAGAAATTGAGCAAACAAGGAGCAAATAATTATTAATAAGAGCTATTAATATGTCCAGAATCTTGAGATGAGGGTTTGGGTCTTTTTTTCATATCAGGCTGTCAAGACAAACTGCGGCTCAAAGAACCAGAGGATGCATAGTTGATGGCTAAGAGTTGCACTAATGAAGAGAGGACTTTTATATCCCCAGTGCCCCAAAATTTCTTTGGTAGCTGTGTAGAGCATCCAGTTAGGCTCAGTATACAGCTCTGGAGTAATGCAGGAAAAAGACAAATCACTCATTTCTAATCATCTGCCTGGATCATCTGGGCTGGATGTCAGACATAATATAACCCTCCAAGTGTGATTTACGGAGTTACAGCATAAAACCTTGCTCTGTTCTTACTGTTTGGTTTATGTTGCAAAACAGTTTTCTTAAATAACAGCTAACATTTCCAGTAACTTAGATGTAATGAGTATATTTAGACAAAAAAAAAAAAAAGATGGTTTTGAATCAACTGACAAACTTAAGAAAGAAAAACAAACAACCAAAAAGTTGTCTGGATAAGAATTAAATGGATTTTTTTCTCTGGTAAAAGAAGCAGACCAGCAAACAAGAACATTTTAAATCAATTCAAATGTTTTTTTTTTTTTTTTTTTTTTTTCCTCTCCTTAGGTTACTTGCAAAATGAGAAATCTGATTTTAGAGGCAAGTAACATACTTATTTCTGAAGGTATCAGAATATTTTTTGACTTTTCCAACATGAAACAGGTCATTAAAAATGTTGGAGCAAAAATTTCAGTATTTTCATAATTCTGTTTTCCTTGGTTTTGACTGAAGCATGCTGCAGAACTCAGCTTAAACTTGTGTATAGCTTCTGCCTCCCTTCTTACCACACAACATTTCATTTTTTCAACCATGTTTCATTAATGGCTAAGACAATAATAAATTGCCAAGCAGTAGGTAAGAAGTCAAAGCAAGACAGTAAACACCATGTGGAGATAGTAAATACTATGCAGGTGTTCACTCTACAGCTCCAGCAAAATGCATGCAAAGAAAAGGCAGATTTTACCATATTTGTGTGCTTTTAAGCATCATCATACCAGATGGGAAACTGGTCTTATTGTGTCCTACAAAGTCCTTGGGAAGATCAGGCTGTATTAAGCTAAAGAGGTTTGCAGGTGTACTCAGGCAAGTGATGGAATGGATGCTCTTTTACCTTTTTTTGTTTTAACCTGTTCTGGTTTTTCACCATGTTAATAGCCTGGAGTTGTCTCTGTGCCACCACCACCAATTTTTGTTTTCTTTATTGACGGGGGAAGGATGCTAGAAAGAATTAGAGAGAGAATGGGTCTGCTCTTTCTTCTGGCACAAAGAAGACTAAGCACCCCTTTGCCCACATCTGTGCCTCATTCAGGGACATGGTGTACCCAGAACCCAGATGGGAATGGCCTCAAGCATCTTTTGGGTTTCCGTGTCAGATGCAGGACACTTCTGTCCAGACCTCAGCAAACAGTGTGAGGAGCAAGTCCTAATGTGGAGCTCCTATTAGGGAAATTGCAGCTCATTTTTCAGGTTCTTCCCTGTAGTGATGCTCTCAGTGCTGGAGCTGGTGAGCAGCAGCTCACACACCCATTTGCAGTGCATGGACTGACTTAGGTGCCTGTACGTATGCCAAGAGAACCAGAAAGCTCTTAAGTGCTTACAGCTTTGGATGAGATAGGGAAGAGCACATGGTTTAGCACTGACTGTGCTACTGAAGGGACGTTCCTGCCCCGCAGTATGAGACATTAGTTTTGATGAACTGCCCAGTACAGCTGCTGGAACCAGAAGGCTCTGGAGGCGTCTACTCTGACATCAAATGACACCTTGGCACCACTCCACATAAGTATTGCCCTCAAATGCCCTCGTCCCATCCACATTTCACCCTCTTTTACAGGTGAACCAGCAGAAAGGCAGCTCACTGCCAAGTGCCAGAAGGCTTGGTCCAAAACAAGTCTCCTGGAGCACTGGAGCAGGGTCGCATGTGCTTGTCCAGGGCAGATTGGAGGATTCTTCTGTTTATTATGTGGGAAGAATAGCTCTTAAGCTGAACAGTGATCTGATAGAGGAAGTTCCTGCTATGTTTCCCCCCCACCCCCAGTGAATATGAAATCTCTACAAAAAGTAACAAGGAAATACTGAGTATTGTGTTACTAATAGATAGATGATATTCAGCTTCACATTAATGTCATGGCAAATGCAGTTGGTGGAAGAGATGATCTCCAGCAACAGGAAATTTTTAATTGCATGATGACTGATCTTCTGGGTCACACAGTGATAGGGCTGGCAACAACAGCATGCAGCATTAGCGAGCACTGTGGTCTCTCCCTGTCTTTCAAGCAAGGGCCAGTGTCCCAGCCCCACCTCAGGCTCAAGGCTGGTGCTCAAATCCCCAAAAGGGCAAACAAGTCAGGGAGCCTTTTAATTATTCTGGGCAGAGTAAGGAAAGCCTTGTGTTTTGTATATGACCTTTGCAATTGTTTGTAAAAGCTCCAGCGTTCTGAAAAACGAAGGGAAGATTGTTTCTCATGCTTTCTTGGTTTGCAGAGGGAGAGCCCCAGCTCGCTGTTTACCACTGACTCACCCGCTCGGTGTCGACATGAGCAGTCCACGTGAGCCACCGCCAGTTAATTCCACCTCAGCAGCAGCAGCTCCTCCTTGCTGCCAGCTAACCGCTGGCACAGAGCTACAGCCACTTCTGCCACAGCACCTTCCTGCCAGCTTATGAGCTGTTCTTACTGTCACTGGAGCAGCTCGCAGAAGCTTTTCTTTACTAACTGCCTTCCAAAATGTGACAGTGGCTATTGGCTTTAAACTTATATTCTGGAAAGGAATGAGGAACTGCAGGAAGCAGAAAAAGAGGATAAAAGAGTTTTCTGCTTTGAAGGGATGATTGAGTCATTGAATGGAGAAATTGAGGAACAGAAATGCAACCATGCAGTGTTTGTAACCCAGAATGTCTCTGAAATTTAGATTCAGGTACAAGGGTTATATAAAAGACAGCTCTCATTTACTAAATATTCATCATCATCAGTTTACAGAGTGGCTCATTTACTCTTCACTTGGAACAGAGGCCCAAGTGTTTAATTATCAAATCACGCGTGCCCTGGCGCGGGAGACACAGGCTGGAATTCCCAAAGGATGGGAGACAGCTGCTCGACTCCCATTGCAATTTCACTGACACTTAAGGGAATTAGTGCAATTAGCAAATGCAAGGCAGAGGAGATTCTCAAGCTGACATTTTTGCACAGGAATCAAGGGAAGCTAATTTTAATCTTCGTGCATGTAGGTTTTCCTGCAGAACAGAATACTGGGAGCAGATGCTGCCATAGACTACACATATGTTTTTCCTGGAAGAAACCCTATGCTCCTGTGAAATAGTTAACAGGGGCCTGATTCTTCTCTCATTTCTGTAAACACCCAAGTGTTTACAGCAACATCCCAATGTTAGGTGTTACTGTACCAAATCCAGATGTCCCAATTCAAGCAAAACTTTATAAAGTGGAAAGGAATTCTTCTCTGGATAAGGCAAGCTGCAGCTTGCTCTCGATGGATGTAACCAGAGCCAAAGTTTACTCTCAGTTGCATTGGCAGGAGCACAGAAACTCCATAAAACCCCAGATTTACAGTGGACTGACTGACAGCAATATGTGTCCCAAGGTACTGACACTTACCCGAAGGAACCAACCTGTTTAAACATCTCGTTGGAACTGAGCAGTGGCATACCCTAACTTTTGACTTTTTCCCCCTGCTTTGACTTTTTTTTTTTCCCCATATGAACACCTTATACCTTTGTTCCATTAACACATGATATTCCTTATTCAGGATACCATGGACACCTGAGCAAAGGGAAACTAGATGTAGCACCATTTCTACTTTTCTTTTTGCATGAGGAGGAAAAGATTGCTTTCCAAAACATCAGCTGCACACTCCCGTTTCTCTCGTTACTGCTGCATGTCACATACTCCTGTTCTCCACCTCTGAACGAGGGTTAGAGCTCTCAGTCACCTCCAGTGTGCTCCCAAGTCTCCTCAAGCCAGGGGCTCTCCACAGCTGAGCTGTGGAAGCAGCACACAGAAGGATGCACAGAAGGATGTCCCCTGCAGGAATAGCCAGGAGGCCCCACTGCCTGTATTCTTTCTCAGCCTTTAGTCATGTCCTCAGCAGGAAAACGTCTCCAGCTGGCTGACATCTGGCCAGCAAGTCTACCAAAGCCAGAGGGATCCTCTGGCTCCTTCACAGTGAAACCTGGACATGAAAAGGATGTTTTCAGGGTGATCCACTGACATCCTACTTTCCATTTCTCCTGTACATTATACTACAGTATTTACAATTAAATGGTTCTCTGACAAAGTGGAAAACTTTGAAAAAAATTAGAGGGGGACTTAAAAACCTCTCTTCCTTAGTGCAAGTGCTGGTACAGATGACTATCATAAGATACTGTCACCATCTTAAAAGCCTGTATGTCACTCTCACCAGCTATTTCCTTTCAGTTCAAGGAAACCCCCCAGTGTGGACTATCTGTGAGAACCTCATTTAATAACTGGACCCTAAAGGGTCTCAGTGCCTTCCTCTAATATACTTAACTCTTCATTACTTATTTATTCCACAGAGTACAAGAGATCTATAAAAGCCTTGAACAACTGTTCTTGATTGCTGTAGTCTTTTGCTACAAAACCTGGCTATTTACATCATAAGCATTTAAGCACAGCAGCTGTAAGATGCTCTGCTCTGTTAACAGATGTGGTGTTTCTCCAAGTTCATGCTATCTTTCTTCCAAAGCGTTGCTAAAACAGGCATCTCTCCAGGAAGGTTCGCGGGCTCCTCAGCTGAGGTGTAGGTACACAGGAGATGATCTTGATCTGCCTGCACACAGCAATGGAGAGCGCTGCAAGGAACAACTGAGCAAGTGACAAGCATCAAAGCCGCATCGGTACAACACAGCAGGAGCAGGATCCTGTTGAGTGCCAGCAGGTGCAGCGTGCAACAGCTTGAGCCGAACGGTTCCAGCGCTTGCTGTGCCAACAGCGTGGTGTGAGAGGCATCCGAACAGGAACGCGTCTGTCCTGGCCTCCTGCGAGGCCGATCTCCTCTGCTGCATGCAGGAGGCCAGGGGCTCTGGCCTCCTCTCTTTGGGCAAGTCCTTTCACCAGACTCGTGTTCTATGGAGCTTCTCTGTGGTTTGGTTGCAAGTCCTCTCTCCCTGTGGAGCAGTTCTACTACCCACTTACCTCAACAGAAAATATCCCATTTTGGATTTGGACAATATCCCAAGCATTTGCACAGTGTCCAGAGAAACAAGGACTGGCTGGAGTACTGACTTAATACTATCCAAAGATACCTTACTTTTAATACAATTTCTCATACTTTCGCAGAAATTTATTTTTTAAAAACATTTTCTTAATTCTTCAGGTTGCATCTAGGTATAGCTAAATGAACTACTTTTAATTTTTATTCATTTTGTTTTTTAGATGTTAAAAGGAATTATTAATACATGAACTCGAATACAGCAGTGGACTAAAGAGGATTCCTAATTATACTGCAGTCATAAAAATTGTTCCTTGTACATTGGGATTGACCAGGACTGACTTAGAGTTCTAGGAAGGCAAACATGATACAGCTGATCCGACAGACAGCCTAATCAAGTCGTCTCAGCCCCAGTCTCTACCTATGGAGCAGGAGACTACAGTGAAGAAACAGAGAAATGTTAGCTGTTTCCAGAAGGCAGCAGCTTTAGAGCTGGGTTCAACCACCCACAGTGAAAAAAAAAATAAATTACAGACTACTAGGCTTCTACGCATACTATAATTGTAGTTTTGAGTAACAAGTGAGTAACATATGCAGAGCATTTCCATTAATTGATACTATTTAATGAGCAACATCTACCAGACAACTCAGTGACATGCTGAGGAAAACTAATAGGAACACAAATTATTAAGAACTTGTCTCTCAGAAGAGGCACCAGCTACTTTTCCACAAACCAGAAAGATGAAAAGGTTATTTAATAAATATTACAACAGTCGGTATTATTCAGGAGGGTAAGACCACAAAAATTGTGTTCACAAAGACTCTGAAATAGCTGCAAACCTTAAGTGGCAACGTGTTGTAATTCTGAAAACAAATAAAGAATGCAAAATAGAAGCTATCAATGGGAATGTGAAGTTACTCAGAGCCAAAGGGAAGACTAAGCCCACCACTGGCAATTTTAAAATAAAAATTTATCTACAAAGTAGCGAAACTATTTCACTGATTGACGCAGTCTGTATGATGCAAGAAAACAGGTCAGGTAATCAAAATAATCTTTCTTGACATCATCTAGGAAGTTCAGTTTTGGAACACGATTGAAAACTGCTGTTTTCACTCTCATGGGTTGTTTCTTGACACTGTATAAGCTGATGAACTTCACTATTCTATCAATAGATCAATTATTCTGTTTCCACACTGAAATCTGTAACTAAATTATCAGCTATAAAATTGTTTGTAAATTCCTGACAAAATGTTTCATTCCATGTATTTACATAGAAGAAAATAGTTTTTGAAAAACTAGTTTTACTTTAGTAATTTGATGACTAAAATTAATCAACACACAAAAAATGTAATTTAAAGATCTGAGAATTAGTTTGCAAACAAATGATTAAATTTAGCATTAACATAGCAATCAAATCATAACATGAATAAATGAGGAACTTGCACAGCTGACACTAAGGCAACTGACCATTGCATTTTAAAAACTTTCTGTTAAGGTTTAACTTTACAAAGACTCCAGCTACTCTTTTACAAGCAAGAAGAAATTGATAGTTTTTTTTTTTTTTTTTTATTTAAAAAAAAGCACTCAGAGGAAGGTTATGAAAGAAAATTTGTTCCACATCCCACTGTACATCAGTATGTTGTACCATTACATAGCTATAGCAGGTTCTGATTTAAGATAAAGTTTTAGAGCTGACAACTACACCAACAGTTATTAAGTAGTTGGCTTTAGTTTCTGTATTCCTCAAGTTCCTCCTTGGATTTTTTTTTTTTTTTTTGATAACCAATGATGGTATTTTCTTCCAAAAAAAAAAAAAAAATACACAACTCACCCTCTCCCATGTCAGCATCATCTGCTGAAGTTAAAGACATCAGCGCAGAGGCAAACCCACCATCAAACTTCCCTCCACAGTTCAAAGTTAGGATATCTTTGAAGACCTCTCTCTATCTTTGCCCTTCCAGCTGCTTTCTTTGGTGGGAGTAAAAGCTTGTTGTTTTCAGCAGAAAGTGAAAGGATCCCCCAGGATATTAAGTGCAGGGTCATGATTGTAGGTTTTAAAAGTTCAACACAGAAACGTTTCAAAAGAGTGACCAAATGGTGTCCTGCACCCAACAATGTGCCTAATGTGCCAAGTCAGCAGAGACCAAGCATACTTGGAAAGCCTTTTCTACCTATTTTAGAATTGATCCCCCAGGACAGGACCCACCCCTACTTGTTAATTTTTCTCTTGTGCTATAGTGGCAGCAAAGTGTGCTTTTTATTAGAAAGGAGTAGAGTCTCTCTCACTTCATCCACTGTGCCCACCCTTTGGTGGTTTATGTCCTTCAACCCTACTACAGAGGCTTTTAATGAGAGCTATAAGTGACTCAGAGGCACCCACCTTTGTTAAGAATGAGTAACATAAAAGAAATACATGCTCCACAGGGAGAACAGAAAGTCCTTTTCAATAGTGGCAGCCTGCTAACAAAGGAAGCATATATTAAAAACTGCAGAAAATTTAGAGTTGTAGATTTACAGAAAAACTATGCTTACAGGATGCCTGATGATTAAGGTACACAAAGAAGAAAGATTCCCCACAAATATTTTTGACACAGCCCTCTTCTGACATAGCAGGCTCAGACCTTTAGCAAGTCCCGGCTGCCCCATTTTCCTGCCCAACAGGATCGTTGTAAGCTTATGGCGTTCTGTCTCTCCTCTGACATGGGAGATCACTGGGTGCAAAGTTTTCCAAGAGTGGCAATTACAAAGTCCACTGTCTTGTCCCATCAGAGACATCTCGTGCATTTACAGCAGAAGTGATTAACTACCTTTCCTTTATTAAGCAGAACTTGACAGTTTGTTTCAAGGGCTCTACACAGTTGCATCATTTGAGTTTTAACCATTTGAGATTTGTTATCCTTCACAAATCCACAGTATAAGTTTGGCTATGGAGTTCTACAACTTTTTTTTTTTTTTGGTGCACGTTAAGGCATGGATCACACACAAAACTTTTCAATATTCCTGCTCATTCAACTACTGTGAAACCCTGTATATTCATACCCCAAGATTTCAGTAGGAGAACAGCTATAATCTCAAACAATGAACACACAGAAACACGCCACTACATTAGATGAACGCTGAGCTCCAGTCAATAAGTTACATTTACGATCTGTCACTCTTTGTTTATTTTCTCATATCAGTGACTCATTCCTCCCACAGGAAAAACAGTATAAGGGCACTCGGGGGAGGTTTTTACCAACTACTACTCAAAAAGTTCTCTATCCCAAGCCCTCTTTCCTCCCCAGCTCCATCCAGTCTTGTCCCACAGCAGCAGATACACCAGCAACAGCAGGTATGAAGGGATTGCCAGGACTTGCATGTACTCCCTCCATCTCTTTTCTGGCTGGTGGTGAAATGCTCTCAGCTTTTCACCTCTGTAAGAGGAGCTATATGACAATGTCTTTTCATCAGATTTGATTTCAAAATCTAACAATAATGGCAGCAGTTACTACAGTATAATTGTTCCCAAAGAGTTACATGTTGCTTTACTAAGGCTTCCTAGAAGAGAGACAACAGATGTATGTGCTTTCTTAGCTGATGGTCCACTTCCAGCATGGATCAGACACACAGCATGCTCTTGGTGGTATTTAAAGGTTAGTGCTACGAAGGGGGCATGCTTATCTTCCAGGAGAATGGCAGTGTGCTACACAAGATCTTATGCCACACTTTGGTGTACTTGCTGTAAACAGAGCGCATATAAAAAAGAAGTCCCATATCAAACAGTGCAGGGAGGAGGTGTTAGCTTTGCACCTGTACTCCTTTGGTTTACTTTCCAGCATGTTGGGAGAAGCTGGAACAGAAACAAATTCTTCTACTTGCAGCTATAATATACTTACTTGCAATATAAAACTGCACTAATTTACTTGGGAGAAGGAAGAATCAGAATGACTGTTCATCAGTTTCCTATACAAATCTTTTGTGATCAGGAATTGGCCACTGTTAAAGAACAGGAGATCAGAAACTTTTTGCAACCATGATTTCCTGTTGGCAGTATCTGGGTTGATAAAGGGACAATAGAATAGGCGGTCCCAGAAACTCCGGTTGCACAGCTCCATATAGTAAGTAGCATTTGGAAATTAAATTAAATAGATTGAAATAAATCACACCAGGATGACTTAGTTTGGCTTTCACACTGCCTAAGTAAATCTCTAGTTTGGTGACATAAAGGTTGGTGATCAGTCAAATATGCCCTCTATTCCTCCATCATTTGTTCTTCAAACCCTACAGTACAGAATAAAAAAAGTCACTTGCATAAAGGAGGGAGAAGGAAAATGAAAAATTTCACAGTTGGAGAACATGCAATAAATATATCAAATATAATGCCTTTTTCCTGTTTTCTTTAAATTCTATTCTCTATCTTATTGACTTAACCCAAAGCTAATTTTTGTAAGCATAGTAGTGACTCTGTACTGACGCACAATTTTAATAGCAAATATTTGATTATCCAAGACCACATGCTGAATATGTATAGGAATACATGTATGCTCTGTTAGTGCAGAACAAGCCATTATAGATGGCTGAACACACCTTGGCGTTTAAGTGCCATTGCCTTATGCTCAGAGTGTGACAGGACAAAACACCACCAAGGTAACAAGAACAGCAGTCTAGATTTTCTTCCTTTACCTAATAATAGTCACAAGAAACCCTAGATTCATTGACAGTTCTTTGACAAATGATGGTGGCCTCCTAGCGCACACAGGGGAAAATCCAGTGACGTAGTGTGAATCCTCCAAACTTCCTAGCCCCATAACAGGATAGGAGGAAAAGATACACAAAAAAAGATCTAAGCCAGCTTACACGAACAACTTACATTTTAAAACACCCTGTAAACAATCAGATCTTACACTTGGTTGAATAAACACATAAAACAAAGCAACTTGTGATTTAAGACCTAGAAACTTGACATATTGCATATAGGAAGAAATGAAGCCAGAGGTTTACAGAGATCTCACACCGTCAATTTTCAAAATAGCGTTTATTCTAGTTTTTAGAAACCCTGCTTCGTTTACTTTCTCCCCAGCTGACTTAATACCTTCACTACAGTCAAAATCTGCAAGTTCAGCTGACTGCGCTCTTTACAGAGCAATACATAAAATGACTACTTGTGACTTGAAATCAGTAATGCAATGATTTAAGAGTTCCCAACTTAGCCTTTCTCTGAAGAGGAGAGAAAGATAGTAGATGCAACAGGACTTATGATAGTGGCTCTCGTGTTCAGTTTATGAATACAAAACTGACAGACCTTAAAACTTAAAACTTGTAAACCTCACTGATTGCTAAGTAATTAGTTTACCAGGCCTTCCTATATGCCAGTTGTACAATACAAAACCAGAAATACAAAAATTAACAGACAAATTCAAAATCTTCATCTACAGTGAATATGGGTAAAGATATTACAGCTGCAAAAACAAAAAACAGGTTAACTTCCCTCCCTCACTTTTCCTCTGACACACTAAACTAGTTTTACTGGAGCCATTTCATGGATTGTGACTCACCTACCATACTTCCACTGGCCAAGCACATTCTTTGTATTAAACTGAGCAAGCTGCGAGAGACAGAGGGAAAGAGACAGAGACAGACAGACTACTTGGATCTCCTTTTTGTCCACAGTATGAAATTCCTGTAGCTTATAGCAGATAACCTTGCAAAGAGTGTACTTGTTTCAGGCAACCAAAAAAGGAAGAAAAACATAGGCACAGTGGCTTTGCAACTAGCCTGTCTATAGACATGCTCATCATGTAGATTTTAAGCAGTAAGCCTAAGTTTCAAAAAAAAAAAAAAAAACAGAAAAAAAAACAAACAAAAAAAACCAGGTTCCATTCGTAGCTAGGTGAAATAATAATTGCTATTAAAATAATCAAGACTCTTGGAAAGCATAATATGGTCAATAAGGACTGTAGAAAAGGGTGGAAAGAGAACAGCATGCATTCTTTCCAGTGATTGCACTGTTTGTGTCTGAAAAGACAGTGCTAAAAAGTTGCCAACTGGTCCTCATCCACTAATCCAGACAGAATCCTATAAGAGGAAGTATGTCTAACTATAGTTTTAACAAAAAACTTCTGTAGGATCCCACTCACACTTGTATTGAAGTGCAGTTACTTTTAAAGTTGAGGACACTCTCCTGGCAGACAACTTGAATATCTACAGATACTGGCAGAAAAGTTTTTAGAAGACTCATCTCATAAAAAGCATCATCAAGTCCATTCTTTAACATGAAGCTTTATGCATGGGAAAACTTGAGGCAAACATTCTTTTGTAATATTTGGCCTGCATGAAACTATAGCATATCCTGGACTTTCATTAGCATGCAAGAGAGTCACTTAACAAGTCACAATGAAAATGTCTTCCTGGCACAGACTGATTTACAGTGCAAAGTGGCCCTTGACTTACAAACTCATCATTAACATCCACAGTGAGATTTATGGTGCTCAATTTAACACAACGTGGGAATGCACTCCTGAATTTCCAATACTGATGTCTTCTGTAGATTAATAAAGTCTTCTATTTGCATCAAGCTTTTACAGATGCCTAACTGAGGTGGCAGCTCTCTTTTACAAGGCTTTGAACTTTTATACATGGGGGGGGAAAACTGTCCTGAAATCATCACCAACTAGAGAGGAAAAAAAAAGCATTATTGTTATTTTACAGCTATGGAACTGAAAGAGATGGAAGGTTAGTGTTAAGTTCTTCAGAGTCAGCTGGATCCTCCTTTTTACAGGGACTGCACTGGAAAAGACATGGAAATATAAATTGGCAATACTGTTTCACAGTAGAACACATGAGAAGCTAGTACATTACTGTGTCCACACAAATACCGCAGTCAGTATTTGCAGACTTTTGCTTTCTGTGGAAAAAAGCATTTGTATTGGCATATCAGAACAATTAAGATAGGACAAAGATCGTTCCACCTAAGATAGTCTTTTAAGAGCGCTCTCCTGGTAGTGTAAAAAACGCAGCACCATGAAAACATGCTTACTCTGTTGTTGGTAAGAGAAAAGCACTGCAGTTGTACAAGCTACAGCCTTAACAGAAAAATAAGTTCCTGAGCCGTCTTAAAAGCATCTGAAAGAAAATGTCTGCTAAAGAAACGAAATGCTGCAAAGAATGGCAAGCAGTGGTAAATTACAGTTCACTTTCTTTTTCAATATTATTCTTTAAATGTAGTCTATCCACTTAATACTATGTGAAATTTGTAGAAACTATTTTATTACTGACTCTGGCTACATACACACCAATGATTCAACCTTACAACTGCAAGAAGTGTATTAATGTTATGCCTCCAGAGCTCTGAGTTCTGGCACGCCAGTCCTCAGTGCTCAGAATCAGGTCTCTGGCATCGCATGCTGTTACGTAAGCATTAAAAAACAGTCAGGACTAAAACATCTCACGTATTGCTTGATGAGAAGCTATGCTTTTGGCTTGGAATCCAAACCCCACATTTTTGTAAATAAACATTTAAACTGACATCTTTATACAAACAAGCCAAGAACTTGCAGAGCTTAGGAAACCTTTCACAGCAGTTATTTTTCAGTTTGCTTCTGACAATGATTATTCCCACATCGAGTTATTTAAAAGGGGAGCTATGAATGTAAACATTATTTGCTTCCACATTTTTTTAAACAGATATATAATTTCTCGCAGTGAACAGAAGCTCCTTGTTCCACCACATTACATTGTACAGTATTGAAATTCTCTGAGGATGATGAGAAAACTGGAATGTTGCTGCCCACAAAGTTCCTAGAGTGTCTGTACAGCATGATCTCCAGCACACTGTAGAATAATTTAGTCTGGAAGGGATCCATGGAGGTCATCTGGTCCAACACACCACTCAACGTAGGGCCAACTTTGAAGCTAGATCAGGTTGCTCAGTGCCATCTGAGTTCCAAACATGTCCAAGGATGGAGATGTCAGTCTGTGCAAACTGTTTGATCGCTCTCATTGAAAAAAGTCTACTATGTACTCAATTTCTCTTGCTGCAAACTATAATCTTCAAAAGAACAGTAATCTCCAAAACAAAATATATAAATATGACTAGTACATATTACAAATACAGGAAATAAAGAATTATTGTCTGTAAATTTACTCAAATAGTCTTTAGAATAATTTATCTAATTGGCCCAGATGGACAACAGAATGCTGAAGACAGACTTCTTGATGCAATATTAGTCATGTAATTCAATTCATGTTTGGTGTCAGCAAAGGAAAATCTGTTTGCCATGCAGATAGGCTTAATACCCAAAAGGCTACAAGGTGCAACTTAAATATAATGTTCTTGAAAACAAAAAACAAGAATTATATGGCAAGTCTATTTAGCAGACAAGAATAAAAATTCTAACATTGAGAGTTCTTAAAGGACTCAATCTCAAAAGTAAGATATCTAAAATATACAAAAAACAGTCTGCTAAAACAGTAGATACTGTACTCTGAAGGAAGTAGCCTGTTTATGCATACATTTTCATATTCTCTAAACATAACACCGTGTAACTGACCTTGCTTGATGTTAAGCAAAAGTGTGTCCATAACCTATGGCAAAAGGTTTAGAATTTCTTGCCTACCTTCAGCATCTTAAAAGTCAGCTTTTGCTTTCTAAACTCTTTCAATAGTCAACTGAGATGGTGCAGTGTTCTCACATACATGAAGATGGAAAATTCCACAAAAGTTTCATCCCTTCACTGATTATCTAACTTAGACTAGGTACCTACTGTTTAGACTGCCTAGCAATCTCGTATTTTGAATATTTAGACTGATGCATCTTTGAGAGGGAGAAATAGACAAAAAATCAGGAGGAGAAAATGTACATAAGCACTGAATAATTAAAGTGATCATCAGCTTAACAAATTACTTTAAAAAAAACCGTAACAAATGTATTTTCTTGTTTAAACAAAGCACTGAAGTAGTCACGGTTTCAATAGTAAGTGAAAAACATGTACATTATGTTTAAGTGTTTAACGAGTTCCAGACCAACACGCATACAAAAAGCATAATTTAATTTATCATTCTGTAGTGAGTGAGCATTAACAACAAAATTTAATTGTCACACTAGTCTTTGTGAATATCTAAAAGCCTAATACAAATATCCAAATGATTAATAAAGATTAGTTAAAGTGTTACCAGTAAGACGTTCAGTAACCTGACATTAAATTGTAGCAACCCTAGAAGCCCTTTCTAGAAGAATATTAATTTACAGTCATTCTTCCTAACAATTCTTTGTACAGTAAAAAAAGTAGATCTGTGTTTTTCTGCTTCCCTTTCCCACCCCACCACCCACATAGTTTTACTCTCATACTGAATCACTAACCAATCCAACCTGATGGTAAAAATCCAGCAGTTCAAGATCTCAGTTCCAACATCCAGCTCAAGAGCTCTTTGGGAATAAAATCCAGATTTTTGTTTAATGTGCAAAGTGCAAGTTTTCTCCAGTGCTATCAGAAATGCGTGCTGCTAAGAATGTCACCACAGAATAAAATGTTAATAGAAGACTCTTCTATTTCCAATAGTTCTATTAAGGACATATTAGATGGTGTTTAAATGAATGACAGATCAAGTAGAGTATATACAAGTGCTTATTAGATCAGGTACTTTCTGATATCATGAGGTCAAATCAATGTTTTTACTCAAGTTCTTCAGTTTCCTCTGTAAAAAGGTCAGCCAAATCTGCCACTGTCAGAACTGAAGCTTCTGACTGTTTCATGGAAGAGCTTGTGTGGCTGTAGGAAAAAATTGCATGCAGACATCAGAGAAGGAATCAATTTAAATAACAACCTGTATGTACTGAAAACAGACCAACAAATGGTTCAGAATGCAATAAATGTTGGGCTATGAGCTCAGTAGAAAAAACACACTTTCTATTAGGAGAAGTGCATACACTGATCAGCTACTCCTGATGCACAATTTCAGTAATATACAAAGTCCACCTACGGTCCTTAACATGATCACCAAACACTTGAGAGGCAGCAGAACATGGGATCACAGAATCATAGAATTGCTTAGGTTGGAAAGAACTTTACAGTTCTCCTAGTTCTAACCTCAGTAATTATGGGGATAACCCACTTTGTCCTGCCAATGTTTAAGGGATTGGCTTTGGATTCCAAGCATAAGGTTTGATGCTACTTTTAAAACATTAGCCCTCATTAGATCACTGTATATTCATTTGAACTTTATAAGCAAAAATAGTGCTACTTAACAGATATGGAAACTGATTAAACTATTCTTTCAAAACTAAAGGTGAAAAACTTACATGCAAGTCTTTGGCTGTAGTTATTTAAGTCTCGTTTTATAACAACCAGAAAAGCTAGAAAAGTCACTCATTTTCCTAAACTAGTGTTGCTTCCTAGATTTGTTATGTGTATACAGTACAGTTAAAGAGGTACAAAACTCTTGTATTTTCTGTACAAAGAATGTGAATACCACTTAAGTTCTAGTCCTAGTCTTTTATTGATTAGAGTTTTTGGAAAAGAAACAGTGAAAATTGATTTCTGCATCTGCACAGCAGACCAACTTACAAGCTGGCATCTGGACAACTCTTGCACTGACTGCAAAACCAACCTGTGTGACACAAAGTGTCAAGTCTCAGTTTGTAGAATTTAAAAATGATGAAAGAAAGAACAAGATCGTATCTTAGAGCAAGCTGTCATTTCAGTGGCAAACTTAGTAGTACTCCACTAATATCAATGCTTATAGCAATGGAAATCAGTAAAAGGAAACGGCAAATCATAATACACAGTGCATTAATTGGGCTTTTCTGAAACAAAATACACAAAATGTAAAAATATTCTCCAGAGAACTAAAATACCTTAATCTTCCAGTTAGTGGAATCAAGATAAAAGATACATTTTTCACATTAAAAAGCTCTTTTTCAACCAAAAGAATTTGAAGGAGAGCAAGAGGGTGTTTTTTTTTGATGTGTACCTAATTGTAACAAAAGTATGGCTGAAAACCTCCTTTTCAGTTTCATTGCAATAACAATGTTTAAAAAATTCAGCACATACCTTCTATCTACAGTTTTCAGCATAGTCTGCATTCTCTCTTCTATTGTTGCTTTTATCAGGAATCTATGAACAATTGTAGACCTGAACATGTTCAAAAAAAAGAAGTGAACAGAAGATATGCTGTTACTCTCAAAAATTCAAGATCATTTGTCTTATGCTAATTATTTTAAGACTGCTGAAAAAACACCCCTATTTTAAGGCAGGTGATTAGTAACTCTCACTGACATTTAAGGATGCTTAGTGCCTCCAAGATCATGCAATTCCACTTGGCTGGATCACATACTACATTAGCATAAGCTGTATTAACTAAAATCCTAAAGCAGACACTGGGCAAAGTTTTACTTTCTATGTCCCTATTACAAACAGTCCTTGAGAGTTTCCCATATGGTTTAAAGTAATAATTTTGGCTCACTCTTTATATATAATGTTTATACTGCATCATCACAAGTCAGTCCAAGAAGCAGAGTTTAGTGCAATGGATAATAAACTCATTCCTAGAGTTTTAATAACATTCTTCTTGAAGATGGCAAAACTGTATAAAAATGTTAAAGTCAGTAAATGCAAAACTTTAAACACCAGTAAAACTTAAAAGTCAGTAAGCACAGAACAAAACGAAGGCCCTATTTGTTAAATTATGTTTCAAAAAAAAAAAAAACACACAAAAAAACAACACTGAGATAAAAGAAATGTTGAGTATAACAAAGTGAAACAGAAAAAAGTCAGTTTCACAGATAATGTAAAAATCATTCAGAAACTCCTCAATGTAAACATTTTTTAATATATGAACCCTTGAAAGTGATTGGATGTTTTTCAGAATTTAAATTGAAAATTTGTTAGGTAACATCACACAGTGGAATATTTTGGGGAAATACTGTGATTCATAGGCAGAGACCTACCTACCGAAAAAGAGAAATAAATAAGAACTCAACTGAGCTATGCTCACTGGACTTGAATACGGCTCTTTTTCAAAAAAAGTTTGCTGAAGTCTGGCTTTTATGAAGTATAATACATTCTTGCTGGTTTTTATTGCAAGGTTTTTACCAGACCTTTTAGGCCAACATCAAGTAAAATTATAATGCAGGCTTTTGCAATTGATCTTTCCTACATCCTTACCATTAATTTAAAGTCTTTACTAACACACAAATATCCACCTGTCCATATGCATTCTTTCACATATATGCTCATTTCATGCCCTCTCCTTTTGATTCTATTTCCAAAACATAAACCCATTATTACTATTCCAGAATATTACTTCTGGATTGATTCTATCTTTCTAACTTTACATGCAGCGTTCTTTCATTACTATTTTTCAAGTAACATGAAACCTATAATTTGCATATAATTCATTCAGGAAAAACTTTCTAGAAGTTATTTTAAGTGTTCAGTACTACCTATTTAACATCTAAGACACTGAAACAAAAAATATGGAAACTCATTAATCTCTCAAAATGACCTACTCAGAGGTGAAGGAAGAACTGTGAAAAGCTAACCAGCTTTATAGAGTGTGCTGTAACTGGTCTTTTAGATTTTCATAGATTTTCTTCAATACATTTAAGAAAATCTTCCAATGTTATTTTACATTTTTGTAGGTATTTACTTTCTGACCCTTCTAACCATAGAAAATGACAAATACTTGAAAAGAAGTGATCAGCGTAACAGTTAGAACATAGTCCACATAGACTGGTACTGCCTTCAACAGGAGCTAAAGCCTGTTAAACACTCTTTAAAAATACAGACAAGGTGTACAATCTATTTTCCCTAGTACTCTTCTACCCTCTAACCATTTGCAGATTAAGTACTTGAACCAGATGTGGTATTTAGGAATTTTTCTTCTGAATTTACTCAGTTTCTCTGTTAACTATGGGCAGGATCCTAATCTAAGAGAGCGATGAGGGCACTCTCTTAAGCGGTATAATCACTCAAATTCCAAAGCAATAGAAGCAGTCAGAAAGCTGGCCTCAGACATCCTTGTGAAGGCTGCATTTCATCAGGTGAAATGATTCTCACTGTAACAGCTTCCATTTTAAGAGGGAAGAAAAAAACAAAACTTGATTTAACACAGATTGTAATCTGGAGCTGGGAATGACCAGACAGAGTAAGTTTCTCAGGGAAACTAGGATGAACTAAATTCAGGCCTGAACTTAGCCACATACGACATAAATGGTGAGTTGCTCAGACCTGCAAAGCTAAGACGTTTCTGGACATGCCTAGAAGCAGAACTTCAAAGTTAAAAACAAAGGAACTTCAGGCAAACAAATTAGTGCAGCAGCTGCACAAGGGTTTTCAGGATTTTGGACTCAAGAACCTACACTCTTGCTAAACTTCTAAATTTGCAGTTTGCCTCTGCATCTTACCCTAATAGAACAAGAGCTCCCAAAACTACATGTTGTGGACTTTCATCAAGCTTTTCACTACTATTATTGTTTCTGTTCCTCATGTGATCATCTTTAAAAATAGAGTCCCTATGAATAGCCTCATCTCCAAAACTGAGAAGTTCAGTGAACTGGATTTATTCCGATTACAGTATGCAGGTCTACTCTGGACCTCCAGACCACTAAACCTCTTAAAGCAATTTGAACTCTTACTTCGTCTGGCCAATACGATGTACTCTGCCAATGGCCTGAAGCTCATGTGCAGGATTCAGAATGGGTTCCACAAGCAGAACATGAGTCGCTTCGATTATGTTTAGTCCATTGGAACCAGTATGAAGGGGCAGCAGCAAAATATTGATCTTGGGATCATATTTAAATGCAGAGAGATTTTCCTAAAAGGCAAAAATCACAGCAGCATGACAAAAGTTCCTGAATAAAGAGCATGGGGACATCTTTATATTTTCAAGCAATTACAGCAGACACTCCAGACTCCATATTGACAGTCTTGTAGCCTGATACAAGCCCTGTCATCACCAAACAAGTACCAGACAGGTTATCAGGAAGGTGAGGATTTCTTGCAACACTGATCAGTGTGTCTCATTCTTAACATTTCAACATCTACATGAACAAGCCAATGCTGCCCTCTCAAAAGAGAACATACTTTTTTTTTTTTTTTTTAAATCTTCAAAGGCTTTACATTGTGGCAAGTATTATTTTTAGAATTCAGAGACCAAAGATTCTGCTAAACAAGTTTGCTGCTCTTTTAGTTTCTCAAATGAAGCAATGAAGTAAAAGGATCAAATTAACTTCTAAGAACTATAATATCCAGCTGAAAACAATTTAAAGAAAAATATTATTTATGTACCTGAAACTTACTAATTCCATTGATCTGAGAAAAAGTCATATTGTTGTCATATAAAGCTTTTGAAATTATGTCCAATACATCTTGCCACTGTAAAAAAAAAAAAAAACAAAAAAAAAAACAAAAACACAACACAACAGAAGTCAGTATTACAAACAATGACAACTGCAATAAATTAAAGCCTTTCAAAATACTAATATTTAAGGTTAAAAAAAAAGATTTGCATGACAGGAACCATATATTTCATAAATCTAAACATAAAAGATAATTAAAAAATCAGCTTGAATAAAAATAACTGGCAGCCACCACAAAGAGCTTTTATAATCTATCAAAAATATATGGGCATTACATTTAAAGATACCTAGAATTTCCAATGCTCCTATATACGCATTTGTCTTTTAACAAAAGAAGCTGTTACATCTTGTTGACTAGGATTATTGTATCCCAGGTACATGAACTGCCCTACAAATTCACAGAACAATTTAGTGACTGTACAGAATGACTCAACATTGTGGTAGCTAAACTAAATCCCAGGAAATATTATGACCATTTTAAACTCACAGAAAACACACAATACACAAAGACAAAACAGAAAATGGTGATTAATACCGTTGAGAAAACTAAAGATTTAGCCCCTGGATCTTTAAATTGTATTCTCTTCAGTGTTCGAACCACAGCTTCCACTTTGGTGGAATGACTCCCCTTTGAAAATAGAAAAAACACCATTAATAGAGTAGGATACTAAACAACAACTTCCAAATTAATTGTTTTATTAAAAAATGCTATATTAGGACTCTTACTTGTCTTACACGTCTTAGAAAAAGACATCAGCAAATTGTTTCATAAAGCTGCAATACTTTTCAAAAAGAGAACATAGTACTTCAATTTTGAAGACTCTTGACCTATTTAGATGGCAACTTCCCAGGCTGACTTGGGACAGATTCAAATATTACCAACTTGGAGAATGAGCAGGTTAAGTAGCACTGAACTGCTTTGAAATCTCCCATGTAAGGCACTACTATAGATCAATGACGTATTGATCTGTACGTATTGTACAGCACGTGCAGTACATGGAAGAATGAAGGACTACAGATATGCTTACCTAGTTCTGGATGAGGCAAACTGGATAACCCAAGAAGTGCAATCACACCCAAATGTGTCAGTTAGGCCTGCTGAGGTTCAACTTACCCAGAAACACATGCTTTAAAGAATTTTCCCAACGCACATTTAACTTCCCTTCTCTTCACACTTCCTCAAAGGCAATAATGCAAAAAACCTGTATGAACCTTATTTCTGTTGCTTTTGTTTCTCACTCTGGCAACACTAAACTTACACTCATTACTATAAAGCTGGCTAATTACCTTAAAATATTAAGAAGCTACTAAGTATAACAATTAATTCTTGAAGGATTCATCACTGTGATGAAAACATCTTCATATTCTGCATTTGTATTTCAGTGCTTAATGAACTCAATACTACTTCTTGTAGACTTTGGTTTCTATATTCTTAGACTTCTTTCCCCTTTAGTCATGAAGAGGATTCTCAACAAGTTGTGTAGTATCTCCCTCTATCTCCTTCAGTACGCACTTTGTATTACAGTAACTTTACATAATATGCTTTTTTAAGAAGCCATTATTTAATTGCTTACTAGTTCTTACATGTATAGCAATTTCAAGCTGCACTAGATTCAGCTGGACAAATATTGTTTTATTTCTGTCTGCACCTGTCCTCTGAACATTGAATTAACTATGTTGGCTTGCCACAATGAGGGATCAAATTATCCGAAGTTATGCCGCTTGCAGAATTGGTGGGGAAGGATGACAGCAGTCTAAGCACAAGTTGGAAGCCAACACCAGGCTGCTTGATCATTCACACTAATACAGAATCTCTTACTATTTGCAAAGCAATTATTTTTACATACAATATCAAATCTATTGAGAAACAAAAAGCAAACTGACCAAATGTAAACCTCTGCCAATAAGAAAACTTCTTGCAGAAAGCCAATCCATAAATCCAAAATGAAGTACATTAATTGCACTGCCAGTTCAACCTGTGCACCTGTCTAACCTGAGGAAACTTGAGTCTTTTGCTTCAAGCATCATTTGTCCCTGATACTTTTCTTCATTTGGGTCTCAGCACCTCAAGTTGGAGTTTGCCTTCTGAACACGCATGGCAAAATATTTCACAAGTGTAAAACCCTGGAGGTTTTATACCCTCTTCACAGGCACAGAATAAACTAAACTTTAATTTAACATTATTTAAAACTGTAAATGACCTTTCCATGTTCTTAATCTTCAGTCATTTCTGCCAAGATGTGTGTTAAGTGTGCCAAGTTCTTCATCCCTCTGCTTGAACTGTATTAGACAAACTATATTTGACTCATCATTGAACTACAATTGACCAAAGGTTTTTTTCACAGCACACAAGAAAATTAAATTTTGTTCTCAGTATTTACAGAGAGCTGAAACTAATAGAAGTACCCTGGCTATTATGAGTTCTTGGTTTCCAGTCTCTTAAAAAAAAGTTACCCCACCATTACCCACACACCTTGAAATTTGTTATTTTCTTGAATATCAGAAGAGAGTATAAAAACAGATCAGGCAGTTCTAAATGATTATGGAACAGCACACAGGAGAATAAAACTACCCTCTAACAAGCAATTTCTCAGATAACAAACTAGCAATGCCCACGATAACACTAACCAGACACTGGAAGCTTTTATAGAAGCAAAACATACAGGGATGCCAGTAAGCTCTCTCTCAGTATAGAATGCTCCCTTTTACAGTAGTCTTTTCACATCTAATGCATTAACTTACTGTGACTAGTGCTGGTACAACAAAATAAGATGTATATGACAAAACAAAGACAAAACCACCAACACAAAACAAAAACACCAACAAAACAAGAGACACTGAATACTGAAAAAGACCAAAGAGAACAGAAGAACTTTCATATGAATATACAAATTCTGAATAAATCACACAATTTTCACATATCACAGTGCAAGATGTTATAAAAACCATAGCAAGTTAGTTATCTTTCATTAACAACTGTCCTTAAAGGAATGAGATGAAAAATATTTTTAATATTCCTGCTTGCTTTGATAGCAAAAACACTGAGGCTACAATGTAAACTAAACTTTTTTTTTTTTTTTTGAGATAAGAATGGCCCTTGCTGAAAACACCATGAAAATTCACATGAAACTCGTATTTTTTGTGTCACCTCAAGTTCTGATGCAGACACTATAGAGTTCTAGGGAACTCTATAGCCCTTTATGCAGGAGAGTAGGTGACCTGTTCCTTCTGTATTTTATTTCAGAAATTTGGTTATTCTACTTATGTAATTTATAAAACATATTTGAAGTATTTCTTGTTAGAAACAGGATTGTATCTCTAAACCCTTAGTAAACTGTCTGCTAAAACTTCTATAATTAGCACTTCAGAAATACAGTCCATTTACTCCCCCTGCTGCCACATGCTTTCAACTACATCAAGTCTTTGATTTAGGAAGCATCTACTCACAAAAAATAATTCCATTGTCCAGGAAGGCTGAGATACATAGCCTGAATATGGTAGCATTGACTTCAGCGAAGGCCAGCAACCCTAGTATATATGCAAGGTTCAAAGGAGACTTGCACAGATAACTTGGAAGTTTCTGTCAGCACATTTTGTTACTTTCAACTATACTAACCAAATGAAAACTATGATTGCTATATCCAGCTGTACCATAATCACATTCTAGTTAAAGACAGTATCATCATCTAAATCAAAATATTACCAATGAGTCTTTTACTTTTGCATTTTAATCCAAAACCCTCTATTTTTTTCTACAACTTCAATGACCACAGGCTTTTGCTTTAACATTACACCAGATTTGTACAAAGACATACCTTGTACTACACGTCAGTACTGTTAATGAGTCAGAGATATACTATCTCCTCCTCCTCCCCAGATTCTAACCCAACAAATACTCAAAGTTAACAAGAAAGGTAGATAAAACAGTGCAATCATGACTGATCTCCTACATGTTTGCGTCTACAGGTTCATTAACATCATTAGGAATGCACACAAGTTACAAACAGTTTCTCCAATAACCTGAATTTTAAGAAGTCTTTTGTGGAAAAGGGAAATTCATCCATCCTTCAGATGGATGGCTGCTTTTATAAGAATTCTAGAAAATGAATAATCATGGAAACTCAAGAGACTGTCACACTGTTTGAAATTAACCAATGGGTTGCTAAATTACAGGAGAAGTCTAAGACAGCACAGTGAAAAGACCATAACTTCTTATAAAGTCAGGCTAAAAAGAACAGAGTCACATTGGAAGATGCAACTTCCAGTGATCAGTAGAGCTGTTGCACACTGTCAATGGAAAGTATTGGGAAAGAAATTCCCCAGATATGCAGGCATTTGCTTTAAGACTGAAAGTCAATCTTCATTCAGTAATTACATTTTCTGTAGGTATACAGTATCCAGTCAACGAAGCTTTGACCAAACACTGTCAAGTTTAAAATGCAAACAGGCAAGAGGCACTCAGTTTTTCCGAAATCTACCTTTTGATTTTGCAAACTAAAACAGACAAAACAAACAAACAAAAAAAAATCAACAAAAAGAAAACAACCAAAAATGACAGTGTTGTTTCAGAGTACCCAACAGTACAGGGTCCAGAAAACTCATCTAAAACATGGAAAAAAAGCTTGCAGCACACAATTAGATCAAAAGAATAGGAAATGAGCTCCAAGAAAGTGGCCTCCCAATTATGTTATTAACTATGTGCATAGGGAAAACAGACAATGTCCCCCCCATAATATTGCACCAGAGTACAAGAAACAAAGTTGTGTTTCTGCAGTAGAGAATTACTTTTCTGTATTCCAAGGTAGTTGTGTAGTCATAATAAGGAGAAATGCTAAGTAGATAAGTGGACAGTAGAAGGCCTCACTGTTCCAAAATAAGGTAGCAGCTCGAGAAAACCAAGATGAGCAGTGTGAGAACAGTAAATCAAAGATCACAAGTTCTCAAAACATAGGAAAGGATAAATTAAAGGGTTGAAAGAAAGAAGAAAAATTGTACATACATGGTATAGATGAGCATCGAGTAGATTGTGAACCTGTAGTACTCAGCCAATGAGCAAACAGGGGAGACGATCAAGCATCAGGTAATAGGGAATAAAAGGTTATGATTTGTTTACTAAAATGCACTCCTGATTGACAAGACGCCCACCATTGCAACTGCAAATAAAATAGCTTCACAGAAGATCCTGTCTGAAGAAAATTGTTTGAGACGTTTCTCACAATTTGGGGGCTCGTCTGGAATCTTGTCACCTGCCGAATATTTCTTGCCACCATAGACTGGAAGGTGCACCCCGCTGATTTCAGCGGTTCCATCAGGGGTGGTGGGCCATCTCGCTATGGCCAGCAAAGGACCGAGTCTGTTTAATTTGAAGACAGGCTCTGCAAAGCTCTGGGGAGAAGGGAGGCCAGCACAAACACACACAGACAGCCCACATTGGGAAGAGGCACGGGGATTACTGCTGATAACCCGGACTGGGAAACAGTGCACGGACCGAGGTAAGGGAAACTTTACTGTATCTTGCCTTGGGTTGGGTTCGGGGAGACTCTGGTGTGAATGAGTGTGAATGAGGCACTTTTAGTGCGAAGCCCCAATTTGCAAGGCTTGGTGGTCCTGCAAGGGGACGAATGAAGTCCCCTTGGCTAGAGAGGGACAAAGCAAAATAGAGAGGAGAGGAGTGAAAGAGAGTATTGGGGTGTTTGGGCCCTTAGGTGTATGGTACCCTGAGCATGGTGCTCGGCAGTACACCCCACCTCTGTCCTAATCCTAGGTGAAGGAGTGTGGTACCCTGTGGGTGGTGAAGTCCACAGCAGCACGTCAGGAAGAGCTGGGGATTAAGATGGGGATTAAGGGTTCCAAGAGTCAGCAGGGTGGGATTGGAGACCCCGGGATTGTGCCTAAAGATAGCCCTTTGGAGAGCATGATAAGGATTTGGAAAAACAACCCAAAAACTAGGGAAAAAGATTTTAAAAATATACAATTAAATAAATGATTTGATATTGTGTAATTGCTTGGCCTAAAAAGATAATAAAAGGAACTTCAGTATTTTGGCCAAAATATGGGTCTGATGAAAATTCAGGTTTGAAATTTATATGTAAACAGTAAGGTTTCGTTTTCAGATGAGGAATCTTGTTATGCTCCCTATAATCCTAGTACTGCACCAGAGGCAGTGGCAGGTGCTCCAGGAGGGGAGACAGGGACTGCAATTGATGCTGTCCCTGGAGAAGTTATGCCCGGGAGCACAGAGCAGCAGGAGTGGCAGTGGGGGGGGCCAGTGGGGCCTCAGGGCCATGCAGGGCCTGTGCCACTCCCCCATTACCAGCAGAAAGGTTAGGAGTTTTAAGAAGGAAATGAAGACTAATTGAGAGCCTAGCAGAACTGTCAAATCAGTTTCTAAGGCCTAATTTGTATTCCTGGGGGGGAAATGTCAATCTTGAGTATGTTATTCCCTGGAGAAGAATGTTTAGGAGGGGAATGATTTGCCAGGCTATGCAAGAATGGGAAAGAACTAACCCCCCCAAGACCGAGAGTAATTCCAAAAAATCAGAAATATCTGCTTATCTAACTGTGATAATAACAACTCACAACATAGAAATCCTATGAGAGACTCAGGGTCAGAATTAGAATGTACTCAGGGATGATTCCTGTGGACCCAGTAGCCCAAGGGCTCTTTAAAGTTCATTTTGTGATTAAAGCCTGGCCGGATATGCAGAAAAACCTCCAGAAGGTGAGAGGATGGAGCGAACAGTGTGGGTAGTATGAAGGTGTATGCCAGGAGGGGATATGAGAAGGAAAAGTAGAAAGCAACACAAACGGTATTCTCAGTGTACTGAGTAGTGAGGCAGAGGGGGAGATAGAGGGCCCAGGATGGAAAGGAGAGGAAAAGAGACAAAGGAATGGCAGACAAGTGTTTATAGGACCACAAATTTATTTGGGCAAGTTCTAGAACAAATTTTGGAGCAATTCCAACCTCCAAAGAGGGTGTTACTGTTACATGTGGATGTCATATATGTGGATGATCCTTTACTGTTAGGACAGGAGAAAACAGTTGTGAAGGAAGCCACTAAGAAGCTATTTAACTTTCTGGGAGAACAGGACTTGAAAGCATTGGGAAAATAAATTACAATACATAGAATGGGAAGTCAAGTATTTAGGGAATCTGGTGTCTGAGGGGGAACAAAGAATAAGATTCAGACAGGATTCAGGGAATTGTTGAGCTACCCAAAACTAAGACCTTAAAAATTTCAAGAGAAGAGGTTTTTAAGGAGTTAAGAGTCAAAGTGCAAAGGAAAACAGATACTCCCTGATGGGAGAAAAATGCTGAATAAAGTGCTAATGAGGCAAATATTAACTGTTTTATGTCAAGAGGGTCATTGGGGAATTCAAGCAACGTGTGATGCTGTGGTATGGAAATCTGTATGTGCAGGAATATATATACTCTGGCTGAACAAGTCTGCAGGAGTTGTGTGGTATGTCAAAAGGTAAATAGGAAAGTTATCTGTAGTCAGCCCAAAGGAGGGCGAGAACCAGGAATACAATGCTTCCAAAATGTACAGGTAGATTTTACAGAACTCATTTGAGAGTCCTTTCTCCAAAGAGAAACCTTTGGAGATAGAACTGATATAGAACTGATTAATTGTCAATACTTACCAATGAAAAGCATTGCCTTTAAGAAATGATATATTATGGTATAAGAACTTCCAGTTTCTCTAATGTGATTTATTACTAAATTTTTGGTCAAATTACTGAATATGCTTATTAGAACCTGAAGTGAAACCACTAGTTTATTAGTGGGCAAGTTAGAGGAAGGAAGCACAGCCATAGTCTGCAGGCTATAGCTTTTAAAATAGCTTTTTAAATGTAATTTATTTCTTAATATAGCTTTTTTCAGGCTTTTAATTTTCATTAGTCATATTTAGAGTTGCATTTCCCCCCCCAATTATGGTTTGTACACCAGACGTTTCACAGATAAGCCAAGTGAAAAACTACTGTACCCTAATAGCTCAAGAAACATTTCAGATGACTAATCTTAGATTCAGAATTGGGATTTATATTCTCTGGCTAACAGTGAAGATTTAGGATAATATAAATAATTTAAATTCATAACAACCTTATGGTACAGACTGTTTTCTCAAACTTTATACATTTCATTCAAGAACAGGTATCAAAACTATGCCTCCAAAAAGCCTCATATCTCCTTAGATACAAAAAGAAAAATCACCACCTCAACAGCAACAAAAAATCCACCTGCAAAAAAACATTTATTTCTACCCAGTTTTAAACACTTACAAAAAAACACCAAAACTTAGGCTCAGCAGAAGCTCTCACCCCACCCTCTCACCCTAAAATAGTGTTAGTTTTCACAAATGTGTAATTTTTAATCTGTTTACCAGGCCTTCCCCCAGGCACAGCTTACCTTCACAGGAATATCATCCTCCTGATTTGCAGTTTCTGCAGTAAAGACATATGATATTTCTTTATGAGATGTTGTCTGCCTGCAAATGGCACATTTAATTGAGCTCCGGCGTGTGCCAACACTGTACTGTTCTATGATGATAGCTATACACTCATTACAAAAACAGTGTCCGCATGTCAGCACTGCCCACTATGTAGGGAATTGAAAAAAAAGAAACATTATCAGTTTCACATAAATGCAAAAGAAAACCAGAGCATTAAACACGTTAAATTACATCTTCATAGATGCATTATTTTCATTGAAGTAGTCAGCTTAAAAATAAAGAATATTAGAAATATTTTTACTACTACACCTGCTAAAAAGACTGGATTTCACAGGTTTTCAGCACAGAGTAATTCATAATCCATAGAATTGCAGTGCATTTAATTTTATTTTTTTGTGTTTTCCCAATTCTAAACTTGAAGACAGACATGACAGTCTCTCATTTCTATGAACACTAATTTGTAATGAATAGGTTAAGTACACGGAATAAGCATTTACGACATTTTAAAACAAGATTACACAAATGTTTGTATTAGACTTCCGTAAAAGTCAAAGAATCATAGACTAGTTTAGGTTAGAAGAGACCTTTAAAGATCATCTAGTCCAGCCCCTTTTTAATAGATCCATTTGTCCTAAGACCCGCTCAACCTGACCTTAAGCACTTCCAGGAACAGGGTACCTGCAGCCTCTTTACAAGGGGCATGAATTAGAACATTTTCTTTCATACCACCAAAGTCCTAGGCAACATGTTTGGGTTTTTAAAAGGAAATATTTTGAACATGGAAGATTGATCTTTTATTGACAGTATGTGTTAGAAACAAAGTTGGTGTTGCAGAAATTGTTTTTCCTTTGAGGGCTTAGAATATCTACATCTCATCTGTGACCTCCCTTCACATAGAAGTAATTTGTAAAACAATCTTTTTGTGTCTATGAAGTCCATCCTGTACTAGTCTGCTCTACAGGCTATACCAAAATTAAAAAAAATTCACAGGTCTAATTAGCAGAGGGAATTGACTGAATGTCTGGCAACCAAACAAGAGATCTTCCAGTCTTTACAAGGTTCTTCCAATCATACAGAAACAGGACGCAAAGCATTGTAAAACTTCCTTGAAATGTGATGGCTACCATCTTCTCAAGTGACAGTCTTGAACAAAGTTGAAGACAAGACTGCTTTTCCTTTCAGTGAAATCCTCCAAGTCAGAGATAAAACATAACGGCAGTCTTGATATATAACTGACTCAGATCTAGGTAAAGAATTAGTCAGTAGTTTTTGCTTTTGTAAAATATCTTACCTGTTTTCCCAGTTGACGTGCACAGATAGGACATGGTTCCGGATTAACTCCCCCAGTCGTTTTATCCTGAGACTGTAAAGTAGAAGAAAAATGTGTTCTGTGTTATTAATATAGTTTTCATATATACATAAATATATATTTATCAATGTAAAAGTTATTCTATACTTAAACTTCTGGGAAAAATGAATGTTGAGATCCTTAGAAGGTGTGCGCACAAACTAAAACACATTACCCATGAAGAAAAGACTATCTTGAGAAACTTAAAAAAAATAATTTATGTAAGTGCTATTCACGCTGCGGTCCTTCAGATATCATCTGCAGTACAGTTTTGAAAAATCTAAGGAAAATTGAAGCTTCAAATGAGAAGCTAGCTATATTTTCTCTCAGCTTTATATTGTTGTAAAAACACTTAAATATACTTAATTATGCTTACTTGAACACTATGATTAACACTAATATACATGGTGTTTGGTTTGACATTTTTAATATTTAACCTATAAAGCTCTTTGTTCTTCTATTTAAGGAAACAAGGTCTGGGTAGAATAGCAAGAAGTACGTGCAGAGGTACATAGATTTACAAGCCTTCTTCTGAACTTGGCCCAGTTAGTTTACTGAGTATTTTAACCAGCTATAACTACTTCATAGTTTTATGTTTGTGTAATTAATCAGATGGCCAAAATAACACTTTTACGATTATTACACTATTTTATTATTACATTTTTATATTTTACATTACATTTTTACATTTTTATATTTTATTATTACACTTAGTAACACTTAATAAATAACTTTATGAATATGCAGTAACACAGAACACCAAACAAATTCAATATGTAGTGTGACTCTTTACAGGAACTGAATTTACTTGAAAATGAAATTTTTAAATGAAATAACGGCAACTTTCTTCAAGTAAGTAGAATATATCACTTTAGTTTGGTAAAGATCAAGGAACCATAAACCTTACCTTCTCCAGATTAGTTAGATACAGAAGTTGTCCTAATTTCTTCTGTAGTTGTGATTTAGCAACTGCCTTGTCATTCAGAAGTTTCACTCGATTTTGCTCTACCTATGGAAACAGCGTTAAACATGTATAAATACAAAAAATACATAGATGAAACGTCTATTTTCCTATAGTAGCACTTATATCTAACACTGAGCCTTCACAGGAAAAAAAGGAAAATATATTTGTATTGAAAACATATTTCTATTTGTGCAAGGAAAATAATTAAGAAGTGAAATCAACCCAGCATTTCCCGTGTTCAAGAACAGAAAATGTCCCAGAGGTGGCTCAGATTCCAAGGCACTGAAATAAGGTGTCTATTTCTTTTCTTTTTTTACTGCTGTTTTTTTTAAAGTCCTTGTGGAAAGTAACAATGCAGGTCAGAAATCAGGTCAACTTCATTTTCCACCAGGTTGCAAAATTGGGCAATACCAGACAGGTCCCTCAGCTATTCACCTGCTGCTGGAAAGACAGTAGTCTTTTGGAAACATGCCACTCATACAGCCAGAAGGCTGACAGAATATATCCATGTAAGAATTATAAACTCAAAAAGGCCCATACAATACATTTAAAAGTGGCATGTTTTCTGTTTATTCCACCCAAGCATTCTGAAATTGAAACAGAGGTGCATTATAGAACTTATACATAGATCTCTCTCTCTCACTATACACACACACACACACTTGAGGTACAGTCTCGAAACTTGATTCTTTCAGAAAAAAAAAGATGTCTTTCCTGTCAAGTACTTCACCTCATGTGGCTCTATGATGTGGAGAACTGGTGGATTTGGTTTTGGCTCATCAGGATGACGCACCCTCAGCCGTTCTGTAGCCATTGCTAGCTCATCAATAGCAGACACGTGATCCCTTAGCACCATCCAATATTCATGAAGTAACTATAAGAAAAGCCTAAACAAATTAGTAGCAGAACTGAGTTGAGTTCCCTTTATATGAGTCGACCATACACTGTATAATATGAAAACATTTTTGAATAAGAGATAGTGTTTCTTTACACTAATTCAGACACAACAACAAATTACAAAGGAAGGCAAGATTATCCCTATGCCTTTTGCTTATTCTCTTTTCCAGTCTCTTTATGAAAGAGGTCTTTCATTTCTTCTACAGCTATTATTATTACACAACTAAAAAATCAGAAACAAAATTGTTTAATAAGGGAAAATGATTAACCAATTTTTGAACAGTTAGCTGTTATAGTACAAACATTACTTCTTGAAGGTGAAGTATGTTTTAAATAAATGCTAATGGTCTTGACAAAAGAACAGACAAGCACAGGGTGAAGATTAAATCAGTTTCAGATCTCCCAAGTAAAAGGAAATGCTGACTTTCTACAAAAGAAACGTCTTGGACTGGAAGTATACTACGCATACAAATTGATGTTATATTATTTCTAAATTACTGATAATACCATAAAATATGCCTTCCCAAGCTTTCCACAATTTAATTACTATATCAAAAACTTCAGTGATGCAAATGCCAAAAATTATTATTTTTTTTAATCAAAAATGAAAAGGATAACTATCTGAAAGAAAACACTTGATTATATCTAGGCTATAAGATAGGATGATACCCTTGTATGCAAAAGTTCTTCCCCTATCTCCAACACTGGTATTTACTGCAAGGACACCCAGATATGCCAGAACGCATGAAGAAAGCCACATTATGCTCTAGCAGTTCCCTCTGATCCAAAGAATGGCGGAATAATATTCTAGGTTACATTGCATGGCAAAAAAGATCCAGGATAAAAAAAAGCGTATGAAGGGACATCTATAGCTAGCACAAGATTGAAGGTTAACTGAATTACAGAATTGACCAACTGATTTGCTGTCTTGCTACGTTCTAATTTAACTAAGCAGAAAAACAAATTTAATTGTATCTAGATACTATCCTAACAGATGCAATTACAGTGCTTACTAAATTGCTTATTTGCCAGTACAGATCTTTTCGATATCCTTAAACCATATATAAACCATTTTAAATCAAATCATGTATACACAAAACATTTTTGTGGTGATTATTACAAACTAATTTCAGAAGCGCAATTTAAATATTTGTTCATATGCAGCTTAAATCTGCATGTATTACTTATAATATTTCTTTATTTCTATATTTCTTTTATCATCTCATTTGCTGTACCTTATATTCCTTTTTCCATGCTTCAAAGAGTTCCAGAAATATGCTACCTTCTTCAGTTAGCTTAACATCCATCCGGTGAGCTTTAGCAAAGGAGAGAATAGCTTTCAGGGCACGCTCAGTTTCACTGGTTGCCCACAGTCCTCTACTTGTGGTGGGCAAACGGTCATCAACTAGCCCTTCTTCATCTTCTATCATCTCTTCAAATATAGCCATTTGGCCTTTAACACTTAAAAATAAAGCCAACAAGGTATTACTGATTTAGAATTCCACATCAGTTTCTACTATTCATCATATATTTCAGCCTTCTAATATTTAATTAGAGGAAAAAAAACAAACTAAACAAATACAGACAAATGTTTTGCTACTTGGTTTCAAATTACTGTACAGGCCATTTTGTCAGCTCAAAATCATTAACAGCTTTTTGTAAGATGCTTACACATTTTAATTATCTTTCAGTAGTTAACGATTCTAGAATGTCACATTCAATTAAAAAATGTAACTCTGACTTCTTTAATCAGTAAGAGTTAATCAAATTCTGATGCAAAATATAATGCAATGCATTGCACTGTTTAAGAACAGTGCAGCTTCCCAGATACCTTCTTAATAAACAATGCCAATTCAGAAAACACCCCAATGTTTCCTAGTGATTCCAACGATCCTAACAGAGCTCCCACTAGGGAAGACATTCCAAATGTTTTCTCAAGTGACATTAAGATTTTCAAATCTAGCTTTGATGCTGTAAGGGATATGAGATAAAAGTCAAGAAGGATTCAGAGGACCTATGCCTCACTACTGTCCACTACGTATATTCCTTTCACACCATGGATTGGTGCAACCTTTCCTTCAGATCACAGCTGCATTCAGGTCTGAAGTCTCCTCCCTCATTGTGGCTTAAGTCAAATTGTCTTACTTTGAGTTATACAGAAAAATATCAGTGAAAGGGTATGGCATTACACCACATATTTACACAAGCTCTTTCTGAACACTTCAACACTTCACACATACTGCCAATTATAGCAGCCTGAAAAAGAGTGGCATGTATTTGTTCTTTGTACACAACTTCTTCAAATGAATTTTACATAGAAAATTTAACCTAATGAAATTGCTATCAAGATCCCAAGCAAGAAGTTTTAATTTGTTCAAAGTATTTCAGAAAACTGTAAGCACAAAATACAAAACAATCCAACTTTTTCTTTTTGAAGTGAAAAAATTATATAGCTATGAACTTACGTCTGAGAAAAGAGTTTCGACTCATATTCTGTGAACAGCTCATCAGCCTTACAGAAGACACAGCTGCAATATAGGAGATTGAAAACAAAACTACTCAGAATTTGATCAGAAACCACAATAATTCCTGTAATTCTTAATTCTAATATTTTAAAAAACTACACAAAGTCCTTAAAAAGAGCAGTTTAAGTCTTATATGTACATGCAATATAATATCTGACAGCAAAAGGTTTCATAAGCATAAAATTTTATCATTCTATAAAGTTCTTCACTGACTGGGTGGTCAGGGTCCACAGGGAAGTGATCACAGCATCACGCCAGTCATTGCTCAAGCAGCATCTGGACAATGCTCTTGGACATACAGTTTAACTCTTAGGTTGTCTTGTGTTTAAGATAGAAGTTGGACTTGATGACCCTTATGGGTCCCTTCCAATTCAGAATATTCTACAGTTCTATAAAAATGAAGGTCATGATTCTAACAACTGAACCTGTATTGTCTGTGTACATAGAACCACAAAATTGAGAACAAAATTAAGACCATAATCTCTTCTCTTATTTTGAATAAAGCAAAAATTGTGTAATACATCTAAAATATATTTTAGATTCTCCAGACATACTTGTTAAGTGGCAGTCTAACAGGTCGCAAATGGCAGATAGTGGCAGCCTCAATAACCTGCTTTGAGGGAGGGCCTTCTAAGTTTTTCACTGCTTCTCTTACAATCTTCTGAAACTTCTTCACTTCATCCAGCTGGGTTGTGAGTAGGTATTGAAGACCTCTGCAGTCACGGAATCTGATTTGAAGAAAAAGGGAAAAAATAGCACACTGAGTCATCAAATTCAAATTTAATTCAGTATTTTGGAGAAATAATAATTTCCTAAAAATGTCCTAAATCTTAGCTGTCGTTCTTGATTAGACTGGGGATGTGAGGACTACCAAAGTACTTCCTATATCATGTTTTTCCTGTGGGCAGAGGTCCTTTACTGAGAGTGCACTGTTCATACAGGGTCTAATATTCACATGCAAGATGAATGTTTTACAAGACTGTGCTTCTACACCATAAGAGGAGTTTGATTCAAAACATGCCTTTCCTAAAGTGAGTAGAAAAGAGCACAAGTTTATCAACACTACTGAAGCTTGGTTTTTAAAGTGACCTAGTTAAGCAATAAATATTTTAAACTAAAATAGATGAGTTTGCCTGACCAGGTAGCTTGAAAATACACATGTATTGCAATCACAGGTTTGTAAAACTCCCACATTATCCCCTGGATTAACCATCTCTAATACTCAATGACAGTTTACCATTTGTTGCTTCCACCACTGACTGTTAGGAAACGCTAGACACTATCAATTTTTTATTGGACATGCTAAAATAAATTAAATAGGAAATTAAGTTCTTTCTCTCCCTGAGAGCGCAGGCCTTGCTCACCCTTAAAATACAACTGCTCAGAGGAGAACTTACTGTTTTCTACATTTATCTATACCTAACATGAATGGACAGAGAAGACCAAGCCAAACTTTTCTTAAAGGCGCATGGTGGAAGGACAACAGAGAACAGACACAAGATGCAACAGAGGAAACACTAACTGCACAGAAGGATATTTATTTTTCATTGAGTGGGTCAAATACTGGAACAGACTCCACAAAGAGGCTATAGCATCTTCCTCCTTGGAGGTATTCTAAATCTAACAGAACAACTTCCTGGGCAAGTTGGTCAATCTAAGTCTCTGAGCATGGGTCTCAATTAGTGAGCAAGAGCTTGTGCTAGGTAACTTCCAGATGTTCCTCCAAATCATTATACTGTAATAGCACACCAAAAAAAACGGAATTGTTACATCAAAGTATCACACCATTACTAATAACTTCTTGATCTGATTTCCTGTATCAGAAATTCCACTCAAAACAAGCACAGTAAAGAGTAGCTATTATGACAATTTGTTTGCATAATATTAACCCATAAAGCACTTCTTCACACATTTAGAATTCGGAAGTACTGCTGTTTAACATGAAATCAACCCAAAATTCATTGCTCTAAAGACAATGATGCTATTTTATGTTGTTACACAAGGAATTCCTGATATAGTCTGTCCACTTCCCTTTTCTGAGAGTCATTTTCTTTTAGAGGTTACCCAAATTTAATGTAATAAACTTGGGATCTTTCTTAACAAGCAGTTGCTAAAAAACACTAAAACAACCGTATATAATAGAAAGGAAAGTTTTAAAGAATGCTTGTCTAGGAGAAAACTAATTCTCCTACTTTCCTTTTCAAGTCTTCTATCTAGCTCTGATTTCTTGAACTGTTTTTGAAACTTAATTGCAGTCCAGATGTTCTGAAGCACAAGTGCCTGCTACTAAACTGCAGCTGTTAGCACAAAGTGATCGGAAGACTTGAAAAGACTTAACTGTATTCATTAGCCTACTTTAGCTAGTTCTCTTACTTTTCTGCCATGGAGAGTTTACTTGTCTGCTGTTTGTAGTTGCTGGTTATTTCATTTTGCACACGTTGAACAAGTTCCTCATCAATGGCATACTGTATTGCAGTCTGGATGACATCTAACCACCATGGAGAACCAGAATGTATCTGTATGCAAAAGAACAGGTTATCTATGAACATTCAACAACCAGTAAGTTTACTCTTTGCAGCAGAGGCTTATTCTGCTCTCTAGGCCACGCTTAAACAACACAACCTGGTAAACTCCGTGGAAAGAAAGCAGAAGATGAGCATATGCTTAGAAAATACCCAATGAGTACATGGATTGAGAAATTTTGTAAAACCCCATCTTCTTCCACACCTTGAAATTGCTTCAGTAGAGTCAGATTTTCTTAGGCCATATACACAGAATACCCATGTAAAAGGTATCATAATCAATTCAAAGTGTGCTCTATAAAAGAGGAAAGGAACATTTCAAAGAAAGCAAGTTATCTGTGAAATTAATGAAGAATAACACTGAAGTGAGCTTATGATTTTTAAAGGCGAAAATACTGGAAAGATTACTTCTTTACATGTATGTGCTGTATGACCCCATTTCTGTATTAGTTCTTTACTATTTTAACAAGCAGCATTTCACCTCAGGCGTTCATTAATTTGTTTGGTTTGTACCTTCCCAAGAAACGTGAATAGTCACCTTGAATTTAGCCTTACACCCAATGACTAAATGCATGTCAAAAAAGAACAGTTCCTTCAGAAGTAAAAAGTAATCTGATACACTAGAGAAACATTTCAAGCCAAAACCTCTACCTCATTGACTTAAAATCAATGTGAAACTGTTAACGTAAGAATCAAGCACAGTGCTAAACTTTACTAGAACCATTTCACCATTATTATATGCTTCTCTTTTTAGTCATCCATTCATTGAGCACTGTGAACCTCTTTGTGCGGGGATCACAGTATATTTGGGGGCTCTGTTTTTTGTGTGTGTGTGTGTGTATATGAATATACGCACATTGCTGAAGTTCCATTTGAAACAAGCCTTCAAAGAAGTATTAGAGATAATAGGTAGCTGAAGGTCTGGATAAAAAAGTAAATATAAAATTAAGATAAATTTAAATAAATTAAAAAAAAGACTAAATATGTAAGAGGTACCTGCCTTTCTCTGGAGCTCCCGAATGGTCTGGAAAACTGGTTGTAAAGCCTGATGGGCTTCTGCAACTTCTGCATTTGATTTACTCATATAATGCTGCCGAAGTTGTTCTGCCTGTATGGAAGTAGGAGTTTATATTATGTACAACTCTTATTTATGAGGTATAAAAATGCAACATCTCCTCAGCTACCATAATGCTTTAGAATGGCTATCTACCTAAATGCTACTCACCTTTGTTCTTGAGCAATATTTAGACTTAATTTTTCCCTCTAGAATTTATTAGTAACCCCCCCCCAAAACATTCAAAGACAAATTATTACATGATGTTAACCACGCGATTTTGCTTTTGGACAGGCCCAAATAACACACTAGAAATACAACACATTATAAGAGGAGTTGGAATGCCACATACTCCTTAATTCTCTCTACATTGTTTTAGGATCTTTCTATTGTTTAGCTTCAACACAATGTATTTCAATCTGAGAACCACACAATTGACTTTTACTTTACCTACATATAGAATTTATCAATAAAAATACCAAGAAAGGTTTAAATTGTATTATATTTGTGGGCATCACTCTTGTTTTTTTTCCTCCAATAAAAATTACTCCTGAGAGTGAAAACCATTTATGACATGCAGGTGTCTCTGATATAACCTGTACAAGATTATTTGATATTTTAAAAACTGATCAACAGAAATCTTGTTTCTTACTATTAACATGCACACACATCTTTTACCATTACAATCTGATATCACTAGATACCTTTATTTAGTGCATTTTAATGGTGTGTTTAAATTGTTTCTTCTGTTTGCTACTATCAAAACAATTATATTACTGCTACAGGTGGAAGTTAGTTACCAGAAACAGACCAGACTCATAGGGATTTGAATGAGCTGCTGGCAGAAGATTGTTTTTTATAGCAATTTCTGCTTTATATTTGTAAGCAAAAGCCACATTTTCCAATCCTCTTCAGATCAATGTCAGGAAAATGTGATAATTAAATTGCTTGAGTTTTAAGGCAATAAAAAAAATGAGCACAATTTCTATTAAGTTACTATGAAACTAGAAACATTTCTATTGACTAACCTGAAAGAAAATGCCCACAGTTAACTTGAAAACTGTTGTTAGAGAAAAATATTAAAGGATAAAAAAAATAAAAAGATACTCTTAAAAACGTATTTATATAAAAATGAACAAGATTTACCTCTTCTGCAAGTCGGCTATCACGCAAAGTTGGAGGAATTCCTGTGTGCTTTCCCAACAATTCCATCAAATTGTGTGTAGAATGAAGTCTCTAAACATACCAAAAAAAAAAAGTCAGTGGTAGTCACAAAAAAAAAAAATAGATTGCTGATTAAGCTTTTCCTGTCACAGTTATTGCAATGAAGTCTTATGGCAAGAAATTAGTACTCCATTAAAGCATTAGTGTCTTTTTTTTTTTTTAACCCCTATATTAATCTGGAAGCATATAATGATAAACATTGTTTTCATCATTTTACTGAGGTGGGAAGTGAAACAAGTTAAAAAGACCTTCAACACCTCTTAGCAAGTCTTCAGATTCTGTCCAGTACTCACCCTCATAATTAAAACTGCCCTTAACTATTATGTAAAACAAGTTGCTTTTTTTATAGTACATTCTTTTGTAAATCTTTCAGAACATCATATGGAGAAGTCATTTAGCATACTAAAACGAAAGAGAATGTAAGGAAAAAAAAAAACACCTCTCTCGAACACTTCAACTATTTTACTATTTTCTTTTTTTTTTTTTTTTAAACTTTTCAGGGGAAAAAAACAACTTCATTACTTCAAAGCAACTCTATTCTTCTTATTCTAGGTTCACTTTATATATCCCAAACCAGTCTACTAATGTTATGTTGCCTGCGTATTCCATGAATGTATTTTAATAACCTCCACGATTATGCATGATCTTATGCCTTCCTCACCTCCTTGACTCACTCCACCATTGCCCTATCAATACATCAGCCAGTAAAGAGCACTAACCCGCAGTGGTTTGCCATTTTCTTAGAGTCAAAGCTACACAACTGGGAAGCACTCAACAGAAGTAGTTTTATTACCTAAAGTCAATATTAGGCGGTGCACATTTTGAGGAAAATATTTACTTTATATATCATTCAGTAAAACAGCTTCATTAACAACGTTGTCACAAGTAGCTTAACAAGTTTATGCTAATATGCTAACTGAAAAATGCCTCATTAACAACGTTGTCACAAGTAGCTTAACAAGTTTATGCTAATATGCTAACTGAAAAATGCCTCAATTTCACAAACAAGGAATATCAAAGCAGCACAATGGAGGCATCAAATGACCACATACAAGATTAGCAATCAAAGAGTAACTTAATGGAAAAAAGTAAAGTAAAGAAATATACAGATCACTTCTTATTTATCTGTCATTAGCATTTTAAATATCTTGTTATGATTAAAAGAATTCTGGTCAATTTAAAACTGATAGTTCTTGAATTAACTGTTACACAGTTTATTTATCAGGAAAATATATTCATACTTTTATATAGTATTCAAAAATATATCCATATTTTTCCTGAAAAAAATAATAGATTTTTTTTTGTGTTTTAATGCTATTTGAGGTCATCTACAGTGCAATGATTTTATTAATCTCTATCACTTGGCACATTAATATCACTCCTATTGCCAACCCAGCATCCTATATTTGCACTAGTCTGCAAAATAATACCATTAATGTGAACAGTCACAGTCACATACACAAGCCTAGAAAGTCAGCTTGTTAAGTTTAGTACAGAACAGCAGGTGGAGATCATACACTGCTTCTGGGATATCGTTATGACTGAGAAGCAAAAGCTTTTTAGAAACATGGTAGGTTTTAGAAAAAGACAAATGAAGGTCACTAGACAGATTCCTATCTAAAGACTGATGCCAGCTGGCTGAAGGAGTCATTCACCACACCACTTGGGAGAAAGAAAAGTTTAACCTGTTAATTTAAATCTAGATTATTCCAATTCTTAGTCATGTCTCTTTACGTTTTAATCTTTACTCACTTGCAAGGAATCTGTTTTGAGCTTTTCTTTGTGCTCTTCAGAAGAACGTAACACTTCTCTGTAAAGCTCTGCAGCCAATGCGTATTCTTCTGGATTTAAAAAAAAGTAAACAAAACAAGAACATTTACATATACAAATTGAGTTGGTCTTCAAATATCCAGACATCACTTGCAATAAACGAAGAGGTTTTCAGACAAGCTGTATATTTGTTCATCTTCAAGCAAATCTTCCCTATTCATTCTCCCTGCTCTAAAATGGGAAAAGATACAGTGTTGAATCTTACAGGCTAAAGCAGTTTCTAAGTTAAGTATATTACATGATCGTCAGATCTATAAACTTCTTGATCTTAAAAATATCCATCCACGGTTGTGTATGTCAAAAAAAACATCTCAAATGTCACACTAAAAACCCACCATCTACAACTCATTGCAAGAATATATTACTAAATTTGCACTGCACATATGTTACTCACTCTTCCAGAGTCCTAACAACACATGCACAGAAAAGTTTCATCATACTTTAGAAATGTAAAAGTAATTACATACATGTAGGGATCATAACCGTAGATGTAAGGTACCAACATAACAATCACTTCTCAGAAAACAGATTACATAAATTGATTTAAGAAGATATGCAAAATTGAAGTTGCACACATGAAAATAGCAGCATTTAATAAAAATATTTCCTTTTCTCTCACCTGATAAAAAATTACTTAACCAGCAATACAGTCTTAGAAGACTCTTAAAATGGGGAAAGTACAAGGACATGAAATATATAAAAACAAGAAGTAAAAAAAAAAATAAAAATCACTTCCCCACATATATAGAAACGTAACAGGAATAAGATTTGTTCTTTCTTACACTGGAACAGTTGCAAACTGTAAGGGTTGTGCAATATACTATTGTTGTAACAGGACAAAAGTTACGTGCTGAATTTGCAAGGACTCAACAATGAGGCTTGTCAAGCGTTTTTTGGAAGATTTCTTGACTTGCCAGTACTTTTAGTTGGTTTAGCAGTGACAACAATTTCTTTAACTCACCTGGAATTTATGGCAAGTTTTTTAAACAACTTTTGTTTTACAATCAAGGCTTTCTTTCCCCTTTTAATTCAGACAAAAATCAACATTGAAAAATTTGTGATGCCTGCTGTACAGCTCAAACCACTAAACAAAAGCACAGACGCTAAAATACAGCCAAGTAATTCCACATTCATTGTGGAATTTTATGTGGAAGGGAACACAAAGGCAGGCCTGAAATTATTATTAGTATACTAATAAAATAAGGCAGCAGAATAAGTACAAGTGTGATTTCTTATCCTCCCAGTACAAACAGATGGTATAACTGAGAAAGAACACAAAACAGGAAAGCCAGAAATACCAAGGCACCTCAAAGACACCACACTACATCTATTCTCTCCTCCCTTGACTAGGAGGAGTGCTGGTCTTGTTATAAACACTTTTACAAGCTTATTTTCCCAAGTTTATTTTCATTAAGTCTTTTCCATAATAAGCCTACTAAAAGGAGTAAATATACTACAGCCACCCAGTCTTACCTTTAATGATATGGATACCAGCTAAGCCATTAAGAGCACACACCAACTGTCGGTGAGCTTCCTCACACTCTGTTCTACATTTCTTCTGCAGGGATGTTAGCAGTTCTTCCATGGTCATGGTGCTGGAATAGAGAGCAAGTGGCTCAAATTTGAAACAAAACCATAACGCTACAGAAGTTAAACTGTCATGCTGTGCAGCATGAAATACTATGTTACATACATGCAACATACTCTGCAAATGTTTACCAGAGATTAAAAAAATAAGAAGCCAACAAACAAACTTTTTCCAACAGACTTCTTCCAGGCAGAGATTTACTCTAACTTAAGTACATCAAGAGACTGACAACTCCTAAAAATAGGGAGAGATAAAACAAGAGGAAAAATAGAACCAGGTAAAGTAATCCTTCACGGGGCAAAATATGTTGCTCCTTCTGTTACAATAGAGAACTGGAAACAACCAAAAATAGACCTCGTGTCACTACAAGCTGAGAGAACAAAATGAGAAATGAAAACAGCCACGAGAGACTACATTTCTCCCCTTCATCACCAACCTAAACATGCAGAATGGATGAAATATTGAGGTAAGTGGAAAATACATGGAATGAAAACAGTAAAGATTAGCAAGCACAACTTCCCTTTCTTTCTAGACTTTCTTTTCTACATTTGTTTGTAATATTTGTAATTATTGTGAGGAATTTAATTAGAAGTGAAATAGCTGAACAGAAAAATAAAGGAAGGAGGAGATGAGAGGGAGAAGCAAAGAAGGAAGCATGAAGGGTAGCTTGGAATAAGGGATAAAGAATCCAGGCAGGAAGAAGACTGATGCAAAGAGATAGGAAAGTAAACTGCAGCAGCAGTCTACATCCAACCTGAGGCTGCTTCTATGACCAGTTGTTGCTGTGAGACCAGATACAACCCTGCTCACTGGAACTGTGCCAAAATCAATGCAGTACACTAAGCTGTCCCCAGCATGCTCAGCTCAGTTTTACGTTTCATTTGCGCTCTGCTGGCTAATTTCAATGCAAATAATGTAGGGGTTTGTGGGAACATTGCTCTCTCCCATGTTTGACTTCTTACTACCACACTGGTAGAATGTGAGATAAAGTGGTATAGCACAGTGCCTACTATTGGTCCCTGCTGAAACAGCTAGAAAGTCATCTACAGCTGCTTAGGCACACTTAAAGTGCCCTGTATGAGAAACAGAAAGGAGTAGGATAAAAAACTTCATAAAAGGATGGAAATAAACGTAATAAAATAGATGAACAAAAGCAAGAAACAACAGAAGCAACACGGCTAGTGCTAAAGTTTATGTTTTTCCCTCTTTTTAACTTATGAATAAAACAACACAAGCAGTGCTCTGATATTCTGGAAGAGAAACACCTTGTTTTCTCAAAGTCCATTTAATTGCACAAAAAAGAAGTAACTATGTTTCACAAAGAGTAGTGGCAACAGGCTTTAGGTCTAACAAAGGCTGGGACCAAACTGGTGTATTTGTAGGGCTTCTGTGCGAAGGGTGATCTTGAAAGCATGCAAGAGGGGGAAAGAAAGATTTGAACAGCTTTCAAGTTTTGATATATATTTACTAGCTGTGCAACCTCACGTTAAAAAAATTTGATTTAAAGAACTATTCCATTAGTTCATTGTTCTCATTTATGAAAGTGAGTTTTGTAAGACATGAAGAAATTTGGTGGGCTTGTCTGAAACTGAAAAAGAGTATATTTTGTTTCACAGTACATTTGTCACCTGTAACACCCTAGCATGCAACAGTGTCAAAGTTAAAGTGTTGCTGCATTATCACTCAGCACTAATGTTTCTTTAGCACAAGAATTACGGGCTCCTCTACTGCATATCATTCAACTTCTGTTGTCAGAGCTTGGTGTGACAAAGTTGCATGGTTAACTTATGAAGTTTAAAAGTGAGGTTTACAGCTGTACAAAATACTGCATCATTAGGCACAACTAAGTTAAGGAAGTGATACATTAAGGAAGTGATAAAAATTCACCTTTTCTGTAATGGCAAGAACTCTCCCCGAACAGCTTGTGGATGACAGCAGGCCTGCCTCAGCCGCAGCAAAGGGTACAGAATGGATGTCACAGTCCTTCTATCTAGGCTGCTAAGCTTAAGAGTCCAATCTGAAATCTTCCTGAGTTTTGCCAATGCATCCTGGCAGCACACCTCGTGCTGGCGATGATAGAAGTGTCTCTCCACAGGAGAAAAGTGAAGCCAGTGTACGTTTTCTGTCTGAGGTGGGATTTGAATCTGCAATTAAAAAATAAGTAATTTGCAAATAAAATTATTGATATATCTTCTTCAGAAATTTTAAAACCAAAACCTCTCTCTTACTTGGTCAATCACATCTTTCTTTGCTGATCTCCACATTATCTTGGCAATTAAACTGTAGAGAGGACGGGGATTTTTCCTACAATAAGGTTGATATAAAAGCTGGTCCCACCAATGTTTGACCCAGTAAGGATCAATTCCAAGAAAAAGAACCAATCCATACAGATCTGCCAAGAAAAGAAAAATGTTTTAATACTTCAGAATATGCCTCCAAAAAAAAGTTAGCTTCCACAGAAATGTTACCATATATAAGGCAAAGACATTTGAGTGATTATCTTTTCCACTTGATTTCTGGTCATTCCTTCACAAAAACAGTTAACTGGAGGCAGGGGACTGGGTGAGGGGAGGGAAGAGTCTCTCCTTTAGTTACCTGTTGATTTTTATTGAACTTGCTGGAATATCACAAGGTGTCTCTCAACCAGCTAATTTCAAGTTTAGTAGAACAAACTGATGAATTTAAACCTACTCAGAGCAGGGGTGAGAGGCAGAAAGTACATGATTGCATATGGTTAGCTAGGTCTGCCAGTTTTTTCTACAATAATATTGCTCAGTATCATTACTTTACAGCCTGCTGGGCACCTTCTGTTGCCCACTATCCTAAAAGTGGCTGCAATTCAGAAGACTTTCACTTTTCTACTACAGCAGAAGAAATTCACAAAACCCACTATTCTTGTTTTCTTACCTTGAAAGAACATAGCTTGCCAATTCTGATCAATTCAGACGCCCATCATCTTGGGGGACAAAATTTAAGGACACACTAACTTTAAGCTTGTACTCAGAACTTACTGGAGAACTACAGAAGCACATGTTTAAATGCCTGCATTGTCCACATGAGAAACAGAAATATATAATGATATCCTCAAGTTCTTGAAGACCTGGTGGCTACATTCCCTACGCTGTTGGCTTTATGATAATTCAGCTCAGAGCTGTAAGACATTCATCACATACATCACAGACCAGAGGACTTCCAAAGTCAGAATATCTCATGCATATGTCTGAATTCAGAGCAAAATTAGCAGACATTTTAAGTGCTTCAAACCCACCACCTAATTATCAGGACAAGGAAAACCCACAGCTGACACTGCTGCATAAAATCTCACCTTCTAATCCTCGCTGCACAGGAGTGCCACTGACACACCAGCGATTGATTCCACTTAAACGGAGTGCCATTTCAGCAGCCTAGAAAAACAAGATAGAATCAATGCCAGGAAAGGAAAAAACAGAGTGGAACACAGCGTGAAGACATAGGGACTTAAAAAAAAAAAAAAAAAAAAAAAAGCCTGCACAACTTTTGGTTTAAAAGTTTAACAAACCTTTAAGCAGCATTGGTACAATGTATTGCAAAAACATGTACAAAGTTACTGTGAGCTATTTTTAAGGTAACCAAAAGCCATATCCACTTGCAAGTAATCAAGTGCAATCAAATGTTCACAAGAGGCACAGAGTTAGCAAAAGAAACATACACAGAATGAATACTAAGGCCTATGAACCATGATGTAAGTAGCATTTTTGTCTTCCTGTCTTGGGCGAAAAGATTGGAAGAACATTAATTTTAATTATCTCCCATTGCACACCTAGAGTTTCCAGAGACACTGCAAATTATTTTAACCTCTGGATCCAGGGGACATATGCCTCTGAACCATGTCACTGAACAGCCTAGTGTCTTGTTTGAAACTATCAGACACTATATACAACATGATGACCTAGTTGTTTAAGCTGTCAGTATAGATTACGTTAAGTATTTTTTGAGCTGAATATATTTCAGTCTGCTAAAATTCCAGCAGGGGAAACAATTAATAATAATATCTCCAACAGAACATTCACTTCTAAAGAGCAAGCTACAAGGACAAATGACCTAAGCTCACCGAATGCTAGGAGCGGGGGGAGTCTTATTTAATTATTTACAATAAGCTTGTCAAAACCTTTTCAAGTTAAATAAATGCATGAGTGGGAATGTTATACCTTTGCAGTAGTACATTCAACCATTTGTGCTTCATCAAGGCAGATCCTCCACCACTCCACTGCTACTAAGGGGCTTGGGATGGCCATGTACCGCTTCTGGTTCCTGAAACGGCGCCCATCTTCACTGTTGCTGTGGGGTATGTCTACGTAGTTCAGTTCAGTGCGGAGGACATCGTATGTGGTGATAACCACCTCCTGCTCCGCCAGCATGTGTGGCTGCAAAAAGCCATGCTTCTTCACACCTTGGTATACCTACATGGATTTGCATTCAGTAGCTCATTAGCGAAGAATTAAGGTAAGACACCTTAAAAATAAAATATACCATATATATCATGTATGGCTTAATACATGCATACTTTTAGATGTGGCCCTCATAAAATAGGAAATCATTCACAAAACCTGTATCCATGTACTAGTATGGTCAGAAAACATAAGTAATACAAAATAACAAATGAAATACATTGATGCAATTTCATGTATAATTATTTACATCTGTACAAAACTTCAAGTATTGATTTTGTTTCTCCTTTGAAGAAAAAAGAATTTTAGAACTTGCTACAACAATTTTGCATACCAACAGCTATAAACAAGATTAAATATTCTTTTATGTTGTAAGAAGTAGCATTATCCCAGTGTTACATGCTCTCTCTTCTCTCATTTACTCTAGATGTATATTACCTTTCTCCTCTCAATCCTCTCATCTACCCCCCAAAGAATTTCGTGAAAATTTCATGGAAGATTAGACAAAGACAGTAGCATGCAGTAAGATAAAACAGTTAAAAACAGAAAATAATACTCTGGGTACTGTTTTATCTACAAAAAGTATCTCCACAGAGACTCGTGACATAGAAAGAATACCCTAGTGAGAAACAATATTCTGTTGGTGCACAGAGAACTATTATAAATCTTTCATAGTGACATTTGTTGTAATATCGGAAGTAGTTTATCTCCCTCATTATTTTAAGTACAATCCTTATGGAAACACGGAGCAGTTTCAATAAAAACTTGACAAACTAAACCAAACATTTTACTACATGCTTCCCTGTGATAGCATTTTATATCTAAAATGCAGCTAATACGATGAGTCCCAATATACTCAGAATACCAAAGCATGTCAAAATTTCATATAACGAGTGGTATAGCAAACAATCAGTGAAATCCATTTACAAAAATAGAGTTTTGTCATCCCCGGGACTTCTAGCTAAAAGTAATCATTACCAGAGCTATATAGCAATCAACTTTTCCCCCCCCTTTCTCATAAAAAAATGATTTCTCTTGCTCCCCATTTATCTCAGGAACACTCTTTAAAATTACATGCATCCATTGCTTACTACATTTTTATAAAAAGTCATTAGCTACTTCTTACCATTCACCTAGAACTGTATGTAATGCTGAATCCCAGCATTAAATGGTTTGGTTTTCTTCTCACAGATACAGGAATATCCCCATCTTTTTAGAAAACATCTAAATTCTAGTCACATCTTCAATCAGCTAATATCCTTCTATACATCTCTCAGTCTGTGATTACATAAACATTCTAATCAAGACAGTCTATTCTTATCTGAAGTTGTCTACAAATGCTTGGTTTTAATCACTTAAGATACCCAGTCCCTAAGGGTAACAAACTTCAATGCTCTCTTAATTCAAGCAACAAATGATTAGAAATACCAAAATTGAGGTGATGATATACAACCTCATTTGATTTTCCCCCTACTTAGCCCTTGATCTGTTTAATTTTCACTGTTAAAATTGTTATTTTCACTGTTACTATATTTTTTTTTACTCCAATAATCTTGCTCTACATTTCTGCATATAGCAACAAAGTTTTTGTCAACTGCAAGAAACTCCTGCAGAACATTTCTGTTCAGCCCCAGAACAAGAGAACTGAGCAAGTACAACCTGGCTAATGCACATGAACAAGGGAGAAAGAAAAGGAGACAGAGAAGGAGATTTAAAAAACAAAACACCGCAGCACAGAGCATGCTCACTGAAACAACTGTTAAGGAAAAATAGCTATTGAAGTCTAATGATCTCTTTGAAGCATTTGTGAACAGATTTTCTGGAGGTTTGTAACTTGGCCAAGTTTTGGTTGTTTCCACAGCAGCAGGAAAAGGCAACCTGCTACAAAGCAAGACCTACTGATAAATACTAATTCCTTGTTCTTTTACACAAAATCTGTAGAATTTCCCACAGGTTATGACCAGTTGAAAGAATAAAAAACATCATTCACATGCAATGCAAAATCTGTTAACATGGGAGAGTCGTTCTTCTTAAAATGAAATGAATGCAGACATTTCGTTTACAGAAAAAAAAAAACACAACTTTTCATTTGAAACAGCACTGAAAGCCATTCTGGATGGCTTACAGTTGGCAGTTAAAAGAAAATGTAAACAGTGTCTTAGAATGGAAGGTGTCACAGTTCTAAAGTACTGACATTCAGTATTTAAGCTGTTCTCCTGTTACCATGTAAATCTATTTCTGACAGTTTTCATCAAAGCTGGTATAAAACTTGGACTAGGTCCTATGAAAACTGTGCAAGCTACTCATTTGTTAGCTGCCGCAATAAAGCTAGTTATCTAAGCTAGTTAGACTGCTCACACACACAACTTACTGGAGGCCTGGACAATGTACAAATGGACAATTGAAGGATAACTGAAGATACCAGATACATTCTTGGTTGTGAAGATTTCTTTTTATCAACTTACCCTTTTTCAAAATATTTTGATCTAAGGATCAAAAAGCACCTTACCATTACAAAGGTTTTTGCTCATTAAAACTACGAAGGACAAGACTTGACTACATCATGAATCATCAGGTGGTCTGGGTTGGAAGGTACCTTAAAGATCATCTAGTTGAGATAAATAATTGAATTGAAATAAATTCAGCTTAATAAAAGACAATGCTTACCCTTGAATACTGTGACAGCTATATTAAAAATACAAAAATCCTGTACAGTCACAACTACTGTATGTATAATTAAGTTTATTTCAATGAGAAATCAAGAGATAATACAAGGTCTCCAGACAAGCAACATACTATTCCATGTCAGCCATCCTAGAGAAATGCCCAAGATGTAATGGTGTTATTTTCAGTAAGCTTGAAAGCCCAAGACTGAGAAACAGAATTCCAAAGTATACCCTTTACCTACTAAACCACTTGTTTTTATCTACAAAGAAGTGAGAAACACCTGTCAGGGAGCTGCTAAGTATACAGTGAGAGTCAATACAGCTAAAAACACCTATAGGAAGGCCTTCCTAAGTTCCTCAATAATCTTTTGGAAAAAAAGACACATACAGCATTCCCTCTTAGAAATCACGCGTTGTTGCTACTACTCAAGATTTGCTTCTGTATGATAAAGATACCTAGTTCACTGTATTGTCTCCCAATGATCAACTAACAATGAAAAAAATGAAGAACTGAACACAGATATCTTTCATGGAGAGAAATGTATCACGTATTGCCAAAACAGACATGATGGTCTATCAGCAAGGAATACAGAATTCTGACAAAGAAACCTCTGAACTTTACATGATACAGAGAGTCGGACAGAAAGCCCCAAGCCTTGATAAAATAACTCTCCAGCAGAAGATGAACATATATAATCTTACCAGAACTCGAAGAGATGATGATCTCACATGTCTGTTGATCTCATCCACCCACTGATGACAAATAGAACTTGGAGAAATTATCAGAGTTGCTCCTGTAGAAACTGGTTTCATTGCCACAAGGCAGTGGGGACAGTAAAAGGGCTTGATCTTCAAATTTTCCTCTTTGTAGTTTACACATTCTGCATGCTGCCATAAAGAACATTTCAGGCACTGCACGCGAGCTTTATAGTCAACCAATCCAAGCTCACCACAGATGCATTCAAAACGATATTCAGAGGTATTAAATGGAAACACAGAACTTGCATGCTGCACACTACTGCTGGCACGTTCTTGGGAATGTGAGGATTGGTCCTTTGGGATTTCCTGTTTGATATCAGCTTTACCTTTAGGAACATCAAGATCAGGATGACTGCTAACATCACTGGAAACAAGGAGGCTGCCATGCAAGTCAAGAGACTTTGGGACCACAGCTTCCTGCTGAACATCATTCTCTTCTGCAGAGTTCTTGTGATCTACTTCAGGTGTCTTGCTGTTTTTCCTAGTTGCACAATAATCATGTTCTTCTGTGGCAATACCTACTCGTAAAGGGATTTTAAGGACATTTTCAGAAGTGACATCACTATTTTTTGATTCTTTGGTTTGAGTATCAATATCAGTCAACTGCTTCTTCTGAGTCCTTTCTGAAGTCCTTGCTATCTACAAAGTAAAATTAAACAACATTGTCAGACTTTCTCCTCACCTTTTTTTCTTCCTTTGGAAAGAAGACTTTAACATCAAGATATAAACACCCTATATGTTTACCAGTGTTTACCACACAACTGCAAGGTAAGAACAATGCATCTGCCAGCCCCTACAGCAGTATTTTACAAGACTCATAACAAATGTAGTTAATGTTTAGCCCCATATTTAACCTACTTATAATTTCTGCTTCCTTGTCTATGAATTCCAAAGCAAATGGTGCATTTTTTCATTTTTATAAATAAGCCAGTATCACAGAAATAGGTCACAGAGACAACTTGGTTGACTGCAGTATGCAGTGGGTAGAAAGATCTGCCTTTGCACCATTCTTTGAAGTAGCTATTGAAGCAAGTTTTACCTGTTCTTTGGTTCTCTCTCGTCTCTTCTGTTCCTTGTAATTCTTTCCCAGCTTGAAAGACCCAGCCAGACCATGTCCTTTGACTTGTTCCACTACTTGTTCTGCAATTAGTTTTTCTAGAGTTCTTTTGAGAAGACGCTTATTTCTCTGTATGTCATACCTATAGACAGCACTGATATACTTAAATATTGCAATAATGGATGCTCCTTTCTTCACATTCATCTCCTTTACAGCTGCTAATACCATCACTCGTAAGCCTGCATGTATAACCAAAGCAGAAAAAAAAATACAGCTCAGACAAAATGACAGTTACCTTGGAGAACACCTATTAAAGGGACTCTGAACACTGTCTGTGCTTATCTAAAAAAATCCAAAGTGTGTACAAGCAGCAGTTTTGATAATGTTTTACTTGAGGTAGTTTTATGAATCACTTTTCAGATTAGACATGCATATTTCAATACAGAGTAACCACAAAAATAACTACCTCCTTATTTCTAAACTTCAGTAAGAAAAATTAACTCTATATTTCACTTTGATGAATAAACTCTTACAAAATGACCCCCAGGTACACACAGTTCTATAGCAGACATCTGTGTTGGTAACTTTACTTTTAAACATACACAACCTTTTGTTAGAAAGGAGTATTTTGACAGGATTTCAAAGCAAAGCAATAACTACAGATCACAAATTTAAAATCCAGTGTTCATCACCTAGTCAACTGAGGAATAATATTTTTATTTTTAGATTAATCTCTTGGTTAGATCGGCTTTGCATTCCTGGTGCTAATTGATACAGCAGAAGAACCACTTCATTCTGCAAAATCACAGACTGGCCTTAAACTCACTATCAATCGTCAACACAAGAGTTATGCCAAAAGCAAAAAGCATTAAGAAATTCATCAGAAATACTTACTGGGATATTGTATTTTTTCTTTCAATTTCAACTCCATTTCCCTTGTTTTTTTCTTTTTATTTCCTTCTAAAGGTTGAGGTGGAACAAAGAAGTTCACAAGCTTACCCTAAGGCAGACAACATTAAATAGTGTTATCAGCTCACATCTCTTCACAGCAATTCTGAACTTAATTTTTTCACATTTGAAAAAAAGCTTGAACTGTTAATGAAGTGCACACTCTTCCGATGCACTGATCCCAGTAATTTGCTTTTTTTTTTTTTTTTTTTTTTAAGTAGGTAGAATGATACCCCATTTGGCTCAGTTTTCTGGCAAATGCTGTTCAACACCCTACACTTAAACAGAAGAGCAGCCCAGCAAGCCCCTTGGGGTCTCTGCAACTTCAGAACTAAGTTGAAGGAATCTATAGCTGTAACTGACATAGATTATGGATGGGGAAAGGCAGAAGGAGAGGAAAATACATACTGTACGTACAGCCAGAAAGACAAAAATAAATAAGCAATACAGCTTGTCTAATAGATGTTTGATACTTATTAACAGAATGAAGTGAAGGGGAGAACAATTTCTGACTTAGCAGACCAAACTATGAATTCATACACTCTTGGAGTGTGTGGAAACTATTAACAGCTTATTAACAGTGCAGTTGCCTGCTAGTCCCCTTCAACAATGGGGAATGGTATCAAATGCCACTCATGCAATCTACTCCACTATTTATGTCACCAAGTATCACATAGTAAAAAGCTAAAGTTTTTACTGTACTTTAATCCAACTTTGATTCTGGATTAATATAAAACAAAGTAATAAACTTAGAGATAAAACACATTTCATTAATCTGAAAAGTAATTTCCTCATATTAAATCTTACCCTAGATGCCTCACCTCAGGTAATGTCAGATCATCTTGCTTAATGTCTTGTCGGGTGTGAGTCAGAATAAGAGCCAACACTTCTACTGTTTTTCCAAGACCCATCTCATCTGCCAAAATACCTCCAGGCCACTGAGGTCCAGCACATGGATATTCACGGATAATACTAAAAAAAAAAAACACAAGTACATTCCCAAGTGGAAAATCAGTGATTACAGAATGGTATGACAGAAGCATGTGTTCAGGAATATACACACAGCACAGTGTCAGCAAAGCAAGGGGTAGTATCTACGAATGGGTAATATCTTTTATTAGATAAACTGAGCTTGACAAAAGCTTGCAAGCTTTGAGTGTTCCAACCTGGTCAAAATTAATGTGTATGGCAGAAGGTTACCCCCACACCTCCACCCTGATAGGTTTTGCTTTGCTAATCTTAGCGTATTGCAACATTAGTCTACAAAAATAAAAATATATTCATATTCTGAAAATTACATACACGCAACAGGAAGAAAGCATACTAGCAAAAGATTCTGTTCTAAACAAATTCATGAGAAAAATGAAACAGAGATAATAAATGCATTAATAAAAAGCCTTATGCTGCCTCCTTCCAATGCTTTTAAAAGCTAAAGGAAGAACAGGTTGAAGCCTCCAGCGTTCTAATTTTAAAAGAATGTTATTCTTATAACCAAAAACTTCCATCAAATACAAGCAGCTTTAAGAACTGTCTTCAACTTCATATTTACTTATTTTTCCATGTATTATATACTCCAATTTGCCCTTTCTTTAAAAATCAAATATATCATTGTTCTAATTCTTTAGTTGTTAACTGAAAAGCTATAATTATGGATTATCTTGTATTCTCCAGGTAAAAGCTGCCAATAAGGTTTTTCACAAAGTACAGCTTTAAGGTGTTCTCTAAAGAGGTGACCATAGAAACATACCAGCCTGTAAATGGATTATAGTAGATTTTCACTCCATCCATAGTGATGACCTCTCGCCATAAGAAGTGCAGTGCATTTTCTAGGGAAAAAGAGGTCATGATAGTATTACAAGGTTTCTCTATAAACAGTACTTAGAACAGTACTTAGAATTGCTTAGCCTTATTGTGACACTTAAATAAAAGAAGCAGACATTTACGTCCACCACGCTTCATGACCAGCAAGCTGTATCACCTGCTGATCAGCAAAGCATATTTATCTTCTCATTTAGTGCACTACCCAAGCAACCCACTTGGGTTGCTTTTATAAGCCACACCTTTTATAAAAATAGTAATGAAATAATTAACAAAGCTTCAAATCAAACAGTAAGAAAACATTATGCTCATAATACAATGCCACTTGCCACTTTCCTCAGTTATACAAGTTTTCCAGGCCCATATACTTGCCATTGCTTGGAGTGCCTGTGAAGTTCTCTCTGTGAAGCATCCAATTCACAGCCTCACTTTGGTATGGCCTCAGAATAGGAATTAAGGCAGGATGCTGCACATCCTCTCTCAGCAATTGGATATCCTGCTGATGGGTATGCCTTACAAAGTCGTACAGCTCTTCGATATTTTGGCGCTCTAGTTCCATGTCTGATTCTTCTTCATCTTCCTCCAGCACATCTGTATACACCCAGTCATTCAAGAGATGCATTATCAATTAACTCTTGTTAATATTTCAGTAAGTTCTGCTGCAACATACTTAGTTAAGCCATGAAAGCAAGCAAAGCAAAACATCATTTAAACATGTCACAACTGCACCTGACTCAGCTACCAGCAGTAGGAAACAAAGAACACTTTCCTAGATGCTAACATTAACACTCTACTGCCATCATGGAAATGGATATAACTGGAAAAGCTCTTCCTTCAGCGTTTAGGCACAGAACGACCAGATCTTATTTATTCAATAAACACCTTCCACTAAGTATTTCCAGTGGATAAAGAATCACAAATAACTCACATTTCAGTTTAAAATGTTCACATGGGTTGATCGACTTAGAAAAAGAGGAAAATCACAGTGGGTTGTAAAGGATTTGTTCATTTTTCATTAAATAAAGTCCTTCTTGATATGAAAACATACTGAAGAGATTTTCTGATTGTTTTTAATATGTTTTCATGTTACTTTTAGATTATTCATCTGGCTATAAAAATTGTAGAAGTCTAACAACATGGAATTCCCATCATATCACTGCAAGAGGTCAGACAACTCATACTTCAGAAATCATAATCCTACCTCAAGAGAAGTATGTACCCTCTAGGAGACTTAGGAAAGAAGACCTTGTACATACATGTTTTCCATGAAATTTGGATATATGGGCATGCACAGAACTTATGCACTGCAGAACAAATATTTATGAAAAATTTAAGGGTCAGTATTTTAGGAAGCTGAAGATGAGGCAACAAAAGACTTACACAAGTTTTGACAGCATTTTAGGTCCCAAATAAAATCAGTACTAATAAAACCTGGGAAGAGCTGTACAACCCTACAGTTCAAATAAAGACACTAACCCTAGATAGTATTGGAAAGAAAGCCACCTTGCAGCATTTTTCTCAGAAGACCAAAATTAAGAAGCAACTCAAGCCCAGCATAATCAGCACAAAGTGACCTTTAAGGCACATTTAAAACTATAACATCATACTGAAAAAAAAGAGAAAAATGATACTGGGAGATACAACAATTAAATCAGAGTACCACTGTGACACCTCTCAAAAAAAAAAAAATAGGAAATATACCTGGCACAAACACCAGAGAGCTACAGAAACTACTCCAAGGAATCACAGAGATTCCTAACTTCATGGAAATTACAATGAAATTACCACGTTTGTGAAGTGTAACTTTGATCTTTTGCACATTCATTAATGCATCTACCTATGCTTGCTTTAACTTGATATGGAATCCATGACTCCAAGTCTCAAAACCCTCTACAGGAATATTACCAGGATGAGTACACTGAGGAAAAAAAACATAAAAGCAATAGGATGGAGAGAACATCTCCCTCATTTCTACATAACTTCATCAACGCAATTTTCTTTATAATTGTTTTACAGTATAAACCAAACAAAAAATCTGTTGCCATGGTTGTGTTAGGCACCAAACTAGGAATAAAACTTCTGAGTTGTTTTTTTTTTTAAATAAATATTTCTTAGGTAACTTCAGCCATTTACTGTAAATCTGTTCAAATAATTCACATGCATTAAAGAAATCTGCATTTACTCCCCAGATGGTAAGGTCTCAAGCTTTTATGTGCCTCAGAGCCTTATCTGTAGAGAAGGAAGATTACCATCTGTAATTTGTCCACAAGTTAATTAGCATATGATTAATGGTCGGATACTAATTTGGAAAGTTTATTACCTAATAGTATTACTTAAGAAGAGAGCTGCTCTATATGGCAGGAATAACTTGCTATTTTCCTTTATATTTGAAACTACTGAAAAGAGACAATAACAAAAATAACAAGAAGTATTCATCAACATTCAACTGAATCAGATTACCTGGAATTATAAAGCTATAGAACTTTTCCATGAGTTTTTGAATCAGCTGATTAGCTTTTTTGGGTCTTCCACCTCCATCACTGAGAAAATCTGGTTTACTAAGCCCAGCTTCCAGAAGGTAAATTCCAACCTATGAAATGTTTAATCATTTAATTATAAGAATGCTAAGGACATTATAAATAAAAACACTGAAATTTTCATAGCCTTCTACATGAAAAACCTTAGCTACCAAACTTTCAAAATAAACAGATGCAGGCAGATTTGATAAACTTTGCCAAGGTAACAGTAAGGAAGATACAGTATGTCACAGATAAAAGCTACCTTAATTCATTTGATTAAAATGTTAGTAATGGTGCAACAGTAAAGACAGTCTTAAGAACAAAACACACCAAAAACACTTGCAAAAGAATGCAAAAACTATGTATTTCATCACATTATAAAACTGTAAGACAGACTTCGTTGTTCAGCAGTGTTTAATCTGCCAATTCCAACAAAAAAGAAATTTTAAAACATAAACCAACAAAAATAGATATATGAATCAATACCTTTAAAGCTTGAGCCTCTGCAGGTCTTTGATAAAGGCCAATTATCTTTTTCTTTTGCAACCATCTCAAGCCTTCCAATATTTCACCACCTAAAGTTGGTTCCACCATAATAATTTGTTCATAAGCACCCAAGTATTCCTTTGTTTCGTTACTGTACTCTTCTTCGCTTTTTTTATGGACACAGACCTGCAGGTGATCATCAGAGTCTCCTCTCATTAAAGTAAAGCCCCTTTCATGGAATTCCTCAGCTAGAATCTGCTCAGAAGGATGACAAAGAGCAAATTCTCCCAACAAAGCTTTCCAGGACCCATCTGCACGGTATGGCAGGACGGTAATATTTAGCTGTACTGACACAGAAGTCAAGGTGGAATAAGAGTCTTCTTCGTCGTTAACTGTAAAAAATTTAACAGACTTTGAACCGGTGTCTTCTTTTTGACTGAGATCCTCATCAGTGCTATCATCATTTATAACAATGAAGGACGAAGAGGAAGTGCTTGGGCCTGGAACATCATTCTCATTGGTCATTTCATCATCTAATGTTATCACCTCATTTCTCCGGTCTTCATGCATATTCCAGCAGAGCTGTTTTTTCTTCACATCATCTATTTTTGATGGAGGTGCACGCTTTCGACGACTACTCATTTTGTCGTTTTTCTCGATGCTATTTTCAGACTCTGTGAGATGAATTTATATTAGTCAGTGATAAGTATTGCAAAATTAAATGTTCACACTGAAATTTGACGGTGCGGTTACTGCTAAACTTGCAAAGTTTTGGACACAGGCATATGCATTAAGAAATCTAACTGTTCAGTAGGCAGTTGTACAGACTATCTCCCGTCCCTACGCAAAAAGCTTACACAAAGCAGGATGTGAAGAATTTGTCTTGTACTACGGCTCATTCTACCAGACAGTTACAGAGGGAGATCAACAGGAATGCTATATTTCACTACTGCTCAGAATCTTGTGGGACAGATATAGATGTAGAAGCACTGGAATCCCTCAAAGCTGGGGGTGGAGGGAGACAGCAAAAGAAACACCATAAACAAAAGTGCAGGATGTACCAGAGATTTGGAGGCGGGCGTGGGGAAGCGACAAGCAGAGTGCCCCTCCTTTTCTTCCAAAGCCTACATACGAATGAAACTTTAAGCAAACTTAGCAGAGGACTGTCTGAAACTGCTATTACATAAAACATAGTTTAGATACTAAGGTATCAAATTCTGCCTTTAGAAGTCTCCAGTGACCGAACACTTTATTTTCCCAGGAAGTTGTGCATCCTGAGAGCTGGATATACAAACTACTTGCAGAGGAGCCCTTACTTCTGCCACCATGCATTTCAGTGAGACCAATCAGCAAACTAAATGTTTAGGCTTACTGAGTTCGACTAACTGCTAAGGTAAATCAAGATACAACTCCAGCTCCTTGCCAGAACCTGGGCAATGAACAGATTTTTTAGTTAAAATACTAGAAAATAAAGTCCACGTGCTAAACAACATACATGAAGAAGAAAATCACAGAATATTAGACTTATCCGGGAGACTAATGACTACACACTCAGGACTACATGCTCATGCTTAAGTACTCAAATAAGCACTCATCGTTTTTAAGGAAAACTATCTTTGACAGTTATAAGGATCCTTATAAGGAGCTTAAACACGGCGGCAGATTTCTTACCTCATATTACAGCGCCTTCTTTGTCACCACAACAGGAAAATATTTACACATCCACGCCGATTCAGCCTCCGCACGCAACTGTTAAGGAAACACAGACACAACCGCTACCAAAGCGCCGGGAGCCGCGAGGCAAACACCCCAAGCTCCTAATCCCAACATCCTGACGTTAAAGGGCTCCTGCGGGACGAGGGCAAGATCCCCAGAACCGCGGCTTGTTTTCCAAGTCCCGCAGGACACCGCAGCCGGCCGGCCCCGCGTTGGCTCCCCCCTCCTGAGGCCCGCGCCCCGCCGCCCCCCAGCCGGACCCGGACCCGGGCAGGGGGCGCCCCCCGGGACGGGGCTGCCCGAGCCGAGCCCCGCCGGGACGAGGCGCTCCCCGCGGGGCCCACGGCTGGGAGGGGGCGGCCGGGCTCCCCCCGCGGCGGCGGCCAACGGTCGCCAACTACCGCCAACGGTCGCTAACGGCCACTAACGTACCGCAGGGGCTCGCGCCCCGCCGACGTCCGGTGTGTGTGAGGGAGGGGGGGGGGGGAGGCGGCCCCCAGCCCGCAGCGCAGCGGCAGCGACCTCCCGGGCACGGCGATGCGCGCGCACCCGCCCCGGCCCGGCCGGCGGCCAATGGGAGGCGAGGAAGGCAGCGTTGTTCCCGCCCCCTTCCCCGCCAGCGTAACAAGGAGCGTGAGGGGGGAACGCGCGGCGCATGCGCGGTGACTCCCCGCGGCGTGAGGGGGCGGGGAAAGAGGGGCTGCCCGCAGTGGGGCGGGGCTAGGGGCGGGGCAGGAGGGAGGGCGCGGCTTCGTTGGCGGTGTGCGCAGGCGCGGGGGCAGGGTGCCAGAAAGTGCTCCCAGAGCAGGGGTGCAGGGAGGGGCTTCCTCGGCAGCTGGCACCGCGTAGGGGCAGGATCGGCCCCATGGCTGCACACAGCCCTTCAGCACATAATGTGGAAGCACTGGTCTTCCTGTGAAAGACACAGATCCACGCCTGGGGACTTGTGTTATAACAGCTATAAATAAACAAATCAGAAAGCCATTAAAAAAAAAAGTTTTTTTCTTTCTTAGTCTTTACAGATCAAATCCTTACCAAATTTTGTGGCTGATTCTCCCCCGTTCTCAGTCACTCCAGAAAGGTGAGGCTCCTGTGGCCCCAGAGGAGCTGCCCAGGGCTGTGGTGTATGCTGCGTGGAAGGAAGCCCTCAGAGCGCTGGCACTCTTTTTTGTTTCAATTCCCAGCGCATGTCTTCCTGCGTGACCATTCCTGCATGAAAATACACTTAAAAATCACCACCCAGTCCTACAACTGTAAAGTACTGTAGAACACAGATAAAATAACAACTCCATACTGCCTGATGTGCATTGATGTAGTGGGTTTATGTGGCAAGGTAACAGCAGCAGAGGGGATGAATCAGAGGGAACATGTCTGTTTGCTGGGTAGGTTCCTTGCAACAACTGAAAATGTGTCTGTGCACCCCGTGGGTGTCAGGGCAGCCTGTGGGTACATCAGGGCAGGGCCCAGCAGCCCATCCCATCCCCTGCCCCACCAGGAGCAGGGCACTGAGGGCACTGGGGCACTGGGACAGCCCCAGCCCTGACACCGGGCACCTCCCTTTTGGATGGAGACAGGACAAGGCCTGGCCAGGACATGGGCCTACAGCAGGGCAGGGCTGTGGGGAGCTGTAGCCTGGCCCTGCTGCAGCCTTGCTGGAGCTGGGGCTGGTGGCCCTGGGCTAATGTGGGGTCCTGGGTCTGGGAGTGGGCAGGGAGAGGCAGGGCTGGTGGTGCTCTCAGGGTGCTCTGTAGCTCTGTGCACAGCTTTACTGCTGAGAAGTTCTCCAGCATCTGTGTGAAGACATTGTGGAGGTGGCAGAAGAGCTTGTCTAGCTCCCTGCGTGAAGAAGGTCCTGCTAGTCCAAAAAGCCTAAGGCCAGGCTCAGATCACTGTGGGGGCAGCTCACCGTGTTACCCATACTGTGACCTCTGGCTGCAACAACAGTGTCCAACCCCATGAGCAGTGTGTCCAAGCCTGCTCTTGCACAAGGCCTGTGCACTGCGGCAAGTGCTGCTGAGCTGGTGGCTCGAGAACCACTTCTTTTTCTGTTTGTTTTTTTTTTTTTTACTAAATGCCTTTTGTTTCTGGATGTGCCTTTTGGGAGTTAGCTGTTGACTCAATGAGTAAGAGAGTGGGCAGTTCAAGTTTTCTGCTTCCCTAGGAATTTCTGCCACGTTTCACTCCCACATCCTGGCTTGCAGCCATATGCCTGGGTAGACAGCTCCCAGCAAGGGTTGACACCCAGGTTCATGTTGCAAGACGTGAGCATCAGATTTTCCCAGTCTGAAGAGGCTCTCTCCAATGATATGTTCCAGAGCAGTCAGAGGACAACTCCCTTGATGGTTAGTGAGGCGTGAGGGGTCCTAAAAGTGATATGCAGTCAGCCTGGGGCAGGGGAGACTCTCCTGTGCAGGACCTCAGACGTGGGACTCCTCACACAAGGGTTCTGCACCTGCTCTTGACAGGAAAGACAGAGATCCACCAGTGGCTGCTCTTCCTCCTCTGCTTGATGAGCCTGGGTTACACCAGTAGTGGGAAACAGGAAAGAAAAAGGAAGCCTGCTAACTGGAAAAAAAAAACAACACTTTGACTTCAGTCTGTAACCAGAGCTACCTGGGAATACAGGGAAACCAGGCTGCTGTGAATGATTTGCCTTTTTATTTTGGGTTTGGATGACTCCAAAGACAGGTCTGTGGTGTTAAGCTTCCCCAGGAAGAGTAGCACCAGTAGCAACTGTGCTGTTAGCATGACTGTCCAACTGTTATGATGAGGGAATGAAGAGGTATATGAGGCCAGTGCCCTTATGAAGACCATGCAGGGACATTTGCAGCAAAAAGGGGCACAAAAGGTTTCAGGATACTTCTCATGCTGAGGGTCAGTCCTGCTTAAATGCAGACTGGGCGCAGCTTCTTCCAAAAGGCCAGAAGATAGGATACAGGCTGTGCTGCTTGGCCAGAAACTAAACTGTATCCACAGGATTGTCTGGTAGAGGCTATATGTGTGTAGCCTAAAGGGCTACCTGTAAAGATCCATAACTGCTGTCAAATCTAATTCTAAGGTTAGCAATAAGAAACTGTGTTATTAATGTCCTGGGATCTACAAGTAGCCATGAAGTTAACAATGAATATTGTGATGTCCTACTCCATTATAAATCTATAATGCCTGCTTGGACATGATGGATCTACCCTGACAGCTTGTATTTTTACAGTTCAGGATTTTCACCAGCCCCTCCTCCCAAAGCTCTTTATTAAGTGAATATTCTGATTTTCTGAAGGAGCTCTAAACTTTTGGCACAGGCTCTTCTTGGGAATCCAGTAGGTGATGAATCATCCAGAGAAATTTTCCCAGTCTCCTTCAAACAGAAACAAACATTGACATAATGTTCGAGCAGTATCCACCTTACCTAGCCCTTACCCTATCTTCCCCAGGAAGTGATGATCACAAAATTTAAACTCTCTTCCCACTAAAAGCACAAAGAACACTTCTTCCACTTGGAGCTCTCCGATACAAATATATGGCATGACAAACAAGAGCAGACAAAAATGTCTAAACTAAAACATCACAGCAGATTCTCCTGCAGGAAAAGAATGGAAATAAAACCCAATCAAACAAACAAGCAAACAACAACAACAAAACACAAAACCACCACATCACAGATGGTAGTCAAATCAGTCACCCATTATTAGAAACTGTTCAAGCAGCATACACTTTAAGAATCTTTATAGAAATAGTAGACAACAATCCATGCATTTGCAAGCTTTTTCACATGCTAATGTCTGTAAAACTCCTAGTTCTCATCTTTTAATTGACTGTTTTATTTATATATTATGCATGTCCTCTGTTTACTGATTTCCTCTCCAAGGTTTGGATTTGTGCTTTGTTTTTGTAGTGATTGTGTTTTTAAAGACTTAAAATAAAAAGCACTCATGAAAAAGAACTTTATTTATCACCTCATCTGGATGTCATCAGAAAATTAGTAAGCAAGAAAGAAACCTTTTCTGCTTTCAGAAGAGAAAAAAATACAATGGCACCAAGAGGGTGCCTATTCTGCATAATGATTTCTGCCTGAGACTCTCTTTTTCTTGCATTCCCATTCTGCAGGAAATATCTTCCATAGTTCTCAGGATAAACAAGCTCTATTTTGAAATAAGGGTCAAGAGCGGGTGGAAGAATGCCCATTTCTGTTCAGCAGCTAATAACTAAGGATCCTAGTGATTAGTACCTAGTAATTTCCCTCCTGTTCTAAAGAACTTGCATGCATGAAAGAAGATAATTGCCATTTAATTTAAGGAAATAGAAGGGAACCGTATAAAGAAAAGCAAATGTGACATAAAAGGAGACTGTGTTTTTGTTTTGTGTTGGTTTGTTTTTTTTTTGATCACACTTAAGAACATAGCCTCTCTTGCTTATGGATATGAATTCCCCTTTGATCTCAATAACAGCTCTTAAATCCCAGATAGAATAAGCAAATAAAAGCGAGAGACATGCAACTTTGTGGAGGGCTTATTTTTGAGGGAGGATGAAGAAGAGAGAACAGCACAGTAGTCAACATACAATACTTTAGGGTCTTTTCAGCAATATTTTAATTGCAAAAACAACCAGGAGCTTTCTAAAATAAATCAAAGTTGTGTTTTTCTCCAGGTTGGTTTTGTCAACAGGAAATGTGAATGGCTGGAGCAAAAAAATAAAACTGAGGGCAAGTGTACTGTATTCCCTGCACTACAATGACTGTACATTATGCCGAAGACCTAACTGAGCAGCTGTGTGCCTCAGCAAATTAGGTAGAAAACCACTCACTGTGTTAATCAGTTAGTTAACTAATAGGAAATTTGCGTTCTATAGATAAAATCACCATATGATGGAAATGAAAAAATGGACCCCAGCAGAGGTATGATATGGCTCCAATCTATTCCAGATCAGTAAATCTGCAGTCAGAATTCTGTGCATTTGTAGAAAATTATGTTCATAGGTTCAACTCTACGCAACTTCCTTGGTGTTTGGCGTTTTAAAGTAATTTAGCTATCATAGTGGGATTTTTAAAGCGTTCATCATAAAATTGCTGCTATACATGTCTATAATGCTGCTTCAGGCAAGAGTGGAAGATTTACATATTTTTCAGAGAGCTACAAAGAACAAAATATTTTTGCGTGCCAAAAGCAATCATGTAAGCCAGTAGGCTAACTCCCCAGCATGCATAAAACAATACCACATAGCCACGGGATTACAAACCTCTCTTTTTTTTTGACTTTGTATTCAGGGTTTCGGTTCTGTTTCTTCAAAATAAGAGAGTTCAATATATCTCTCATGCCCTTCTATCTCTCTACGCAGCTTCTCCTGGAGGAGTCCATCCACACCCCACAGGATAGCACTCCTTCGGCCATCTGTCTGCTCACGTGTGTACGCAGCTCTTACGCATCCTGGTCCATCTGCCACTCAGCTGAGCTGCGTGCTGGTTTTGTGGAAACCAGGTGATAACTGACCTCAGGACTGGTGGTAGTGGCTGATCAGTCACTGGTGGGAGTGAAGCCCATCTCCCTTTTTCCAACACAAGAAGACAGTTAAAAAGATGATCTAAGATGATCTTAAAAAGATGATTTAAGAGAGCAGGAAAAGAAAATAACCATGTTGCATCTAGGATATCATCTGGAGTTACTATCCAGGATTTGCAATGCAGCTCTTGAGGTTATTTAAATGTATACATAATAAGGTGCTTTCATTGCTTTAATATTACTTTTATGAGCCTTTTTTTTTTTTTTAACATAACGAAAAATGCATTAAAAAAAAGTTTGCAGTTCCTGGGATAAAGCAACTCCTCTAATATGACTGAAAATAAATAAATAAAGTATGCATTATGAAATCATTGAAGGCATTTGGAAATCTAGGCTCAAAATACAGATATTTATAGCATCATACAAGGCACTAGTTTAGAGAAGAGTTGAAGGACACTCATGACAGATATTTCTGACATTATCTGTGTTTTCTTCGGAGATATTTTCTTGGCTGCGAAAAATCTTCATTTTCACACTCTAGCAAGAGAAGATTTGAATTCATAGCTGACTCTCTGATATAAAGATCAAACCAATCAAAAGTCTCTTTTACGCAAAATTCTTCTCTGTGGTCTGCACCGTGGATAAAAAGGCAATTCAAAGTGACATTGAAACAAAAATGTGCAGTCTTCTGGGACATTTTTCTTTTGGCCTTTTCCCTTACAAAGAAGTGAGAAGCAGTCTTTGTATCTTTTGTCAGAGAAAATACGAAGTTCAGCAGTGATCAGGATATTATTTCCTTGATTTATAAAATGAGAAGCACACAAAGATCTGCAGTACTCATACCACAAACTAATGCATTTAATTAACACAGATGAAAATCTGCCTCCACATATGTTTTCTTTAAGTTTAACAAGATTTGATCTTAAAATTAATTCATTATTTTTGACGTCGCTTCATGAAGGAAGATTAATAACCATCATCTTTAGAGTAGCATTATATTCAGTTGTCTGCCTAAAATTCATATTTGAGCCCACCTTGATTGTTACACTGACTCAGAAAAAGCCCCTAGTTTTACATGGTGGTAAGAGGTGTGTTCCACGCCACCCAGCATTTGTTCTCATTCTGAGCTTAGGAAACAGCCAAGGAGACATCACAAAGCTGTCAGCAAACTGCCCCATGCATCAGGGTAGTTACCCACTATCTCGATATTGTTACTGCCAACCAGTACGGGATCTGGTCCCTTACAGTTATTATATACATTAAGAGCCCTGAAGCCTCAAGCCCCCTGTCCCCTGGTGCAGTGTGGACCTCTGGAGCAAGTCTTTCATATTTGGTCTAGTGGAGAGGAGCCTGAAGCATCTCTGACATGACCTATTTTGGCCTGAGCATTAACTTGCTAAGGCAGCGACCTTAACTGATAAGAAAGAACATTATTTCTAGATATAAACGTGCTTCCAATAATATATACACATACACTTTTTTTTTAATCAAACCATGTTTATGTGTGTCTTAGGCCTAAAAATCAGAAACACAGTGAGAAATGAGCAACAAAATGTTGTCTCGGGGCTTCAAATTTGTGTTTGTTGCTCCTCTACATGATAATGCAGGTACCAAAGGACAGAAACCCAGCCTGGTGTGATCTGGTGACCCAAGCAAATTAACAGCTTTGCTTTGTGGTTTATAACCAGCACAAGTGATGTAAGCAAGTCAAGTACTCTATTTTGATACTTCTTTAGATAGTCAATGTTTCCAATTATAGAAACTTGATTTTTTTTTTTAATTCCCAGTATCTGTAGATATTTTATTTTCATTACTCTTTCCTTTGCCTTTTCCCATCAAACTAAACCCAGCTGCATGTGTTCTGTTTTGTCTATGAAACAATGACAACAACAGCAACAAAAAATCCATTTCTGTACTCTCACCAGGATGAGTGCATCATCTGTTGTGTAGCATTACAACTACAAACTTCATACACAAGTCATGATAATAAACTGTGCTTCGACCTACTCTCCTTCCTGCTTTCTGTGCTTTGAGGGTTTTCAGCTTTGACTTGCTTTGTTCTAAAGTGCTTTCTTTCGTGGTGTCCCACAAGACTGTTCATTAGTTGGAATTGGTGGCATCCACCTTGTCTGACCAGGGAAGTGAGCCACCAGAAATGACAATGCATCACTGAACAAAGTCTCAGGGTAAAAAAGCACCACAAAAACAACACCTTGTCACACAATAAAACAATGAAAAAATTCACAGCCCTGCATGGACAAAAATGAGCCCTTGTAATTGAGGAGGTAATTGGTGCAGAGAGATGGGAGAACAGGCTTGTCTTTGAAAAATGATTGTGAGAGAAAGTAACAGGACCAGAGCAAAATATATATATTTTATTTTCCCAGTGAAGTATTGCTTATTCACTGCAGTTTGTTTCTCTAGGCAATAGAAAGAGAATGTAAAAAGGTTGCAGAAATACTCTGGTAGGATGTTTATGGACCTGTAGATGTTTCTAATAGATGAAATCCTGAATGTGCAGCACAGATGGAAAGTGATAAATGATTAAGATGTTATAGGATATAAATAATACTATGATGTTGTGTGTAGAGATATCAGCAAACGTATCTTCCAGCTTGATAAGCATCTTGTTTATGGATTGTCACAAATTGCACCGGTGCTGGTCCCTGCCCAAAGCATAAGTAGGTACATTTACCTTAGCGCACTGAGGGCTCCACCCGCCCTGACTGCCCAGCCTCCGAGGGCAGATCCAGCCCCACACAGAGCTAAATGCATTAGTGAGCATAGTGTCAGAAGGCTTGAGCATGAGCACACAGATATTGCTGGTAACACTGTCCCAGCCACTTACAGTAACTTATAAGTTATCTGCCAAAAGTGATTTAACCCCAGAATTTTGTTTTGCTCTGGTACCCTGGTAACTCCAGAAGAGTTATCTGCTGTTGTGGGTGTTACTTCAAAATTTTGTTCCTTGTTCTTAAGTCTAACAAACACAATAGTTTGAGATGAGTGATGGGGAAAAAAGAGAGCAGCATCCACACCATGCAAAACTTCACAGTCTAGCAAGATTTTTTTTTTTTTTGGTCCCAACTTCTTGCAAGCAGAGAGCTTTGCTAGAAGGGTCCTGCCCAGGCAGTCACATTTTCCAGTTCTGCCTGGCTGGGCCCAACTGTGGTCAAAATCGTTCAGGTGTGGGTTAGGTTTGCCTGGTGAAAGCTTAGTTGGGTTTGGCTTTTTGTCTCCATCTTTCCAAGTTAATGCCTGCCTTCTGCATCATTTTCTGCACAAGCAACACAGCTCCCTCAGGAGCTATGCTGATGCTTCCCTATCTATGCTTTGTATTTCTGAGAGATTCTGGTGAAGTTAATGCTGTCTCAAGCAAGAGAACATCAATTTGAATGATCACTAAGATATCTGTAATGTAAGGTAACATAAGGGACAATCTGCTCCAAAGTAGTCTTTATTGCTTATTCTTCAAATCCAGACACTTCCCAGTCTCATAGTCCCAAAGTGTTATATGCTAAGCAAATAGCTTTCTTCTGAAAAACCAACTTCCAGTATACAATTACCATAATTAGTATAGGTATTATACACTTCTATGGAGTAAGAACTTCATCTAATCAAAATTATCCCATAAACTGTATAAAGATAAACTCTTTAACAGCATTAAATGCAGACTGCATTCAAGAAAAGGTTTCTGAATGCATTATCTACACTATAAAATTACAAATAGCACCAGTCTGAATAACAGTCTCCTTTCACCCACATTTCATATCCACAACCAAGACAGTTAAAATGGGCAAAGAGAAAAGAAAGTTTAAACTTAGCATCCTAAATGTCCGATTTACAGCTGGGAGATGTTAAGAGACTCTTCTCTAACACCCCCCAGCAATCTTCCACGCTCTCAAAAGTACTCTGTCACCTCAAGGAAGCAGCCTGAGCAGCATCAGGTCTTCCTTGCAGCAACAAATAGACCAGAATGTCTCTCTCTTCACCTTTGGAGTTCTTTAACTAGAAAGTGTGTACAGTAGTGGAAAGCATAGTTGTGATGCATGGAAAACATATGTGGTGTTCCTTTAATAGAGTAGTAGTCCATCTGAGTATTTACTGTGCAGATCTTTTTTTTAGGGGTTATTTATTCATGAGGCTTTTACTGCATTAGAAATGAATAAACAAAATTAAAAATGAACTAGACAACTGAAGCTGAAGGCTGTCTTCTGAGCTCATATCCCTGAATACCTCCCCTTGCCCTCCTCCTCAGTTTCTAAAAAGAAAACTGTGAGGGCACGAACTTAAAAGCTCTGTAAAATGAGAGTAGAGTTAAGCACATGACCTTTGGGATTAGGTTCTATAGGTTGTGCCATTAGTCTATTTACATGAAGCCACAAAATGGAAGCAAACAGGGAAGATTTTTCATCCAAATTCAGGCTCATATAGAAAACAGGCTGAAAATGTTATATAAATTATTTGAGTGGCACATGCTAAATTGGATGGTAGAGGAGAGTAATATGAAAGAATGGTGTGCAAATTTGCTTCCTCTTGACAGTGGCTGGAATTTAGAGAAAAAAAAAGCCAGCGAGGAAATAAGATGTTCAGTTAGTCCAGGAGATCTAATAATAGATTTGAAAAAGCCATTTTCCTGTGATTTGAACACAATGCAAGGAAGACTAAGTGCAGGTACCATTTAGAAATCAGAAACACAATAGAATTAAGATGTTTCCTATGCAGCACTAGCAAGCGTCTGTTGAATTTAAATAATGACATGGAAATCAATCACTGCCCATTCCTGTAGTGACAGTTAGCAGCAGCTGTTAAATCAATTGAGCTGGTTTGAGGTAATTTATTGGGTTCTTATGTTTTTTCAGCTAAAGAAAGAAAAAGTGCAGTGAAGATGAAAAAGAGTCTTTTCAGAAACTGTTGCCAAGAAAGAGGAAAACAAAAACAAGTGCATGCTTTAGTTATCAAGATAATGTCCTCCAGAATAAAAATAAAATGATATACCATTAAAATAATATGTGCTCACATAATAGGCATATACAGATGATTTGAAAACCACAAGGCCACTTTACCTTAAACTCATCATTGTGAATATGCAGATGTTCTCTAAATAATACAACTAATTGATATTTAGAAAATTTCCTTTAAGTGAGTTCTCTTAATTCAGTGAAGCAAATATTGATTACCTAAATGCTTTTTGATTTATAGTATGATGGCAGAACACCTCAATCATGTATTCTTCCTGTCCCTTCATCCATCGTGAATTAAGTTTCTAGAGTCCCCTTATGAGTTATGATTAATAATCTATAAATACAATTTACACACATGAGGGTATTAGTGTTTCTGTGAGGAACCCACCTTCATACCCAACTCTAGTAACTATGTGCATATGAAACATCTGCCTCATGATCACTCCAAACTCTGGTAGTCACCTCTCTTTAGTCCCCAGGGCAAAGAAATCCCACTCCGTGGCAGGCCCAACACAATGCCAACTGGGCACTTGGCTGTCACTGGTGCTGCTTTGCCTGCTTCTCTTCCAATATGGCTATTTATACAGGTCTACCTCTAGTCAGCTGTGGACCTTCAAAACAGCTGAACAAATGTATATATCTTTGAGACTTTTTCAAATTTCAGTGATATTTTTTCCAGTTTCAGACTGAATAGTTACTGGTATTTGGGGGAGGAGGGTTACATCAGTAGGCAAACACAGCAGCTTTTATATGCTTAGACAAAAAAAGATAAAATGTTCTGTAATTAATAATATGTGAGGTTGAACAAAACTCTTTGGGTTTTGTTCAATGCTTCTGGCTTCCTTTTTTGATCATTTTCATTTCAAACCCCTGGATACAGACAGTAAGTTTTCCTAAAGAAAATAATGGATTTAGGTGCATCATTTTTCTTAATGTCCAACTCAAAGTATATGAGGGGATCTAAATTTCAGAGCATTGTTATTCCAGTGTTTACAGAAAATCAGGACCAGTTTATGTCTTGATAACTACATGTATGTTTTGCTCAACAAGAACAACAACAACAAAAATTGAACAGCAAAATGTGAAATCAAATATGCTTCTGGGCATAGGTGAATAATTTAAATTACAAGACTACAACGGTCAAACAAGCACTGTGAAGTTTCCAAATGGACAGGTTTGCTTGTTATCAACAGTTTCCAATGACATGTTAAAAAAGACAAATAACTTGTCTTCAGTTTATTTAGTTTTAGCATATTGATGTGTGTCCAGGCTTTTGGTTCTGTAGCTTTGCAGTTATTTAGTTAGTAAATATAGACTGCTTCAGCTTTGATTACAAAGAACTTCAGCAGGTCACCCAAGTCACCACCTGGTTCCTTCATTATTTATGATGTCCCTTCCAGAGGCAATGGCAAACAAACGTCTTCTGTGCTGTAACTTGAAAATTGCCCTAAAGTTGTATTACAAGTTCTAATATCTCAGCAACTTTACAGAGTGTACCCTTCCTGTTTTCAGCAACATCTTGATCCCCTCTGTAGCAGCATAGCATAGGGAGAAAAATGATTCCTACAGTAGGCAGCTCTTTGGACCTGTAGACCAACATCTAAAATGATCTAAAATGCCTTACCAAGACCTACAGGCTGCCACTGGACATCTCAGAGCAGTGGTGTAGCTTGGTCCCAAAGCTGCCCTCTTAGGGGGTGACTACCACTCTTTATCCAGGGGGAGGTCTGCCTGAGGAAGTGGTCTGCCTGAGACTACTCTCAGAGTTATGTAGAGTTAAGTTTTCAGCTCTAGTAATTTTCGAAGATGTGCTGTCAAAAAAGAGTATTCATTAGAACAGGAATTATACAACAAACTCTAACACAGTAGAGGATCACTGATCCTTTACAGGGATTTAAAGTACAGCTGAACTGTCATCAGTACCAACATGGTACTGCAGGGGTTATGAGGTACTTCAGAGAAGTACTTGAGCCAGAGTTAATCACAGCAGGATGAACTGCTGGGGTCTGGAATCCAAAAGCTCTGGGAAACCTGTATCAGTCATGAAAAAGGGAATTATATGAGGAGGATACGCAGGAGAGCAAAAATCGAAGTATGGTGTTTGAAGCTGTGTGACCTAATGCATGAACCAAATACAATCCATTACTCATAAGTGGACTGGAGAAATAAAGGAAATATCACCTAGTTAGAGAATGGGTAGCAAAAGGCAAATAGCTGATAGAAATGCAAGCCAGAAAACATTTGAATATACATAGTGAAACCATCATTCACAGTCAGTGCATTCAAGCATCACCTGGGCCTCATCCATGTCATCACCAATAGTGGTGTTATACTTGACATTTCTTATCCTACCTTAATGAAGACAATTTTGTGATAAATCCAATGTTAAGTATAGCTGCATAACTGGGCAAGAGTAAAAACGTCTGATTCTGGAGTAACTGGGATATGAAGCACCGTAAGGACCAATCAATTACAGCTCATGGCTAAGGAGACAGGTACCCCAGGTGAGGAGCAAGGACTTGGCATCCCTGAAATGGCAGTGGGCCTGTGAGACAGTGCAGGCACTTGACCAGAAAGAAATGGCAGAGAAAAAGCAATTAATGTGTCACCAAACCACAGCAGCACACTGTCAGGGAAGTGAAAGGAAAGAGAGTTATTACAATGATCCTAATAGATCTTGAAGTAATGAAATGCTTCCAGAAATGCTTTGCCTAGCTGGAAAGTCAAAGTGATAAAGTCTGTATGGAAATCCTGTTATCTAGGCAATTCCTCATGAGGGCTATAAATAAAAGAAGTACTTAAAAGAAACATATGTACTCAGATACTGTTCTTGTTTGTTTTTGACAGCAAAGAAGATGTCAGGACATGTAAACACTTAATAAGAACTGCTTTGTATTTTCTCTGAACAAGCATCTTATTTTGCAGTTGTGGTGCTTTAATGTATCAATTTTTTGAACAAATGAATCAAGCAGTTTGCAAATAATAAAGTTTGTACATCATACTTGGGTATCAGTTTCTTTATTCTGTAAGTTATGCTTAAAGTCACCTAATACAACTATGTATTAAAAATAAACACAGTATTGCCTAATATTTTGTCATGTTTCCTTCACTGAACCATTAGGTTCAGCCTAAAGCATGGGAAGCATGTAAACTGCACAGATATAAATATGTTGGCTACAGACAGCCATATGGATTTCATAAAAAAGCATAGCTGCTCCCCTTTCCTTTTCCTGGCAGGAGGTATTTTTCTACTGCTGCTTACAGGATATGGTGCATTTCTGATACCTCTTTCTCTCTGGTTCATCATAATATGAATCCAAAACATGTTTTCTTCAGCCTGTTAATCAATTCATTTGCTCTTCTCAATCCATAGTGTTCATACACTATGTTTTATGTAATGCAGGCAAGACCAATACAACCTCAGAGGAAAGCCATGACACCTCAGTCCATTTGAATCCACTCACATCTCTGTAGCTCACTCTGAGACACCCCTTTTCTTCTAAACTTTCTTCCTCTCTGTTCATTTACACCCATGTATAGTGAGAATGGATAACAGCAACCTGTCTGATGTCAGTGATTTTCAGGCATATTTTTCATCCGTTCTGAACAAATGTAAATGCATAAAGAAGGTAGGTGCAAGGTGGAAAATGAGATCATTTCAGTTAAAGGTCATCATAAACCCCAACCTATCTTTAAGGTTTTCCATTCTTACGTTTATTTGCTATTGCAAAGACTTCAAAAACAGGTACTTATGGAAGATGATAATGTCTCTTGTACACAGTGCTACGTAAGTGGGAATAGACTGTAAATGGCAAAAGCAACTGCCTGGGATAATCAGCCTAAGTCAGTGTACCAGTTTTGAACCATTCATTTTATTTATTTATTTATTTATTTATTATTTTTTGAGCATTAGATAGGTTCTTAAAAATGTGTCAGAGATTTCTTACACATGGTTTGATTGCTAAAATGACATTTGCAAAACCTCCATTGTTTCTTTAGTCAAGTGTAAAATGATCCTGTTTTGGGAAGACGGCTAGCCTTTTCTGTCTCTGACATTTGTGATTTTTAATGAGACTTTTTTCTTATCCCTTTTTTGTTATACGAAATATCTGGAAGGGAAATATGTGGTGAAATGAAAGACACAAATATCAGCTGGTAAATACAGAGCTGTTTTCTTCAGTGCTGACCATAGTTACTAGGGAATTTTCAGAAATTAGTACTCTGAGTGAACTTTTGCTCTTCTTGAGTTACTTTTTCCTTTTGTGACTTAATTTTTCAGTGTAAGCACTTACTGACCCACAGGTCCAGCCTGAAAGTCTGGGTGGCAGAAGGAACAGGAATGCCATTTTATCACTTGCACTGCAAAGACCTTCTTTCCATGTGCAGATTTTACCATTTTTTGTGGCACCAGATTGGATTCCTGCAGGTGGCTTTACGCAGAACTGTCCTTGAAAATCACTGAAAATTTCCAGCCTGCAGATGCTTTAACTGTCAGGCTTCTCACAAACAGAGCACTAAATTGTTCTCCATAGAGTACAGGGACTTCCAGATAAACTGTGTGCTCCATTTGTTAGTAGTCTAGCTCAGCAGATGCCTCTAGCTAACCCGAATTAACCCCATATTGCAAAGGTAGTTTCTCTCCCTTGATACTCACACAATGTAAGTCCCTATCTAGTGAGTCCTGCCAGAGAGATTCAGACTGACATTTCCAAATGTAGTGAGAGATTTGTATATTTTAAAAGGGGAGTCTGAAGCTCAGAAATGGTGGACCTCTGACTTTGGAATGCATTTTTCTCTTTGGCCTGTTGTAACACAAGCTTGCTGATATGCAGGACCCAGAACAGATTTATCTATTTGCTCAGGTTGTTTCTTAGTGGATTATTTCAGGGAAATCAGAGGATTTCAAGGCAAGAGAGCTTAATCAAAACTAATTAAGCCAGATAGAATTGGTGTGTGTAAGAATTTATTGTAAATATTGCTCAGCATTTTGGTCTAGAGGGCACCATAAGTACATTTTTGCAGTTAAGAAATAAATAAATACAGAGATGGCTTGGAACATTATCCAGGACTGAGTATCCAGCTTCCTTTGTGCTGGGGACGTTCATCTGGCTTCTCGTTCATTCATCGTGAGCATGTCCACAAGGACCAGAAGGACAAAATTCTTGAGATACCTGCACAACAGGGAGACCTAGGGCAGTCATGCAGCCTTTGGGGCATGTAGCTTTTCTTGTGGTGAAGGGAAAGGGGGTGCTTTTGGCTATCACATTTCATTGTTTGGATGGCACGTGTTCACGCTGAGAAACAATTTGAGAGGTGAGCTTCAGGAAAACCCAGGCCTCTTCCCTTCGAGAGCATGGTGGTGTGATCCCTCTCCTTGACAGTCTTCATGAAGAACTTTGGCTGAGAGGTGGTTTTTTTTTTTGTTTGTTTGTTTGTTTTGTTTTTGTTTTGTTTTGGTTTTTTTTTTTTTTTTTGATATGACCTTTTAAAGCAACCAATCATTTACTTAAAAATGCAAAAAGAATTGTTTTTGGTTTATTAACATTTCTGCTAGCCAGAGATTGAAACTGCTGAACGTACGAATAAATCTGGTCTGCTCATCACATCACGAAGCCTATAATCCTTAGAGTCTCAAAAATCTGCAAGACGTCTCCAAGTGCTGAGTTTTGCACTGATTTGGATCTCACACTTATTTGAAAGATGTTTGAAATCATAACCTCCTGACTAAATCTCTGAGGAGGTATTTTGGTTATTTTAAAAGGATGTGAAATCTTCTAAGCCCGTGAAATGTGCTCAGGATGCTGTGACTTGAGACAGGGGATAAGCAGGAGTTGGACGACTAGCAATGGAAGCTTTCATATATCTGGGAATCCTTGTGGTTGAGGGGTGTGTATGCCTGTCAAAAAAAAAAAAAAGAGCAGGGGACAGTAGCCCAATAAAAGTGCAGGTCTGTGTGGATGCTGTTTCTAGATTCTAAATATCACAGAAGTGAGACCTAAATTTCATGGGTTAATCCTACTTAATTTTAATGGATCTACTGGTACAAGGAACAGCTGAGCAATCAGACCTTTATGAAGCTCTGTATATACTGACATCGATCCTTTAATGTTCACTTCCTAGCAATTGAAGCAAATAAGGGTAAGTAATCAAACTGTTTAAAATGCCATTTCTTTGCATCTTAACAGAAAGGGTGACTTCATAGCTTAAATATAAGAAAGAGGGTAAAAATGGTGCTGTAGCTGGCACTTTTTTTTTTTTTTTTTAAAGTGGAACCAATGAGAAGCATTAGCTTTGCTAAGAGAAGAGGAGAAAACATGCTGAATATATTAGGAAGATTAAAATCCTTGTTTCTACAGAACGAGCCTGCCTGATGATTCTATGACTCTAAATCCTTGTTCACAAGCAAACACGATACTGAGATGAAATACTACAACAGAGGGATACCTGTGCATGTTTTGCATACATACTCTGTATATATAGTAGGTGGCTTGTGTAAATCATGAAAGGAAAGCCTTTGAGTGAGCAGAATGGAAAGGATTACTGAGAATTTATGACATAGCTAGTGTATATGTGTTAACTGACTTCAAACAGGAAAATATGAAAATTCCTCTTGTTTTCAAGGCAGAATAAAACCACATAATTTTAGAGGCACTGATCCTTGCAGAGTAGCTTTAAGTCTGCCCAGTAACGTTGCTGTAGAGTCTGCACAATTAAACAGTCAATCTGAATTGGTAGAAAGCAGAGGAGGGAGGACCAAAATGGGGTCTCAGCAAGCCAAGTTACCAAGTCCTTGCTACCCCAAACTAGTTGCCTTTCAAAATGTTTTCTACAATATGCTGGCCTTTCTCTTTACAGCTGACCAGAACTTTTCCTATAGATTCTCTGATGCAAAACACCCATGTTGCTAAAAAAGAAACGTTTAACAGGATTATGCCTGTTGCAGACAAAAATATATCTTTTGGAGAAATACTGGAAAAGAGCTTCCATTTTAAGCTGGTGATTGATTTCATTTGAAGTAAAAATAATGACACTCTGTGCTACGTAGTATAAAATGTTTAAACTGAAGCAAGAACAAAACACTTTTGATGCTATCAAAATAGAATATTTCAATCAACCTCCAAGTGATTTTCAAATTGTGTTTCATAGGAGACTGGAAATTGTTCACTTTTCCTCTGTTTCATGAACGAATAATATTCCACACCAGGTAGTTTTCCACAGAAAGTGAGTACTGCTTACAGCCCCTGCTCTGTTACTGCCCTGATCCTTCTCTCATCTGATGGCAGCTCATAGGTCTGCAAAAAATGCAGTGCCCCAAGGATGGTTACTGTATGGTGAATGTCCCGTGTGTTCAGAAATGTGGGGGGACAGTGAGATGAAGGGCACAGGCTGTTTGTGAGGGCAGAAGTGCTGGATCTGTGGGTAGTGACAGGGTCAGGGTGGCACAGGGTGACACCATGCAGACCAGAGCACCAACACCAGAAGGACAATACAGCCTGCTCTGCTAGTCTTCTGGGGACCCTGGGGCACACCAGGCTGCCTGCGAGGGTGGTGCCAGCAAGAAGAGGCAGACTGAGGCCCCTGCGGTCCCACTGCCCTGTTTGGGATCTGGGGAGCACTTCCCAAAGCCTCCACACACCCCAGGTGTCCTCACAGGAGCCCCAGACCCCCTCAGCTCCCCTCCCTGCTCCCACCCCACACAGCTCCGTGCCCCCAGGCCTGGTGCTGGTCGAGCTGCCCTGGGCTGGGACTGGGGGCCCTGTGGGAGCCTTGTGCTGAGTCTTCTGCAATGAGCGTTCCTCATGGATCAACACACGAGGCAGGCAAATAACTAGCTGCGTGACAGGAGAGAAAGCACAAATATTGACACAGGGAGAAGACACCCCTGAGGCAGCCTTCGCTGCAAACCCTTCGCTGAATGAGCAATAGTTAAATGTTTGTCCTTGCCTCTTTCTTTCAAAAGTAGGACAAATATCTATAGAGTTCCCAGCGGGGAGGTAATCTAACTTTAACTTTCGTACAGTCAAGTAAAACACCCGAGACCCGCGTGAGGGATGCAAGCAGGTCGTCTGAATTATGATTATTCAATCTGGTATTATTTTAATCTGACATGCCTCTCACGTGCTTCATTTAGCTTCATCTTGACCTGAAAACTGTAATCTCAATGCCTTTATCCTTACAGGTGATTTATCCCGATGCAATACCTTTTTGTATACATATATATGCATATAAATGTGTGTGTAAATATACGTGTGTTTGTTTGAATAGCGAAACAGTGCCTGAGAGGCAGCTCAGCACATTTTGCCATCTCGGGTCCCCCGAGCGTGGTCGGGGTCGCCTTCGAGGCCCCGTCCCTCGCCTTTGCTCTTTTTAACTGTGGCCAGCGGGTAATAAATAAAGAGCCTGGGGGGGGGGGGAGGAGAGACAGACCCCCCCTTGCAGCGGCTGCGTGCTCCGGGTGACGCTCCCTTGCTCGCTTGCGAGGCGAACGGGGGAAGAAATTAAGGAGGGGGAGAAAATGCCTGAGCCTTCCGTGTGAGATAATGGATGAGCCCGGGATGACCTGTTTTTTTCCTTGCGGTGGAGCGGCGCTGAAGACAGAGGGCACCAGCGCCCAGCCCACAGCCGTCGCCCCGCCGCCAGCGCGCCAGCTCGGGGCGCCCGGGGAGCCGCCGGTGCCTGCTCGGGGCGCCCGGGGAGCGGCCGCCCCACCGGGACAGGTACGGCCCGGCCCGGCACGGCCCGCACCGGCACCGGGCGGCGGCGGGGGGCTGCGGGCGGGGGGCTGCAGGCGGGGGAAGCCTCACCCCAAAGGGGCTGCCCGCCCGGCTGGACGAGCACCGGGACGGACAGGCTGCGTGCACCGGGGGGTGTGTGTCGGGGTGGCGGGGGTGTCGGGGTGTCCGTGTGTCCGTGTGTCGGTATGTCCGCGTGTCGGGGTGTCGGTGTGTCGGTATGTCCGTGTGTCGGGGTGTCGGGGTGTCCGTGTGTCGGGGTGTCAGGGTGTCGGTGCATGCGGGGGGACCGCGGCAGCAGAGGGGCAGAAGTTTGGGGGAAGCACCCAGGGGTGCTCGCGGCCGGGATGCGGGGCAGGGGCGGGGGCACCGGGAGCCGGGCGCTGTCCCGGGTGCTGACGGCGCCGCCGAGCAACAGGGACCCGGCCCGGCCGCGCTCCCCGCTCCCCGCTGCCGGCTCCCGGTGCCGGTGCCGGTCTCGCCGCCCGTCCCTCTCGAGGTCTCCGCTCGCCGCCGCCGGTCTCGCCGCCTCTCCCGGCCCGGAGCCTGGCTGCGAGGCAGGCGTGCCGGTAAAGCGCAGCGGGACTTTGCCCGCCGTTGCCGTAGTAACTAGCATGGATTTTCCCCCCCACCTCCCCATGGCATGTGTGTGTGTGTGTGTGTGTGTCCCCGGCTGCATTACGGGTTCGCCCCTTCCGCACGGAAAAGTTCAGGTAAACTGCAAAGGGGCTCCCTCCCGCTCCTTCCCTCCGCTGACCTTTAAATGACATTTCCCGGCGGCGGCGGGGCAGATTCCTCGGCTCTCTTCCCACCCCCTTGTCTCCCCTGGGAGAGGACCCCCCGAGCCGGGGAAAGACCCCTCCGGGGAGCCCCAAGGCGAGGAGGGCAGCGCCGCCTCCTGCCGCCAGGGCCGAGCGAGGCCGGGTGCCCGGGGAAACTTCCGAACTTGGGGGGAGCGGGGCAGAACCGGCAGGGGGGGGCTCGAAACGGGAGCATTGGCTGCAAACAGGAATGGGATCTCCCAGCCCCACGCGTGCTGGTGTGCCCGATGGCGTGCCGAGGGAAATAGGCTCACGCTTTGTTTCCATCTCCCTCCGGAAAGTTGCTCCCGGGAGCCTCGGATGAAGCGGGTTGAGCCGGGCGTCTGGGAGAGTGGCGGAGCGGGGATGTGCCGCCGGGCTGGGGTTTGAGAGCGCCCCCCGCTAGCGTGTTTTGTCCCCCGTTTCTGTGCCACCAGGTTGGAAGTCCCTAGGCTGACGGCTGCCTGGCGCTGCGAGAGAGACCTCGCTGTGATGCTGCTCGGAGCGAGCCGGGAGCCGGCGGGGGCGAGCGGATGCCATTTCCTACACGCCCTTAAGCCATGTGCAGGCAAAGAGAGCCCTTGAAATTCGTCGCCTGGGTCTGGACGACGTCGTGCAACAAAATGATCGGCGTGCTGCTGGTCTTCGTCCCCGCGCTGCTGCTGGAGGCGGAGGTGCTGCCCCGGGGCACGGGGCGCAGGGCGCTGCTCTCGGCCGCCTCCTCGCAGCGCTCGGTGGCCCGCATGGACGGCGATGTCATCATCGGAGCCCTCTTCTCCGTCCACCACCAGCCCCCGGCCGAGAAAGTGCCCGAGAGGAAGTGCGGGGAAATCCGCGAGCAGTACGGCATCCAGCGGGTGGAAGCCATGTTCCACACTTTGGATAAGATCAACGCCGACCCGGTCCTGCTGCCCAACATCACCCTGGGCAGCGAGATCCGGGACTCGTGCTGGCACTCCTCGGTGGCCCTGGAGCAGAGCATCGAGTTCATACGGGACTCCCTCATCTCCATCAGGGACGACAGGGACGGCGGCAGCCGCTGCCTTTCGGACTCGCAGCCCCAGCCCCAGAGCAGACTGAAAAAACCCATCGCGGGGGTCATCGGCCCGGGCTCCAGCTCGGTGGCCATCCAGGTGCAGAACCTGCTGCAGCTCTTCGACATCCCGCAGATCGCCTACTCGGCCACCAGCATCGACCTGAGCGACAAAACCCTCTACAAGTACTTCCTGCGGGTGGTCCCCTCCGACACGCTGCAAGCCCGGGCCATGCTCGACATCGTCAAGCGCTACAACTGGACCTACGTGTCCGCCGTCCACACGGAAGGTAGGTACGGGGCGGCCCCCCAGCTCCCCTCTGGGAGACACGCGAGACAGGGTCCCAAGTGGGCGAAAGCCGGGGTCGCGCAGCCCCACGCCCGCGGGAGGGTCCCCGGGGATCGGCGGCTCCGGGGCTGGGGGCGGCTCCAGCAGCCCCCAAACGAGGGTCCCAGCAGCCCCCAGCGGCGCTGCCCCCGTCCTGCCGCCGGCACCCAACAGGTCGCGGCCGCTCCGGGCGGCGAGAGGGGCGCCGAGGTTGAGGATGCTCGGAAAGGAGCCCGGGGGTTGCAGCCAGGCGAGCTGCACCGACGTAAAGTGAGGAATTCGACTTTTGGGGAAAGGCGAGCTCTCCTGATGTCTTTCTGTGGCATTTCTGTAGTCCAGCTATCGCCCTAAAAGGGGATTTTTTAAGTATGGATTTTTTAAACTTCAAAACTGGGGGTATTGCTGTTGCAATTGTGCACCTATTCGCTTTATCTGAGTGTATCTCTTTCCTGGGTTTGATTAACGATTCCCTCCTCTGCTTTCTGAGCTGACTCCACACCTTCTATCCTCACAGAGATGGCAAAGTAAGGAGTGCTAAGAACATACCCTGTTATGAATAAACAAGAGTCTCCACTAAGAGTTGTGTATACAACATGCAAAGGTGAAATGGATTAAACTGGACCCTTAAAAGGCAAAGTGCAGCAGTTCTGAAATGCCTATGCAAGAGAAGGAAGCAATGACCTGACATTTGCAGTTCATTTTCTGCCCTGTCACAGATGAGGAAAGGAACTGCTATAGAGTTGCATATATGAGCTGTTAAGGTTCCCTATTGCTGACAGATAGGATTAGATCTTGTGGCAGGCCAGGGTGAAGAATAAACATCAAAGGGGTAAATTCTTTGTGGATGTAAATTGCCACATCTCCCTTCAGTGCGCTTCCTGGGAGCTTTGCTAATTCACATTGTCTGAGGATCTGCCTTAAGGGATCTGCTCTTTCTTTCTCTCTCTGTAGATGTAACTATCATTAACACTAGTGGGATTTCTCTCTTTTGGAAAAGACAATAGATTATGAAAGTTATTTCTTCATTTTTTTTTAAGATCATTATACGTAGCAATTCTATTCACTGCTTGTGAGAAATTTTAATTCAATATCTGTTTTTACAAATAAGCTCCCAAGAGATGAAAAATGCTTGCTGCAAGATATTTTTGTAGGATTTAGAGTGATACTTTTGAAGATAGTGGATCAGTTCTACCCCACAAGGTAACAGTCTTCTCTTAGGAAGTGTCATCAGGATTTTGCAGATTATGCAGCTCAAGTTTCTCTCTCTCCCCCTCTCTCTCTCTTTTTGGTCTCTTAAAAAAAGCTGTATCTGCCATACCTTTATTGTTAGAGTCAAGATACTGATTCCACTGGTAATATATTTAATAAACTTCAACTTTTTTGTTCCTTTCAGGGAGATGTCATTAACCCCTGTTGCAATTGCTGTTGGGTGGATTTCAAGGACTTTTTTTTTTTTTCCCCCCATGTGAAGTGAAATTAGTACACATGAAAATCAGCGTGAATTATTCAATTTCTGTTGCCTGAATTTCTGTGCATGCACTGTGAGATTGCTGCTTGGTGGTGTGCTAAAGGTGGGCTCATGCTTCACAGATACCACAGAGCCACTCTGAATAGTAGCCTGTTTGCATCGGAGCTGCTCCAGCCATGCTATGTTTGGAAATACAGGAATAAAGTGTAGTTGGAAACATTCCTCCTCCACACTTACTCACAGGCCTCCATACTGTGAGCTGCAAAATGTGTTGGGAGGGATTCCAGGGTACCATGGGTTTGGAGCATCCAACCAGTCTCTCCACTCAGTCCCTCGTTCTCATGGGGTGGACAATCCTCAGCTCTTGTAGCCACCCAACCACAAGGGGATGCAATGAGACCACAAACTTTCCTACCTGTGTCAGCCAGCAGTGCTCCTCAGTCAACACTGACCCACGGCAGGGTCACAGAAATAATCCAGAGGTGATGAGCTCTTTCTCAGGCAGTCTGAACCATTCAACTCTTCCAGTCCCCTTCCTCTGATCCAACACTCTGGCTAGAGTTATCCGAATGCCCAGAACAAAACTAGTCTATAGAAATATGCTTCTAATGAAAGTCAGAAATAAATAGCACACTATTTGGTGCGTACATTTCTTAACATGGAGCCTACACATGCCACAAGAATCAGGACAGTAAAGTCACCCAATCTGTAGCATGATGTCTTTCAAGTAGTCCTCAGTATCCTTTGCATTTGGCGTGAAGGTTCATTCTTTTTGTGTTAATGCCATTATTGGTGACCACATTTAACAATATACACAATCTCCACATACTGTTACATGACATTGCATGGAGGTATACCATACCATTTCTTTTTCTTTTCACCATTGTTTATTAAGATACATAAACATTGCACTTGGTTAGAAACTTCTCAGTTAGTGAATAAAATCTGTTTTCAAAGGCCCACATAACTCCTTTTAGATTTAAACTTGGCACATAGAGCTCCACATTGGAGAAAAAAACAAAGTCAAGTTACTATGCTTGGTTGTTGTGTATCTCAGCTGAGCAGAGTTACACATCATGAGAGTGCATTTACTTCAGAGTAGGCAGCAGTCATGAAATGATGTGAGAAATCTGTGCGTCTGCCTGTGGAAGGCTGTGTGACAGAGTAGCTGCAAGGCATTTCCAAGACTACTATTTTTTTTAAGGAATCTTCAAAGGTCCTTCAGTATTGGAGCTATTGGCATGGGTACATCTTCTCAGCTCTTAGGCTTGGAAGGCATCCTTATCTAGAAATGCAGATAAGTGTATGTCTAATGCCAAGCCAAGGCATCCTGTGGAAATCAAAGGGATTAAAAGCACCTGCATGGAGCTAGGCACAATCCTAGGGGTGCTCCTGAATTCAGGTTGTATTCACACATAGCGGGTGTGATCAGGGCAGAAGGAGTCTTGCTTGCTAAGTGTTACTTGCTACATGAAATACCTTCAGAGACAGGTATTATTTTCACCTCACTGGACAGCCACTGTTTCTACATGTGGTAGAACTGGGAAGAATGATGGGGGCTACCTTCTTCCTTGGCCAGAGAACAGCCCCTCAGCTGTCCTGGGACAAGGCCAGAAATGCTGAGCAGAGATGGTGAACACCACCTCTGTGCTGTGTGACTCTGAAGGCACAGAAGGTAGCAGGGCTGTCTCCAGAAAGCAGAGAGCAGCTATGAGATTACGGTGCATTACACCACAATCCAAAACCACAAGACGCCTACACATTGGCTGGTAACCAGCACACAGTCTCCAGCAATTCCCTCACCTTTATTCCCTCACCTTTAAAGCAGGCAAGATGAGGGCGTAAGAAGTCCTTTTATCATCTCATTTTCCAAGGAGATCACCTCTGAAGAAACAAATAGAAATACTTCATGCCCGTGCCTCACTTTTCATTTCAATCATGGCATACATGTTGGCCTTATAAAATGTATGTAAGATTTTTTTAATTTTGCGAATGCAAAATACAGATTTGCAGAATAGATCTGTTTGACCACCATTGTCTATTTATGGACTATTCTTGCACTTTAGTGTACAAATACCCCTTTACAAATAAAATTTTAATTCTAGCAGATTGACATGTGGACTTTGTAGAAATATCTTTGTAAATGGACCATTAAAGTTAATTGCACCAAATTCTTATTATTTATAGATTAATTTTACTGTTAACACTGAGATGTTTCTGGTCATGATCAAATTTGCCAGATATGTATTACAAGGCTGTTCCTTTTGCTTGAGTAAAAGGCTTGAAATGAACTATGATGAAACAGATGGCACAACTGTAAAGGCTTTCAGCTCAAAGTAGACAGTAGGGTATTTAGTCATCTTCGTAATGATTTTTGATAATCTGACTGCCACACACTGCATTGTAGTAACATATAGGGAACTCATATGCATGGTCATATATGCTGGAATGAGAACGGCAGGATGTAAGCCTTGCACTTAATTGCAGTTTTCACAGGAAATAATTTCTTTTGGTAGGACTCACTAAAGTAGCTTTAGATGTGCTAGAAAATAATACTCCGGTTTAAAGATAAGTGGGGCAATATCCACCAGATGGTTCAAAGGAATAATTTTCATATAATAGGGCTGTGTTTAATTTCTCACAAGCTGTTCTTGCAGTTATTCCTAGCAATGGTACATTATTAATTCCATAGCATTACTGGCTGATTGATACTTTCTGATAAAATTATGGTCAGGCAATAGTGAACAGCAACTCCAATTCATATGCTTGAAATTTCAGAGTTTACAAGTGTTTCTATCAACAGCTATAAAAATTCTCTTAACCTCATAAAGTGTTGTGAACTGTGCCTGAGATGTGTGGTCACAAATGAATACCCCAATCTATTTCTTTCTCTGTTTAACTTGCTTCACCTACCTTCATCAGAAGCTTCAGGATAAGGAAAAAATGAGAGAGAAATGTCCTGAAGGGGATAGAAATTAATTTAAAAGCAAGTGGGGACTAGAGTATTCCCTGTATTGGACAAATTTATTGTATTTATTAGAAAGTGCTGGGAGAATCGTTTACATTGATTGATGTTGACAAAATTACTGCAGGTGGCAAATGTCATAGAGGAGCAAGAGAAATTTGTTCTGGAAAATATATTGCTTTGCAGTACTCTTAAATTCACAAATAATCGAACTTTTCAACTGCACAACTGGCAGCTGCATGAGTTAAATCACCTCAGAAGAATCATCTAACTTCGATGCCCGCCTTCTAGCAATATTATTAGAGTTCATATTTATCGGTAGATACCATATGTTCATTTGTGCTTCTATTTTTTTTTTTCATTATCTCCTTGTTTTCATATTTTTATGTCCCACATTTCTTGGAAACTCCTGCAGGGTACTTGTCACAGTGAATATTGTTTTAAGAAAATGAACTGTATTTTCTCAAAAGGCCACATAAAAATACCTCTATAGTATTGCTTTGAACTGTAGTTCATAATATGAAGGTGTTTGTTCTTAGGTTTCTCAGACAGAAAAACAAAAACTGTGTGATGTGTAATATGACTAGGAGTAGTGTCACCCATTGAGAAAGATTTTTCAGGGGTCTGATGAACCAGTGAGTTGGTAACTGTTGGAGACCAGAAGCATTGCACCTGCCACACAAAATCCAGAAAAGTAATGGTCAAAGTCATTATAACTGGTGCTCACTGGACCACATGAAACAAACCATCAATTTCAGTATATTTTCTGTGTGGCAGGTGTTCTCAGCATAAGCCACCATCACCCATGACACTAATTAACACCTGTGCTGACAGTCTGATCAAGAAGGCCTGAGACTGATCGGACATGAACTAGAACAGTTTTTCACTGAAGGAAACCATCCCTCCATCTCTTTGCTAAGCAATAACGCCAAAGGTGGGTGGGAAGATAAGCACAACAAATGAAAGCCATCCAGTGTATCACCAGATTGGTTTTGCTGGCTAACTTGTCAGACTGGATCTTTTCCCAAATCTGATATTGCATTTTTATTACTATTAATGTATAACTTAAAAAGGTTCTTTAAAAATAAACTGTCATTGGCTGAGGAGTCCGTTAACACATAGGGAAATATTAAAACTGCTGTACTGGTCCTTCAGTAGAGGGTGAATATTTAAAGGAGCAGGAGCAGGGAATGCACAGAGCACACTTTAACAGCTCCTGTTTGTAGGAACTTCCCAAATACCAGATTACCAGCCACCAATGGACCTTTCCTTTGTGAATTAGTCTCATCCTTTTTTTTGCACCTATTTATATTGCAGTCTCCCTAGTGTCATAACAGAGAACTCTATAACTTAATCGTATGTTGTATGAACAAGTGTTTCCTGTTATTCAGTTAAACCTTTTCCTTAACGCCTGCATTACATTCATATATTTGTACAAAATTTATCATAGTTTGTTAATCCTGATCATTATCCTGTTCTAATTTCAATAGGAAGTGTGAGCCAACAGAGCTGTATGCAGTGTTTGAGGCAGAGGTGCACTATGGTTAAACTCACTCATGACGTAATGTTTTGTATTGCTCTCAGACTTTTCCTGAGAAACTTCTAGCTGTCCATTACCTTTTTAGCTACCACAATGCACTGAACAGATGCCATCAGAAAAAACTTTAAGATTACCACAAAGACTTTCTCTTACATGGTAAAGCCTATATTAGAGGCCATCATATTCAGGAGTTTACTCATGTGCATTACTCTCCATATGTTAACACACAAGATATTTCCTACAGTTTTGTTCCTATCTGTTGGCCAATTATTAATCCATATCAGCACCTTCTGTCTTATTCTATATTACCTCTGCTTCTGTGAGAGTCAGGGACCTCATCAAAAGCTTTCTTAAATTGCAAGTGCTTTGTAAGTTTTGTATCATTCAATGGTTATCTGCTCCAGCAAACGAGACCAGTAATCTTCTGAGGCACGTATTTTCTCTGTAAAAGCTGTTTCGGTTCTTCCTGAATATGGCATAATTATTTATGTATGCATTAATACATTTTTTGTTATGGTTCTTACCAATTAGCTTTGGGCAGAAATGTCCCAAGTCTGTTGTTCATTGTTACCCCCCATGCCTATAAATGCTCTATAAATTCCATTAAATAATTAAAGCTGATATGTGAAAATATAAAATTACTTTTTCCACCTTATCATTGCCATCTGTTTTGGTATCAAGGCCAGTTTAATGGGTGGCAATGCATCACAGCAGAATTATGCTTTGAAAATTAGCTGGTATTGGCAATTTGTCAAATCCATGTTATGGATTTGTTATGAAATATTGACACTCTGAGACAACTGTTCAGACTTGTCTACAAAAGGAATGACCTTTCTATGAGAACCATCCTATCCCCCTTCACAGACAGTGCAGATCCAGAGAATTAATTTAACTTTTCTGCTATGGTTTTATCTTCCATGACTGCTCTTTTTATATATCTGATTATCACTGAATATCAGGCAAGTTTCCCATTTCTGGAATATTTACAGAATGGTGGATTATTATATTCTACATCTTTATGTCTCAAAATTGTTTCATATTGTTTTATTGTGGTTTTATATTTTATTTGACAAGGTATGCTCTGTTTTCTTTTCCTCATTAGTACACAAATTCCACTTTTTATTATTTTATTTTATTTTATTTTATTTTATTTTATTTTATTTTATTTTATTTTATTTTATTTTATTTTATTTTATTTTATTTTATTTTATTTTATTTTATTTTATTTTAATAGCTTTAGGAAATTTACTTTTCTGTTCTATCATGCTGGCTTTTTTCATCCTTTCAGAACTTTTTTTTTTTTTTTTTTTTGAGTGGTGGCTTATAAAAGTGCTCTTAGCCTCTTACATCTTAGTCTCTTATATTTCTAAGTATTTTCCATGTAATTTCATAGTATTTTATTTTTCTCTTTTTAACTTCCCTGAAATTAGGTTTCTCCTTTTTTATAATTTATTTTGTTTTCAATCAATCACAGAATTTTCTAGGTTGGAAGAGACCTCAAGATCATCGAGTCCAACCTCTGACCTAAAACTAACAGTCCCCACTAAACCATATCCCTAAGCTCTACATCTAAACGTCTTTTGAAGACTTCCAGGGATGGTGACTCCACCACCTCCCTGGGCAGCCCGTTCCAATGCCTCACAACCCTTTCAGTAAAGAAATTCTTCCTAACATCTAACCTAAAACTCCCCTGGCGTAACTTTAGCCCATTCCCCCTCGTCCTGTAAACACTACCGTAACTGATTTTTATTTCACTCACAGCTCTTTCAAAATATTAATAGAGACAGACTTACACTTTTTTTTTTTTTTTTTTTTTTTTTTAATACAGTTAGGTCTTAATAAGGCTTTGTATACTTCTCAAGACTAAATCAAGACTTGCTTACTCTTTTGTGAGTTCAGTGAGCAGATGAGTCAACACACACATTAAAAGTAAATCAATACACAACATGTAAGATTTGCCTTCATTTTCCATTAGCTAACCTACAGTTTTGCAGTACTGCATACGGATCCAGGGTGTGTTAATAGTGTTTTGTGACACGTGAGGTGCTTTTTAATGAAAAGTACTGTTTATCACAAGCTGTCCTTTCCTCTTGCTACCTGCCACTATCTGGATGGCTTGTGTCTATCAAGAACTGGCATGACAGATGTTTCATTTTACTGAAAAGTCATGATGTTTGTTATACAGTGCAGTGGTCCTCGTTTTGAACAATTTCCATTTGTATTCTCTGTTGAATGTTTTTGAACAAATGAATTACTTAAAGAATATCTGCATTATATTAACAGACAACAATGATTTATAAATCCCTTTGAAACGTGATAGAAATGTTGTAAGGAAAGGCATTTGACAGTTCTGCTAGACAAAGCAGAATACATTGTGTCCTGTGCTGGTGCAGAGAGTAAGTGCAACTTTAGGGCTCTTGATCCACTGCTCATTGAAGTTGGCTGATGGTCCTCTATTTGAGTTCAGTGGATCCTGAATGGGGCTTAACATCGCTATCATATATTATCTTTTCATGTTATGGAAGTGTCATTCCTCAGAGAGCACTAAAAATCCCCAGGGCTTGTGAATCCTCCAGTCAGAAGCATCTCATAGTTAAAGGAATGTAGTGTAAAACTGTGTGAAGACAAACAATTTACTGAATTTGCATAGATATTAAAAGACATTCATATACATATTTTTTTTTCCTTCCAACTGGAAGAAGGCTGAATCTAGTTCACTTTTAAATACAAATTCTCCAGTAAATTTAACTATTCTTTCTCTCTGCACATTGTTAGTGGGACAAACTTTCATTTTCTTAAATGCAGTCACAATTTGCAGTTGTTTGACTATCAACTTTCATCCTTATTCCTCAAACGTTTTTGTCAGACAAAACTCATCCAGGCAACAACAATAAGAACAAGGCATGAAAACTGCTGAAGTGATAGTCATTGGAAATCTGAATAGATATTCATAAATACTTCCTTAAAACATCTGGCTAGGCTCAACTGAACATTGAATGTTTGGTCCAATGTAGAGTAGAATATGAAAGATAATTATCATTAATTATGAGGAATTGAGGAAACATTTCATGCTTATTTATATATCTTACCCATATGGTGCTTGGTGGAGAGGCTTGAGTGCAAGGAAATTTGGCATATAGGCCACAGTAGCGATTTTGTTAAGTGCTGGATATTGAAAGATGGTAATTCTCCTAGTGAGAATGTATTTCTCTGACTGCAGGCTCCACATGTATAAATCTCTGTCTCTTGCCTGAGCAGCAAAAAAATGAAATATTGACAGCTCTGTAAAGGAATGCTATATTATCAGCATTGCTAAAGCTGGTAGGATGATGTGAGAGACTGGAAAGTTGAAATCCACTAATACTGAACTGGGTAGAATGGGTTACAGCCCTGGGCCAAAAATATTCTTTCAGAGAATGCCTTTATTTGCCAGGCCACAATTCCCTGGGAGCATGAACTCATATTCAGGATCAGATTAAAAAATCCATGTCTATGTGAAGTGAAGTGCTGTGCTGGGACAGTCAAATCACTATGCTGGAACAAAAGCGTTCAAGATTTTAAAAAGGGGAAGGAGCCAGGCAGGAGCCTTGGCAGCCTGGGTATCACTCAGCCACAGCTTACCAGTCAGTAGGTCCTTCAGCCTAAGCCATGTGCCTTTTCATTAGTCGTTTCTTGTTCCCTTCCTCTTTAAGACGCTAGGATCGTGGTCATCAAGTGTCACTGAATTACCTTGTAAATACAGCATTAGTCTTTCTCTTTTATGTGGATATCTGGCTGTGTCAAACCAATCTTTGTTCACTGCCAGATTTGGCCAGGAGTCCAACATCCAACTGCTTAGCTTGTGTGTGTTAAGTGACAGCACCAGTGTCAGTCACCCAGTGCAGAACCAGATTTCTTCCACCTTCCCAAGTGGCCGCCAACCCAAGTAGAGTTACAGAAATGATGGGAAGATTTTCCAGGATCTCCTTCTGGATTTGTCACTGACCTCAGAAAGAGACGGCTGATATTCTCTTAAATCTATCCCTAAACATGCCCATAATGATGTCCTCCAATGTTGGCATCCTGTGAAAAGGTAGGATGTAGTAAGTGTGAATCCGCAGCATAAGGAGAATGATGTCAAAAACTGATGTTATGAAGTTGAGAGAGGCAATGAATATTGATTTAATTATATTACAGAAAAGGCAAAAATGGATAGTGTTGAGTTGTGCCAAAAATCCCAAAGCAAAACTCAAGTGAGCTATCCCAGACAACTCTGGGTACCAAGACAGCGATCTTCAGAAAATAATAAGATGGTGATTCAGGATTCCAATGACAAAAATATATATATAATTAAATTATAGCCCATCAGTGTGACTCTGCAGAAAATAGGTATCACACCAACCTGATCTTGTTCTTTGATGAAAGTGCAGACTTGGTAACTAAAGGTAACTGTGCAGGTGGAGTATCTTGGATTTTTGGAATTAGTATCAAAGGATATTTTGATTAAAAACACACTATGAAATATCAGCAAAACAGACCACATAAATTAAAACTTAGCACATTGACCACAGTAAGTGGAGAGTGACCCCATCAAATGGGGTTATTTAAACTGCATTGCACAGAGATCAGCAGTGTCTAATGCCTCGCTGTCTTCATCAATGATGTAAAAAGCATAATTGCTGATAAGATATACAAGTTTGTGGGAAGATAAGTACTGGGGAGAAAAGGAAAGATTCATATCTCTTGGGAAGCTAGGCCCAGTCTAAGAAAAGACATGCTAATACAGTCAAATGCCAACCACATATGCAGGATTAAGGCACATGTGCCACTTGCACAGGAAAAGAATTGTGCCTCTGAAAGGAGTCTTAAATACAGTGTATGGTTACAGAGAAGCTGCATCAAAAATAAGACAAAACAACTTCAAGATTCAAAAAGCTAATATCATTCTTGAGAGAGAGGGAATTTGACCTCAATCTAAGGATTATTTTTATTAACCTTGCTATTCTCTGTTCAGTTCTGTTATCAATATTTTAGGAAGAAATAAAGTTAAATATTGGAAAGAGATAAGGATAAAATTCTCTAAATGATATGAGGGCTGAAAGAATGCCTTATAGAAGGAAACTAAAACCATTTATTCTATGATTTGCAAAAAAAAAAAAAAAAAAAAAAAAAAAGCAGCCTATTTTACCCCCCAAAATGTTTAATTTCCTCCAAACAAACAAAACCAGTAGGAACGAAAGGCTCTGTATCCTAATGGTTAAATGCATAGCAAGTGCCAAACGCTGGTAGGTGAACAACTTCAATTAGAAACAAGACAAACACTTGTGCTTTTGAAGATGATTAACCACTGTGACAAATGATTGAGGAAAATGATACATTTACAGTCTTCCAATGTTGTCTAACCAAAATGTGCTGCAGATGTTCGAGACCAGTTTTACTCAAATGCAAATCACTGGACAGAGCACAGTTCACGCAGAGTATAGCTGGTCAGGTATGATGAGCTGATGGTTCTTTCTAACACTAAATCCTATGCATTTATTGATACTTCTGATTATGTAAGCAGAGAGGAGAAACATTTAATTTAAAGAGTTCCTTAACATTCATGTGTTCACTAATTGTCTCAGCTGCCTTGGAAAATTAAAAGAATTCTGTGCTGTTAGTATTGATCCTATGGGAAAATAAATTTAGGACTAAACAACACCTTTAGTCAAAGTTAGTCCAGTGATCCAATTTCCATCCTTTATTTTGAGTCAATATTTGTTCATTTACGAGCAATTGGTGCTTTGTTATACATTTTACCCTCAGTTTACAGAGCCCTTTAGTTCTTACTGTTTTTGTTTGCTTGGTGGAAATTTCAGTTTTCATGCAAATTTTATACTGCCCTGTTCTCTTACCTATGACAGAATATTTCCCTTGTGAGAGAAAAAAACCAGCACGTTTTCTAAAAGGATGCAGTGACGTTTTTCTCATGGTCTCATGAATTCGAACACCACATTGAATCTAAAATGATATAATTCATCTGACAGCACATGCAAAGTAACACAGCAAAACAAAACACCATGGATGAAAACAAGAAACTGGTAGCTAGGACAATTAACATTTTTACCCAGCAGTTTTTCTAGAAAGGAATGCCGTAGTGAATTTTGTGAATATGTCCTGTAATTTTAACAGACAATACATAGGCATTATGCCTTCTGTTATTCCAGGATGTAAGTAGCATGTTATAGATGCTATCCCTTCATGCAAGGAGCATCTTAATGTGCTCTTACAAGGCAATTTCAAGTATAGTCATGCTTGAAATCTTAATGAGTTTGTCGTACCCACTTCTGTCTATTCTACTGAGTCCAAATGTATGTTAAAAAATGTATTCAACTTTTGTCATAGCTATGGTGTTGCCCGTAAAGTATGAAGCAGAAATGTGCTGGTGCCACAAATATCCTAAGACACATCACTGCTTTTTATAGTTCATATCCTGAGGACATATGAATAATAAAATGCTCTTTAAAATTCTGGCTATACATCTGTATTTACATTCAGACCTATGATTCTGCCTTAATGAAGTCAATGGGAGATTAGCTATTGACTGAAATTTAGCCATGCATCTGACTCTATGAGGAGAAACTTTAAGGTGCAAAACACTCTTGCTTGATCCAAAAAGGCATGTGAACACTGACTCAACTCCAAGTGCTTGAATTATGGAAGACAAGAATTAACCATATACTTACAGGACATGTTTTCTGAGTATTGGTCATATCACAGAAGTGTCCAGCGCTTTACAAACTTAGGCACTGGGTGCTTTATCTCACATTAAAGACAAGCTTTCTACAGATACAATTACTATTTAGAAACCTTGTTAATGTCTGTGTAGTAGGTTAGGCTAGAGGGAAACCAAATGGCCTCAGAATTCTGTGTTTCAGAGAATAATGAAAACAAATCTCTCTTCTTCAGTATTGTTCTTTCTTTCCAGGTTTTTATTGAAAAAACAAAGCAAAACAAACAAAGAAAAATATTATGTTAATTTAAACAGCCAGGTGTAAGCATCCCTGAACCATACAGAATTGATGTTCTATCATTAGTCATTAGGAAATATGTTTTCTTCTAACTAGGGAAAAAAATCCATCTGAGCTGACATACAAGCTTAGTTTTCAGGCAGGCAGAGGCAAAGAATTTGAGAATGGTTTAGTTTTCATTACAGTTAGATCATAATTAGCCTCATTATCATAAGATATTTTAAACTAAAAGTAGAAAAGTGCTTCAACCTGATTCCACTGTTGTAAATGGATTTGCCACTGATTTCTGTAGGAATTGGTTTGGGGTATAATTATTACACAATTCCAATGCAAATGTATGTCCCTATATATATTTGAGGGAAAACACTAAGAAAAAGAGGAAAACTAAGGGAAAGCCTGTATATCTGACTAATAGAAACAATATTTCATCAATCTGCCTTCCTCTTATGTAGAAGTATTCCCGGGTTGCATTATAAAAAATGTAAATCTTTACAAAGAATTTCTTCATGGCAATGCACATTTGAATTTCAGTCTCAGGTAAAATTGGTTTTATGCTGCTACTAATTATCTTTGTGGTGACAAAGGCTGTTGTTGCTTAGAATAAACGGAAAGGGTGTTTGATATATTGTAATCAAGAGCAGCAATAGACAAAGGCATACATTTTAATCAACAAGAGGGTGGGGATGATGCACACCTGCAAACACAGATGTTTTACCCTTAATTTCTACAACAGTAATTTTACTCAGAGCATATAAGTTATGCATCAAGGAGTTCTGCTTCACTGCTAATTAGGGAATAGATCTGGTAGAAAAGAAGGATCCAAGTATACTCAGTTATACGAGAGAAACAAAAAAGCGTGGACATTTTGCCCTAATCCTAATTCACCTTGAAAGGGTGATTGGCTCTGCTGTAGAGTCAGTGAATACATTCATTCATGTATTAATTGTGCAAAAAAGTGCTTTGGACTAGTGAAAATGAATTATTGCAGTATTAAAAATGTTTTATTCTGGGGTACTTTAAAAAAAAAAAAAAAGATAGGGAGGAAGGGAAACATTATCTCAGATCAGCCTAACTGGAGGAGATTCTGGGTCATTTTTTCCTCTGAGAAGACTGGAATATCATTCTGTGAAGCTTTACTGTCAAATATTACACTGCCGTGTTCTGCAAGATGTTTTAATGTGTACATTGGTCCATGTGCTGGGTTGACCCTTGACAGCAACCAGTCACGCACACAGCCACTCACTCACTCTTCTTCATCCCATGCCAACAGGACAGGAGGAGAAAATAAGAAGGAAAAAAATGAGAAAACTCTTGGGTCAAGATGAAGACAACTTAATAGATGCAAGAAAGTGAACAAACAAACAAACAAAAATAAACAAGCAAAACAAAGGAAATCTCTCACCACCTCAGGCAGTCAGACTTATGCCTTGCCAGTCTCCAAACTATAACCATCTTCTACCTTATTCAATGACCCGAACCCTCTTCTACCTCAGTTTGTATTGCTGAGCATGATAGCATGTAATATAATATGGAATATCCATTTCAGTGATTTCAGTGATTATGTCACTTTCCTGAGAGAAAGTCAAAAGTGAAGTGTATTGTCCACTTTGATGAGTGCTCTAAACTCTGAACTGCTTGACTTAAACTTTTATGTCTGCAGAGCCCTCATTGAATTTGTAATGTTGGCATACTGAAGCTTTCAAAACTAACCTGTTAGAGTTAGTAGCATCAACCTTACAGAATGTAGCTAGTCAAGTACTGAGAAGTGTAATATTTAATCTGGATTTACCACATAGAGCACTCTGTTGAACAGATCCCAGCTTGGATGTAGTAATCTGGATATTCATGTTAACAACTGTGCTGAGAAGTTATAGGTACATGTTATAGCTAAGGACATATTACATTTGCATCGAGAACTTCAAGTGTTTTGAAATAGGATACATATTTTAGGAATGCAGAGTAAAGGCAGAGGTCCAACTTTGGTGCCATTTGAGGTTTTGAAGATACAGTCCAACTCAAACTCATGCAATTATTCCCACATTTGCACAGAATTCCCACATGATATAATGAAGTGTGTATACTTAACCCATTTTAAAATCCAGCCTGGTAGGCTCCTTAATACCAATGCTTCTCTTGGAATGTTGTCCTAGAATTTCATTCTACCTACGGTTAAAAGCTGCTTAATGCTTTGTGTTCTTGTTTTGATCTGGATTGAATCCTGGAATAGCTTACTTTAAGTAACATCTTCCTCTCTTGCATTGTCTTGATGGGTACTCATTAAATCTTCACCAGTTTTCAATATCTTTTAGTACTGGATATTATTGCAGAAGCAGTCATACTGCTGCCAAATAGAATGAAGGTAGTATGATCTCTCTGTTGTTACAGTATTGTATTGTTTACATACATGAAAACAAAACAAAACAAAAACAAAACAAACAAACAAACAAAAAAACCCAACACAATTATCTCTCCATATATTTAGTCAGAGCATTATGTTTAGTGCTTATATATTATAATTCCCAAGCCAGTAATTTTGTCCCATGATGGGATGCAATATCTTTTGTGTACAGAATTTTAAGTTCCTGGGAGTTTATATGTATGTGTATTTATCTGCATAATTTTTTGGTCAAGCCTAGTTTAATGAATGACCTAGATCATGATGTATTAGTAACTTGTCTCCCAATCTTTGTAATTTGGGAGTGTTATTGATAATGTGCTTAAACTTTTTTTTTTTTTTCCTCCAGGTCACTGATTAATGTTAACAAGTAAAATCTAAGAACAGACTCTTGTGGGACACAATAAAAAGACAACCAGTCTATGAGTGTTCCTTCAATGCTAGTATATGTTGAAACTTAACATACAGACTTCAATCTATTTTATGCATGCAACATTGATTCCTATCATTTCAGGTCCATAGAAAATATGTAATGTAAAATAAAGTTAGATGTCCTGCATTATTACTTTTAATAGCCAAACTTGCAAATCCATGGATTAAAGATATTTTAGATAACCGAATTTGAAAAATCTGGTTTCCACATATACAAAATTGGCACCTCTTACATTATCATGTTCCCATTCTTATTTATTTTTATTTTTTATCACTGAAGTTCTGCATCAGCTGCTGAGTTATTTTGTCCAGAATGGATGTCAGGCTGACAGATCAGTAGTTACTCAGGTTAACTCACTTTTTCTTTTGAAGTATTGCACAACACTGCCTTTGTTGCAATCCTCTAGCACTTTAAGACTTCCAATAGCTATTGAGTGTCATTTCTAGTAGTTCAGAGAACTCATCAGCCTCTTCTTTCAGAAGTTATCTGAACATACGCATCTTAAAATGCCTGCTTTTTGGAGCTTCCACTTCATTTCCTTCTGAGCTGGGAAAGCAAATTATCTATTCATCATCACCATCAACACCATCATCATCTTTTGGTATGTATACACTGTCTGTGTCTTTCACAAAATACAGAACATAAAAACTTGCCAAATGCTTCTTCCTGTTCTGCAGAGTCCCTTCCAGCAGTGACACAACATCATAATCCTTTATCAGCATTCCCCCTTCCCTTCCCTTCCCTTCCCTTCCCTTCCCTTCCCTTCCCTTCCCTTCCCTTCCCTTCCCTTCCCTTCCCTTCCCTTCCCTTCCCTTCCCTTCCCTTCCCTTCCCTTCCCTTCCCTTCCCTTCCCTTCCCTTCCCTTCCCTTCCCTTCCCTTCCCTTCCCTTCCCTTCCCTTCCCTTCCCTTCCCTTCCCTTCCCTTCCCTTCCCTTCCCGTCCCGTCCCGTCCCGTCCCGTCCCGTCCCGTCCCGTCCCGTCCCGTCCCGTCCCGTCCCGTCCCGTCCCGTGTCCCTTCCTTTCAAGTCCCTTCCCTTCCCGTCCCTTCCCTTCCACAGAATCACAGAATTGTCTAGGTTGGAAGAGACCTCAAGATCATCAGGTCCAACCTCCCCTCCCCTTTTTTTGCCAGAAGAAGGCAAATGTCTCATGGCATCAACCAGAAAGGTTGCCCAGCCAACATTTGAGCCACTTCAATCACTAAGTGAAAAAAACAATGGGTGTTGCATTGAAGAAAAATATCTTTTGTTTCTCAGTGATAATAAGTACAGTAAACATCATGAAGGAAAGTGCTTATTCCCCATGTAGTATTATAATGAACCACAACTCCTGGAAAAAAAGGCAAATGGTCCTTTGTGATTAAATCAAAATTCTTCACAGCACACCATTAAGAAAAGACAATATAGTTCATCTTCTTTCTGTTGAATATACCCACATGAACATACTGAAATGCTTCAGATGTTTTTATTTACATATTGTTTTTTTGTTCATTAATATCTGCTAACATGGCTATCCACTCAAAATAAAGGTATTATTTAATAGGGGAGAAAAAAAAGCAACTAATCTACTTAAAATTAAGTAATCAAGATGAAAATAGCTTGCAGAGATCTCATGAAATGTTAAGAAAACCAGAATTATTTCTGCTTCTGACTTTCTTTAGATTTGCTAGATGAGAGAACAGGCATCATGTCAGAAGAGCAGCAGTGCTTCAGAAGGAGCATTTATCAAGTGCTAACAAGAGGATGAAGGAAAATTGAAAATGCATTACAATCTTATTCTTCATTAAAAGTGAAGTACTAAATTTTCCACTAATTCGTTTTGACAGATGATATTCTGACAGAGTTGACACCTATAACAAAATGTGACTAAAGTGGATGCAATTCAGGAAGCAACGCTTTAATTTTTTTTTCCTAGCTCTATGATGTCAGTGACATATATAATTCACATTTGGGTTTCTTTTCTTAAATCAATTTATTTTTTATCATTTTTTATAGGATAGATATCTACCTACAAAAGCGGTGAAAACAGTAGCTTCTTAGATTACACACAAAATTAAGTAATTAATTTGATTAACATTGCCAGAGAAAATAGAAATGTCTAACCTCTTTTCCTAGGCAATGTGTGAGGTGACATTTTAAAGCATGACTTTTGTTAACAGCCTTTTCTGTCTCAAGTTGGAGTCTTTGATTGGAGATACAAACATCTTATTATAAATGTTGATGAGATTTAACAAGATAGATTGCTATGAGGGGAACACTTGCAAGCCAGTTTCTTGTAAAACTTCAGTTACAGCTGTCTTTGAGATGCAGGGTTGAAAGCAAGGTTGGCAGATGTGTTCCAGCAAGATATTTCAGAGGTATTCCAGCAAAGTATTTTAGATCTAATTATCAGTCATGATGTTTTTTTTTGCTGGTTACTGATAAACTCTAATCTCTGCTGCAGCCAAGAAGTGCCCAGAAAGACTCATTGTACCAAAAAGATTTATGTCCTGATCAAGGTTCTGCCATTCCTGAGATTTTCTTTAGATGTTATGATGAAGCATCTCCAATAGTTATGAACTGAAAGTGTTTCCAAAGAAAGCATCAAACACAACTACTCTCAGCAAGCAGTACAGGGCAAAAAGCTGAACAGCCACTGCATCAGTTAGGGACCAATGAATGCCTTTATGAAGAGAGGTGATTCTCTTTGGGCATGTGTATTAGCAGTGTGCCACCACCAAAGATAGTCCTAGTTCCAATAAGTATTTGGCTACTCAGTTGTCTTTCTGAACATGTTTCCCCCTCCCCGCTGACATCTGAATGTATGAGTAATGATCTTAGTGAGCAGAGGACAGAAAGGAAAAAGAGTCATCAGATATGGTTCTTTTCACTACAGACCGCTATGCAAAAACATATTTATTTCAGAAAATCATAGAATCATAGAATATCCCAAGTTGGAAGGGACCCATAAGGATCATCAAGTCCTGTATATTAACTCAGTAAATTAATGATCTTCACAGAATCACAGAATCTCTAGGTTGGAAGAGACCTCAAGATCATCGAGTCCAACCTCTGACCTAACACTAACAGTCCCCACTAAACCATATCCCTAAGCTCTACATCTAAACATCTTTTGAAGACTTCCAGGGATGGTGACTCCACCACCTCCCTGGGCAGCCCGTTCCAGTGCCTAACAACCCTTTCAGTAAAGAAATTCTTCCTAACATCTAACCTAAAACTCCCCTGGCGTAACTTTAGCCCATTCCCCCTCGTCCTGTCACCAGGCACATGGGAGAACAGGCCAACCCCCACCTCGCTACAGCCTCCTTTAATGTATCTTCCTGTTTTTCCTTTTCTTTTTTTTATTTAAGTAAGCTGTCTGGTGTTTTCTTAAAAAACACTACCTTTAAATAGTACCTATAATAAAAAAGTTAAATTTACCTCTGGAAGAATCTAGTGGTTTACATTTTTTGTCAGATCCTGTTTTTATTATTATTATTATTATTATTATTATTATTATTATTATTATTATTATTATTATTATTATTATTATTATTATTATTTTATTTATCACCTCATTTCTTTCTAGCATGTCTTATTGGTTTGATATGCCTTCTTTGTAAGCTAAGGAAGATGCAATAAGATGGCTCAGAAATATTGCTATTCTATATTGTAAAAATACTCAGAGGTATTATGTAAACTAGTAACCCTCGATTTTATCAGCAATCATTTGCTTGAACCTCTGTTTTTGAAAATAAAATCCATAGAAATTCAGTTTCACAGAGTAGATTTTGTTCCTCACTGTATCATTTAATGTGCTTTCCAATGGCATATAAAAAGTCAAATTATAAAGCTGAAAACTGAGGTCTGCCTAAAGCATCTCCTTTTCATAATATGTTAATATGCATAACCATATGCTTTTCTGATTATATTAAAACCTGGACAGATGTATATGATAAGATTGTAGTTCCTTTGAAAATACCATAGCAATGCGGGAGATGTTTTTAAGGATAAAACTAATCTTAGACAGAAAATCTCATGCACATAAAATACAAAACTTAACCTAACCACTCTTATAAAGGAGATGAGACCACTGAAGAATATAACAAATGTTCGGAAGATATACATATTTATACAAATTCTGTCCATGATTTTGATATTCATTGTTGCCAAAGGTTTTGCAGGAAGGAGCTTGCTCACAGTTGTGCCAGTAATTCCTGTCAACAGGCTGATATTTCACGAGCAGCCTTCTGCATTTGTACTCACCCTCTCAAATGCAACAAAAACACATCAAAACCCTCTTTTGTGGGGTTGTTGTGGTGATGGAGGAGAAACCATTGCATCAAAAGGATAGAGTGAGGGTCAGATGGTTCTTGATGGGCACATTTCCTCTCTCTCCATACAGAAGAGTAACAGCATAGAATTAGTTGCTTTGCATTGCTTGTGGAAGTTGTGCACACTGTATACGTGATAGACTTTCTTATCTCCTTATTCTTCTGTGTAAGCATCCTAGAGGGTTATGAGCTGAATCCATAAGGGAAATATGCTGAAATCTGTGACCACAGTTTGTGTATAGTTTTCTTTATCAAGAGCTGTTAATATTTTACGTCTATGCAACCAGAAACAGTCTTGAACTGGATCCTGATGGCACCAAAGGAAATGAGCAGTGGCTAATTTCAGTATAACCTTCTGAGGCTCCAAACAGTTTCAAGGAAGATAAAGAAAGATTTGCATTCAGACTGCATTTTAAATAAAAACAGTTAGCTTTTCTATTGAATTCTATGGTGGAATTCATAGTAGCATTTTAGAAACAGTAGAAATCCTGCTGCTAATGTAATAGCTAAACAGTTTCTACATAGTTCCTTAGTATGAAAATGAGCTTTACTCAGTCCCTGAGTGTCTCTGCTCTTATATAATACAGGTTCACAGATGCCCTGAACTTCCCTATTCCAATCATCTGTGTTTTTGTTTCTATATAGAATCACATACTTAGAGAAACATCATAGGAGGTCTAATAGGAGAGTGTTCTTCAAAACAGCCTCTTTAAGGCAAATCTCATTTAATTAAAATTGCCCTGTAGGATCACTGCATTATGATCAGCTACTCAAATAGGAAAGTGCATGCAAACCACACAAACTACTCAGTTGCATGAAAAATAGTAATAAGAAAGAGAAAAATTAAAATCAATAAAAGGGACATATCAGTGCCAGACAAAATGGAATGAAATATGAAGAATCATCTTCTTTCTATAAAATGTGGGAAGCATACTTTTGTTCTCTTGGTGAAATCTTGATACTGTACTAAGAACCATAAAATCTAACTTAAATATCTTGCTTTTTTAAAATATCTTGCTTACTTTGGAGAAGAGGAGGTTATGTGAGACTCATACAAAGGACTACCAGGTCTTCACTTTAGTGCTGGATATACTTTGATGAGCAGAAAAGGAGTGTATGTGGCTCTTCAGTGGTATACAGAATTTGCAGTGATGATTTTTTTCTCTGAGACTTATTCTGCTTGTCCATATATCTATCACTATTATGAAACCTTCATGAGCTTTTTGTCATAAACAACCTGGTTGTTTATTTTGTTCTTTTAACAAAGAAAGAACGATAGAAAAAGAGAAAGATAGAAAGAAAGAGAAAGAAAATTGTCCAGTGTAATTAGCAACTAAAAATTTGTTTATTTTGGAACTCACATGTGTTTTGGTATCAGCTTCAATTTAGTCGATTATATTTGGATTAGATACAAGAGGCAGATGATATCTGGCCTGAAAACATTCTATGTGTCTGAGGAATTTGGTATCTTTTCACTCTGTGTTGCTTACATCTTGTCACAGAACATTATGTTATTTTATACCAGAGGCATGTTAACGATGCTGGGTTATACAATGTCAAAATAGAGTTTGAAGTCTCTATTTTTTTTGGGTCACATACCCGTGGTGTCCAGTCAGGACCTTGGGGACTGATTTTCTAATATTTGCAATTGTAGAAGCACATCCATTGAGATTCTGTATTCCTTTTTGTTAAAAGTAGGTCTTTCATTGCTAGATGAAAACACATAGAGTGTTTTAGTACCATGCTTGCACAGATTAGATCCACCAGACTCACTGTCACAAGAACAAGAAGCCTCTGCATGGACAGTTATTGATTCCACCAAGGCAGACACGTATGACACCCTGAAAAGCCCCATTGCCCCCCTACATCCTTGATGGAGACTCTTGTCAAAGATATCCCTCATGTGGGGCTGCCCTCCTTCACAGTGCCAGAGCAATGGCCTGGTCTTGCTGAGGAGTCTCACCAGAAAGAAGACAGGCGGGTACCATGTCTGCAGGCAGATTTCTTCTCATTCCCACGGCTGTGAGAGCTGTAGAGGCTGCACTGAAGCAGCCTGTCAGCTTTTACAGACAGCTGGCTCCTCTGCCAGAGCCTTGCTTCATGCTGCCAGTGGGGTGCCAGCGCTGAGGCTGGTAACAGCCCAGATCTGCTTTGCGGTCTGCCATCTCACTGCCTGCCCTGACAGTGGTTAATTACAGTCTTCCTGGAGAGCTCACATGCAGCGAGGGGTATGTGAATAGCTTGCCCTGCCCTCAGCAGCTGCTGTGCTTGGATGTGTTCAGCTTGTGCTTGGCATCAGCCTCTCTCCTCACATTTCTACCAGCCACCAGAGGCTCATCCTCACCAGGAACCTGCTGTCCAGGTTCACCCGCCTACCCAAGCCCTCCTTCTCTCCCCATTTTCCTCTCAGCTGAGTCACCATGCCAATTAACCAGATGAGGCCTAGCTGAGACACCCACCCCACTAGCAGCTGCCTCCAGGAAACAAGGCAGTAGGGCTGACAGGCTGCTGCCACACAAGCCTGAAGCCCATCTCGGGGCTCTGCCTTATCTCCAGGGCCTGGCAGTGGCGTCTCTGCCAGCCCTGTTCTCTAGTGCTTAGTTTCTCTGAGTGCTTCAGCCCCCATGGGTGTGATTTGGGAAAAGATGTGGCAGTGCGAGCACACAGGGCTATACCCTCCCTCCGTGGTGCCCACCACCCAGTGCAAGACTAAGGGGACTGCAGTCAGCTCATGGGACTTCAGCGGAGGGCTTCTTCATCTAGTGTCTCCTTCTGGGAACTTTTACCTGGAGGGTGAGCAGATGAAACTGTGCTTGAGTTATGTGTTTGGGTTCATGTTGTTTTAAACTGGAGTGAGGAGGCTGCGAGGGCCTTCTGGATAACAGCACTCCTTGTTGAGTACCAAGATGTCGTACCTCAAGAGCTGTCTGTAAGCCAAAGTGCTGTGAGTGTGGAGAAAGCAAATTCATGTTGTGTAGGGGAAAAAAAACAAACAAACAACTTTAATGTTTTGTTCATGCATTGTCTTCTGCCTTAAAACCTGGGAAAGAGTCTTTCCTTTCTCCCTCCAACCAGCTGTCTTATTGGTCTGCATAGCAGTGTTACATACATCTCTGTGAGACAGACAATGTGAGAAGGCATTCATAAGGCGTGCTGCAAAGGCCTCATCCCAGAAGCCTCTCCCCATCCAATTTGCAGAATAGAAGGTGCTGGAGGTGATCTGGGAGTGTCCTTGTGACCAGGTGCAGATGCCAGAGGACTTGTGTGGTCCAAGGTGTCCCTGCTGAAGCACAGTCTGATGAAGCCACTTGTATACAGGACCACTGCACTTCTAGGTTGGTATGCAAAGCTCTGGCAGGCAGCCTGTAGTTCCTGGCTGCCAGATTTGCATAACAGTCAGGTCATTTCATTATTTTTTCCAAGTTTTTCTTGGATCACTATTCTTTAAAACCTTTCCTTAGCATCTAGGGAAACTTGAATGAGAAATATCAGGGAAAGAAAGAGACTATGAATGAGGTAGGTATTTCTGATGTGAAAATAGTAAGTGTGAAAGCAGAAGAGGAGGAATAAAAACTATTTTTTCCTTTTTCGGGGGGGTAGGGGGGGTGGGTGGAGAGAGGTAAGGGGCACAACTAATAGGTTACAAGAAATCTATCAATAAAAATGCAGGAAAAGCCCTACCTCATACTTACTGAATTAAATAAGACAAGTATTTCATAAATCCACATTTAATCTCTCTTAATCTTTAATTTACATGTTTCTTGACTTTTTATTATCAATAGTAGTGTGCAAATAGAACAGCTAAGAGGCAGGATAAGGGCATAAAATAAAAGGTATCTGATTGTTCTGGAGCACCTGCTGAGGTGGCATCTCTCTTGTCTGTCTTCATGAAATTTGTGTATCTTTGTATTTTTTTCCAGCACAAAAAAGATTTCATTCTTCTCGTAAGACAGGAAAAAGCCAGGAGGGACTTGGCAATGTTGTTTTTTCTTCATTCACCTAGGGAATCAGTTCAAACAATTGCTTGGTACTTGCCTTAGTAAAAAAAAAAAGTCATGGGATAGCAGGTGTGTCTGGCTTCAAGAACTTCATGAATGACACATTTCTTTCAGCATTCAGAAATCAGAAATTGTGAATAACTGAAATGCTGTGTTGTTTTTTTCTTCCTCCCTCCCCCTCCCCCCCCCCACCCAAAGAGGTGTGTGCTAAAGAGTGAGATGCATTCTTGCAAGTGTCATAGGACTTCAGTGATGTTGATGCATCAAATCGTTATGCTGCTCACCTAGGATTTTCTTTCCCAGTTGAAATATTTTCCAGTACGGGAGAACTGGCACTGAAGGTTTTAAATTTACTTTGAAATTCCTGAATATTTATGTTTGTTATTCTGATCCTAATTAGCAATAACATGGTGATAAAGAGACAGAGATAAAAGCAAACCAGTCAAGAATGCAAGGCTGTCAGTCATAGAGTTTGTTGTTAATTTTCTGACAGTTGTGACAGTTTTGTTCTTTTAGGACTTGTCTAACTCAGTGCCTACGCTCAATCCCAGTTTATGCTTCCGTAGCTTAATGGCAATTCAGAGAAGAGAAGATGAACTGTTCATTTTTGCATTTAATTCACAAGTAGTATTTTAAGTTTCTATAATATTTCACATTTTCGGCTTTATAACTTTGTCCTAATTGCATTTAGCCAGTTTTTCTATCTCACAAGTGTGCCCTTCTGAAGCTCAGTCTTTTAAATTCACCACAGTGGGAGCTACACAAAGTAAACTAATAATTCTCTCCTTGTGGTTGTACATTCATTCCCTGTATGGGCTGCCTAGATTCTCAGCATTATTCACCTTTTCACCTGCAGATACTACAGTAGCCTGTAGAGAAAGATATTTCAAACATTTCATCAACCAGCATCAGAAACGCCTTTTAACATTGTGGAATTTAAACATTTACATTGTGTTAATCCTTGAGGTTATTAACTCAGTTGGAAATGTTGGCATCAATATCTTACCTCAGCTTTATTGATGGAAGAACTATTCAAAATTAGGATTTTATTTTTTTGTTTGTTTGTTTTCAATTTATTTCTGTTAGGCACAAATCTTACAAACACTTCTGCTATGTATTCGACTGTTCTGCTGTAAGTCTTTTAAAGCATTACTGTGAGTACTGGAATCACCATATGTGACAGTGTTTGCAGAACATGGATTTCAGCTTAGAGGTAATTGGAAATATTTTGACTAAATGTTTTATTTGGCGGGGGGTTGTTGCTGAAAAATATTTATGAAGTTAAATACAATCTTTTTGAAAATGTTGATTCTCTAAAAATGAAACACTTCTGTTTAGATAATTTTTATTTTTGCTTATGCAGTTCTCTTTTCCTAGGCCTTGTTCTTAAGTTATTAAAAATGTGGTTTTGCTCCTTATTTCTAGATTTCAGACTCAGCATCTAAACCTTTTTATGTTTCTTTGTTTCTTTTTGTATAAATCTAAGAGGCAGAATTACTAAATAAGTTATTCTGGGTTTCTTCCAGCTGTGCTGATATTTATTACAGATGATTAGTCATAGTAATCAAAGTCAAAAGTAGTCTTTGAGTGAGAGTAGATAGTTCAGATAATATTAGAAAATTATATTTATTTTCATCAAATTCTTTAATGGACATAATAGGCAAAGCAGTAACTTTCTTTCATAAGTGAGTTTAAATTAAAACACAATTATTTCTAAAATTACATAATCGTCTTCTGAATAATTATGTTACAGTATCAAGGGATTTGATTAAGCATGCATCAAAAAAGTCTTTCTTCTCATTTGCAATAAACCCCAGAAGTTTATTCCATCTACATGAACAATTTCTCTGGTGATGGATAAACTGTGATTAGGTACAGCTTCTTACACACAACACTAAGATTTATCACTTACATAGTATTCCAAAATTGACATAATTAACATCAGGAGGCGTGGCTCCCATAAACAGAAAATATAGGTGTTTAAAATAATATATAAGCCAAAATTGCTCTAAATCATAGAATATCCTGAGTTGGAAGGGACCCATAAGGATCAAGAAGTCCAACTCCTGGCACAGCACAAGTCTACCCAAAAGTTTAGACCATGTGACTAAGTGCACAGTCCAATTGCTTCTTAAATTCAGACAGGCTTGGTGCAGTGAATATTTACATATGGTATTATAGATGAGGTCAGTAGCTTTTTGGATATATTTTTTTCAATGTTAACAGACAGTAAGTAATAAAATTGAATAGTTTGTACCTCTTAAAAATTAATAATTTTTAATTAATAAACTGATTTCTCTGTGCCCTCAGATTCAGAAACTAGACAGCCAGTAGAAATGTCTCTTTATTTTATTTTTATTTATTTTTATTTTATTTTTAGTTTTCCATTAATTTTTTTATGTCCAAAGCTTCATTCATAGTAGGGTACATGTGTAATTTTTGATTGCTCAGGGTTGCCATCAGTATTTTAAATCTTGTGCTTGAAATGTAAGCTAAACTAATTGCATAATTGCCAAAGCATGAACAGAACTAAGCATTAATTTCATTCTTTCATTTTGAAACATCTGCTCATATTTAAAAATAAAATAAGAGAGAGAATACGGTTCTCCTACTTTGATGTGCCTTTTGAGTATTCTTTCCAGAAGTATTTTTGCAAATAACTTTACCAACTGTAATAATTACAGAGAGCTTTGAATAAACAATAGATTATTCATAGGAGAATGTTCTCACTGGAACTTATTCTGTGTTTACTTTCTTCTGTCTTATCAAGAAAGAGAAAACATCTGTGACCACTGTCCAATCATTGCCAAAGAACAGCCCTAACTAATGGTTAATGTTAGGGGTCGTTGGATTATTTTCAGTAAATTCTAAAGAAAACTGGAAGCTACTGATAACTCATGAACGACAACAAAAGAATAGGTTCAGTGAGTAAATTTTTTTTTACAAGTATTGTATATCAGGCAAGGATTTATCTGAAAAAGATCCATTAGAATATAAATAAATCTCTAAAGCTCCTTGTTATAAATGAAATAAATAAGCACTAGGAGTATCCTTTGAATAAATTTAGGGAAAAAAATAAAAACTCGGGGCATTTTTCTTGTTTTGGAAATGTTATTTAGCACTACTCTTACCACATCAAGACTGACTTCACCTGTGTTTCTATTTCTGACAAGAATATCAATTAGTTGTTCAAGATGATGCACGTGCCTCATACAAGATGAAGGTTTAAATATAACCATTTCATCTGACAGCAATGTTTTACCTATGTTTGGGTTTACTTTATGGAAATAATACATAGCTACGGTGAGCTGTTGGCAGAATGTGCATACTTTGTAATTAATGACAGAAGGTAACCTAGCATTTAATAAAATAATGGGAGTTTTCTTATCTGAAATATAGTTTTATTTCTCTGAAAAACTGAACTATGATAGGAATGCTGTATTATTTTATGGCTACAGCAATCATCAAACGCCAACCTCTCATTTACTGTTTTTATTTTCTCCCTTGTATTCAGTTTTATTTGAGTTCAGAAAATGAAAAGACTAGTCTTGACTCAACAGCTCCCTTTCTGCATTTCTACAAGGGCCTGAAGTTTGGAGGAAAATAGGCCATAAGCACAGATGGCAGAGTATTGTAGAGCACCAGAGATGACTCAGTTCATTCATTTAATGCATCTTTCTGGCTTTCATCGGGCTGGAGTACTGTTGGTTTGAAACCTATGGTAAGCACAGGAAACTTTGCCAAGGTACTTTAAAAGAATGTGGAGTGTTTACACCACTACATCAATTTCTGATAATGAGTTCCCCTCTGTCACTGAAAAGAGAGTGAGGCCTCCACACAATGCAAAATCTCTCAGGTGCTGTCAAAGAAAAATGAGCATGGAAACATGAGGGAAAGTCTGACTTCCACAGATTCATGAGTTGGCCTGGGATGCATACTGGTGGTAAGGAGGTCCCCAATACCCATTGCTAAAAGCAACTTTAGAACCAAGCAGCTGGGACATGAAATGAGTGAAAGGCACTCAGGGAGTAGTGGGCAATCCAGCTGGTCTCCAAACACCATTGTACTTAGAGAAATTGAAAGAGCTACTTTGGCATTATTTGTTGAAAAATTTGTTTCTTTGCTGATTTATTTGCGAGCTAGTTAGAATAAATAAGAGGTAGGATTTTCCTTTTAATCTTTGAGTGTTAGAGTGGGGTTTTAGGTTTACTGACTTTTTTTTTTTTTTTTTTTCTCTTTTGTTACTTTCTCCACTGTTCTGTTCTGACTGATATCAGAACTGGAGCTCATATCCATGCAGTGTTCTTATTGTAAAGTGGCTGATCCCTTAGGGTTTCTAAAGTACTCTCGTAGCCTAACTCTTCTGCTTTGAAGTTTCCTCTTAAAAACATGTGAGCTGAAATATACTCAGTGAAGAAAGTGGTGTTGAAAAAGCTATCTGAACTCTGAAAAGAAACTGTGGTAAAGGGCTTTAGGCATTGAAGTCAACATTAAGTGTAGAACGTTCCCTGAAAACGAAAGACAAATTCTATTTGGAATAACTGATAACTCATAAAATGTAGCCCCTTTGACAACAGTGTGATTTTAGCATTGAAAAAGATTTTCTAGGGAAAAATGTTTTAGTGTTTTATTTCTACCCTTTCCACAGTGACAGGGAAATCAGAGGGGGGCTGTGTTGGCACAATTGTCCTGGAAGCCCTGTGCCAACAGGGCTGCTTTTGCTTCCCCAGAAGAAGGTATTACTCTTGTTGTGAGTATAATACTTACACATCGGAAGTACAGAAATAAGATAGGTGGGCAGATCCATTCTTCAGCATCTCATTTTTTTGCCAATCTATTGCACTGATAGAATGGCTTTAGACTTAGGCTTTTATTTTTAACTCTGTAGATCAAAAGTGTCAAAAAATGGGTCTAAAGGGTTGAATTTCTACAGCTTAGAAACGGAGTGCTTATCAGCTGAGCCACATTAGCCAATGGTGTATACGTTCCCAGCCTATTGCAAACATGCTAATTTAAATCTGATTGTTGGCCTTTTTAATTTTAGTTTGCAATGGACTAGAAGTATGCACACGCTTATTTAATATGGTTTGACTGATAAGAAACATTAAAATGAGACAACTCAATCGTTTCTCATTAACTGACCCTATTCAAAGATACCCTGATGGTGAAAGGAAATAGTGGATTTTGTAGGGGAGAAAACTGACACTTAAAAAAAAAAACTTTATTTTAAATCTGTTAAGTGGTCTAAAACCTTCCAGGCATGTATTTGGAAACTGTACAGTTATTGTTATATTTAACATTGCCTCTAGATTTTTTTTTTTTTTTTTTTTTTTTGAAACAGCTATTGGAATATATTGGGAATATATTTCTGTAGCACAAATATGAGTGGTTCATGTTGCCTTATGCTGCCTCACAGATAATTGCTATCCTTGAATGAAATCAGCCATTGAAGGAAATGGGATGCTCTGTTTCGGTTATAACCCAATATAGAATATAGCCCCTTGGAAATGCAGCACTTTGTCACATGGCTCAGGTGGATCCATACTCTGTGCATCCCTCAGAAAGACAATATCCAGGATTCTCATAAACATCTGATTGTTAAGGCTACATTTCCGCTTCATTTCATACATGGAAAAAAAAAAAAACGTCTCTCTTGACAAAGAGAATGGAAGTAAAATTGCCAGACAACTCTAATAAAAAGGACAGTATAAACCTTTTAGATGAAGCTCCTGGGCTCAGCTCCCCACACTGCTGAAGTGCTAATACAAGTAAATAGTGTAACTTCCTTTGGCAGCTGTGACTTGAATGTCTCACAGGAGCATTTTATGAAGCTAAATTTTTGAATTATTTTAGGGGGCTTTGAAACAAAGAGTTATACAAGTTGATTGTTAAGTGAAAATGTCTTTTTTCTTTTCATTAGGCTGACATCTTTGATTTCTACTACAGCTTCATCTTCATATTTTTGTTATTTAACTGCATAAAACACAGAGATTTAGAATAATTCTCACTATGCATAGCTCTCACCAGCATCTTCAGGTACTTGGATCCTTCATCTGGAATAGCCTTATGTAGGATTCTTAGAGTGGTGAAGCAAAGCTGTCTGTCACTGAGAGGACAGTGCTCTTAGTACAATTGTAGTCATGATAGGGTTAGAATTTGCCTTTACAGTGCCATATGGACTCTACTTGAAGCATGAAAGGAGAATATCTCATTCTCTGAACAGGATACAAGTTGAATAGAACTTTTATTTTTTATTATTATTATATGAGGGGTTTTAAAACAAAACAGCAAATATTTTTAAAAAGTTAGCAAGGTACCATGGGGCTTAAAATATGTTCCTGGCACAGCTAGCATTTGGTTACAGTTCAGAATGAAACTTGGTTGTTTGTGGCCTTAAGATAATAAATACGTAGTCATTTCCCAATTTATTCTAGTAACAAAAAGGCAGTTATGAATGAGATTGAATTTTCGATTGCTCTTTCAAAGGAAAAATGACCCTCAGTCCATGGTGGTGTTGCAATTGTTGATCCTGTTGAAACTCTTCACTGACTGCCATCTTGTGCAGATTTTTTTCATTACATGTTTCCCTTCTCAGCTGTTGCATATGTTGATTGAAATTGATGTACCCAGCAAGCTGGTACAGATGGATATATTCTTGGCTGTTGCACAGAATTAATTAGTGTTTTCTGTTTTGTATATACCCTTACAGTGTGCTTTCCCCGGTAGCTGAGTGCACTGAACAATGCATCTAACATCTACCACATGTTCATTCTCTTCCTGGTCATTTCCCCTGGAGGAGGAAGGTGTGCAGTGTGCTGTCTTGCTTGGGGAGTGCAGGAAACAGGCTTCAAAAGGACCTGTTTCATCAAGTTTCATCTCCGTCTGTTGCAGACATCTACATTATGTAATGCTCTTGTGAGCTTACCAGCTCCATTCTAAAATAAGATGTCTTTCCTTGTACTGCTATTGGAAAGCTGTTTCACAACTTCAGAGAAAGGTTAGAAAGTTTTCGTTTCCAGCCTCAATTTTTTTTTTGCTTTGTTTTTGCTTTTTTGATCTTCTGTGTGCGTGGTTCTTGATCTTAATGAGCTTTTATACCTTTTAGGTTCTTAATTGCCTTTATTGAATGTATAGGCAACACTACTTCCTATTAGCCTAATTTTTGTACGCTGTTTTACTGTTAGTGCAGATGTGGCTGTGTGTTTGGGATGATTGTTATTCCATCAAATTAAAGCTGGAAAAAAGCATTCTAAGTGGATTTAATTTTGTATTTGTTGAAATCATTAGCTTCGGTTAGAACAGAGTTAGTGTTGTATTGATGTATGAGAAAATCCCATCCTACCCTTACATTTAGGGCATTATTAAATTAGGTAGGAAACTTATTATATTTGTTTTGTAATACACATTGCCTAAATATCTAAGAAGATTCAGTTTACTCCAGTGGCTCAGCTTAGGTAAGATTTTACTTTAGGAATAATCCCACTGACTTCAAATGAGTTTACTTGTTGCATGAAGTTCCACATGAAACTGGAGAGGGGGGGGGGGAGGGGAGGGATCCAATGATCTCTTGAGGTCCCTTCCAACCCCTACAGTACTGTGATTCTGTGAAACTGGGCATTATATTCCAATTTCTTTCCAAAGTATGAGGTGCTTGCTAATGCAAGTCGGCAGCAAGGCTGTCCTGCTGCAGCCTGGGGCCCGAGATAGGTCATAAAAACATTGTAGCTCAAACTGCCCAGCCTCAGGTCCTGCAGTAAATTCCTTGGTGACTGTGAGTTATGTCCTACAAATATATGGAAATACCTTGACAGTGTCTCCTCTGAGCATCCATCCCAGTGTGACAACCCCTGTGAGAGGCAATGGTGCTTCCCCAGGTACAGGGGCATGGGACAGGGCTGAGCACTGTGGGGCTGCTTGCTGGTGCATTCCCACCAGGCACAGCCCTTCCTCTCCTTTCCCCACAGCCGTGCAGGGCCATGGCTTTGCTCCCGTTCTGGAGTACGTCTGGTTCACAGGCAGCAGAGCAGACAGACCTGCGTGCTGTATCTGTCATTGAGTCACAGATTGGAAAAGAGGCCATGCCGCTGAGCTGCAAATTTGTGAGGAACTAGGTTAGCTCAGTGCAAAAGACTTTGAAACTTGCATTTTGTGCTTGAAAATAGATGTGGAAGGTTTGGCTATATCCTAGTACAATTATGACTATATGAAACTGCACAGTTTGTTGGACCTGCTGTAAAGAATCCAAATTTCTGGAAAAACTGTACTATCCTTGTTTGATTTATACAGAATGCCTGATCTATCTCTTGATGAATTTTCTGTCCTGTAGCTGTGCATTTTGGGGTGTTGTACATTTTTTCTGGTGAATGAATTTAGGCTGATTCAGAAGTGCTCCTCATTGCAATTTGCTATTTGAAACTGTCTCTGCAAAGAGGGGAGTTGCATCTCTTCAGTTACCACAGGTTTGGAAAGGTCTGTGTCTGGAAGTATTGAACATATTTGATGTTACTCCCTCAAGAAACCGAGCAAGTATTACAAATGTGGATAGTGAAAAAATTGGGCTTCTCTTTTTGAATGATCTCTTGTTGCTGTTAATAGACAATTTATTGTAATCCATCTGCTCTTCTTCTCTGATTGATGTTCATCATAAATCTTGTGCTCATGGCAGGCATAAAATATTCAAAGAAAATTTGAGATTTCACCTGTCTCCATAGCTGAAGGCAGTTTGAGTTTTACAAAGTTGTTTTAGGGATTCAAAAATATATGAAAAGAGAAGGAAAAAAAAAAAAAGAATTTTAGAATCAACTTGTGTATTATCTGAACCACAAAGTCAAAATTTTTCTGTATTAGAAAGAGCTGTTTTGGAAGTCCTTACAGATAGTCTCCTATTACAAGAGAAACATCAGGCCTAAATTTTAACTGTCATGAACACTGGTCAGTCAGATTGGTGCAAACGGCTTTTAAAATGTAACCAGATCAGGTTGTTTTATGTTTGCAATCATTTTTCATTCATTTTTACTACTGGGGAATACATGTGGTATGTAACAGATTAGAATGAAATAATTTTATTTTTTCTCTTTATTGTGACGGTTTTCCTGTAGTAGAACAGCTGTGATAATTGCAAGAAAAATGTTAATAGAATGTTAAATGTACTGTCTAAACTCTTTGTCCACTTTTCTACCTCTCCACACCTTATTTGTCTTTAATATCCACTGGTAAATCAATATAAGAAACCTTCAGTCTCCAGATCACTTAAGACCTGCTGATCCACAAGTATATCATTATTTCACCGAACTCTGAGCATGTTCACTTTGGAGGACCTCCTTTACTTTTTGTAGTTGATTTCCCACCCTTAATTGGGCAAATGCCTGATTTAATACCTTTTTTCCTTTTTCTTTAAAAACAGGAAATTATGGGGAAAGTGGAATGGAGGCCTTCAAAGAGCTGGCTGCCCAAGAGGGTCTCTGCATTGCTCATTCTGACAAAATCTACAGCAACGCTGGGGAAAAGAGCTTTGATCGTCTGCTCCGCAAACTACGAGAAAGGTTACCCAAGGCTAGAGTGGTGGTTTGCTTCTGTGAGGGAATGACAGTGAGGGGGATCCTCATTGCCATGAGACGCCTGGGAGTGCTTGGGGAGTTTCTGCTAATTGGAAGGTAAGGCTTTGAGTGGATTTCATCGCAGCTCTTCTCCATCTCATCCTGCAGGCAGTCCTTTGTTTCAGAACTCTGGAATACAGGCTACTCATAATTTTCGTATTTACTTTTCTAATGAATGAAAAGAAGTGGCAAGATGGTAGAGCAGATCTTGGTAAAAGGATATGAAGATGCCTGGCAACTTAATTGGTGTTGTTAACTTTTGCTGAAGTAAATGTTAATTATTATCTGTTTTTTATAGACATAAGATATTAGCATTTTTATGCTTCCACATGCTCTGGAGAAATATTTCATCTGCAGATTTTAGAAGCAAAATATGGGATGAAGAATTCTGATTTCAGAATGTGAGCTGGAAATGTGATACATGATAGCATTTCATGTGGTTTTACTAAGGAGGTACTGACTATCTTTTGGTAATTTGAGAAAACATAAATTTTCAAATGTTTTTGATTACTTGAACTTTTTTCACAGCCTTAAGGTTAGAAACTGGCATTTGGTGTTGTATACTTTATTCTGAGCTTTGCTGTTTAGAGCTAGGGCACTGAGATTACAAGGATTTCTTTATTTTTTAAAATATCAATCTTGTTGATGGCCAACTCAGTATATATGTTTGCACTTACAATACTGAACAATGCTGATGTGTATTGGACAGGCAAAGACTGACTTATTTCCTCTAGAATTTATCAGTTCTTTATTAGATATCCACTGGAATATGGTTATTTTATTTCTATCATATGTGATCTATCCACATTGCAAAAATCAAGGTACAAGTCAGAGAATCCTCAAAATAAGAGTTATCACAAAAATGGCAATGTCTTTATGTCTGGTTTTCCATTTCAGTGAATCTTGTTTTGATGATGAGGGCTGACATTTTCTGTCTTGTCTGTTAGATTGATAATGTCTTTTTTAATCCTTCTATTCACTCTTTGTATTTCTCTTATCTATTGTTTAAACACCATTCCTTCAAGGTCTTTGACAGTCTTAACTACTCAGCTTCTGTTTTCTTATTCTGTTGTCATTCTGATCTATCAAACTTTTTTGTCCCTTTCTCTCTCTGAAGTTTTTGTCTGTCAGTCTTGTGGCTGCAATGTCGTCCTTTAGCCCTGTATTATAATATTGCTCTTTTCTTGCATCACTCCTCAAAAATCACAATTGTGATTCCCATAAATCAGATAGCTAACTTTACCTAAGTAATCATCTGAAAGCAATCAATGGTTCTCCTTTCATTGTTCTTTTTTCATTACATTTTTTGATTCTAATCTGTTTAAAGCAGAGATTGTGTCTCTAGAAGAGTGTGTAGACAAGATGTAGCACATTTGGAAAGCCTTCAGCATTAAAATGAAAGCAGTATGGAAAATGATATTCTCTTTTAGATTTGTGCATGTGCTTTTCATCTGCATCATTCAATATGCAATGAATAAAGGAACCTTTCAGGACTGTTTCAGTGAGTTGAAGAACCTGACTATAATAAAATTAGTCTGGATCATGGCATCCCTGGTCATTCTGTAAACACCCTGGCAGCTTTAGACAGTGTACTGTATTCACGTGTTGTTGCTTTGTAGTGGTGTCTTATTATTCACCTGATTTTGGTGCTTTTCTCTGGCTCTACAAAAGAGACAAAGGAAATAAGTCTCTTACTTCAAGCACCCAAACTCAGTATGATGGTAGTACAAACATCAGTTTTTTATTAGGTCATTTACTTTATCCCCCTTATTTATGGATAATATATATTAATTATAAATATTATTATATTTATTAATTATAAATATTATTATAACATTTTAGCTTCAAAATTTGACTAAAAGCTTTTACAAAACATTATGATGCTCTGGTTTAATTGTTTTTCTTAGAATCTGCCCAAAAACATTGCTCTGCACTTTGTCAGAACCTCTCAACTATTAAATGTTAATAATAGAATTTCACAAATATGTTTTTCAGATAGGCTTCAACATAGTCTTATTTTATGCTGGTAATAGAGTATGGGAGAATCATTTTTAGGACTGGGTCAGATCTGCCTTTTTAGGTGATCTGGTTGTAAAACAGACTGGCTGTGCACAGTCCGGATAGTGCTCAACAGATGGTTGAAATAAAAAATATTATAGGGCTTGCACATGTTTTCTAAATGCTTGCAGAACTAAAAGAAAAGACATTTTCTTTGAATTGTTCTGATTAAGACATTAAAAAAATGGCAAATCTAGCAAACTTATTCACAAGTAAGTTGCAGTGAAACTGCAGTGCTATGAATTTGGTCATCTGTACACAAACAGGAACTGAGGCATGTATTAACATTGCTCTGACATGCTGTTTAGTCATTCTCACTCAAGTACCCAGCTAAGCAAAAAACCAAAAGCCTTTTAAGAGCATTCTTTTTATTGAGGGAAATGGGACTGAATGTGAAATCAAGACTTTTTGCAATAGTGAGCTAAACAAAGCCTTTAATTTGCCCACAGGTTCATTATCAGCTACACTATATCAACTCCATAATCTACTCTGACTCACTGTAAAGAGGAAGCCTTTACAAAAGGACACCTGGCTAAATAGTGCTCTTCCTGCTGTATCTTCAGTATTGCTATTGGTGAAAGCAGACAGGCATTGACAAACTCAACTAAATCCAAGGTATCAGAAAGGGAGCTGAGAACTAAATTTGACTTTAGTTTAAATTGGGAATGATACATTGGGAATTATAGAGGGTTACACTGAACTGGGACTGGTTTGTCAGATGTGGGGGAATTTTCCAGGATGTGTTGACTATTCTCAGGCATGGAGTTAGGAGCCTATTTGTGCCGTATCTAAGCAATTGTTCCTAAATTCAGATCAAAGGTCTGAGTAGAAGTTCAGTCTACTTTGCCACTGGAAAACACAGTCTGTTGTAAAGGGAATTTCTATTTCTGAATCTGGAAGGAAGCAAGGGTAAAACATGACCGGAGAAGGGATTATAATCCCACTTGAGGGAGAATAGCAGATGATTCTGAAACTAATACAGTGTCCAAATGTAGTGAAGAATCTAGAAAGAAAACTATTAAGCTATAAAATTAAGGACAAGAAAGCTGAAAAAACAACAGGTTGATAATATACAGGAAAGGAAGTAAAAAAAAACACAAATGGCTTTATTTAAAAACGGTGATTGCAACAGTATTGCTGTAATCAAAGGCAAAAATTCTATTAAGAAATTAAGCCCTCTCTTAAGGAAAATTCAGGTGATATGTCTTTTAACAGAGACTAGTTTTTATATGAAGTGACTACATAGAAAGATGCTCAACATTATGCTCAACATTATGTTTACATAGACCACTGGCTTCTATATTACTTAATAAGCATAAATTAGGCCTTGTGAGAATCTTTCAAGATGGATGAATCTGTACATCCTCTGAAATGATGCATCAAGTCAAAGCATGTAACTGACTTGCCAGCATCTGTGAGTAATGCAAAGCAAATGAAAGATGCAAACAAAATCCCAGAGTTCAATAGTTACTCTGTGATCAATGAAGAATTGACATGTTAGATAAACAGTTGGAAATCAAAATGCACTTTTGTAATTTCAAAATTTCTTAGACTCCTACACAAAATAGTTTGTGTAAATGTATGAGGAGTTTTAGGAAGAAAGAGAGACATTAGTGTACCTGCATTTTCAATATAACACCAAGTAGTGGAATATATATTGCTTTGTTTCCGTAGGCTTTCCGATGTTTTATGGTATTCATTTGTATTGCTCTATAGGCTGTTGTAGAACCATGAATTTTAAGTGCTGGTAGGGTGATGTCTTATGAAGATTTAAACGTTTGGCAGTGAAGATATGGTTGGCATCTCTGCTGTGAACTTAGTACATTTTCAGAGGGAAAAGTGAGTTCTTTTTCTACCTAATAAAGCTCTTTTAGCATAGGGTGACAAAGTTTTCAAGGTGGATGGTGTGATGAAATTTTCCTTGACTGCCCTCCCTTCATAAGGCAGTATTAATGATGGTATTTCTGGCATTTAACTGCACATTTTCTGAAATGTTGCTGAGGTTTTCAAGTTTAGCAGGGGAGAAAACAATTTCATGGTCACATATGACACCAGTGACCAGGGAAAATTTTCTGTTAGGACACAGAAATGGAGACTCTAACAACTAAGTCTTTGAAGTTTGGTCTCTGCATTTCATTAAATATGGAGACACTCAGAAACAACCAACAGTTTTCTGGTTTCTTGTGGAAGTGAATGCATCCTCAAGAAAATGTAATTTAGGAGATCTCACTAATTGCTATGCTGGACCCAATTCAATTTTACTTTGCAAGGCAAAACACCAGTGCAAAACTTATGAATGAATTGCTTTTGGTGCTGGCCAGATCAGATACAGCCTAGGTAATACTGGCCTATTATTAAATTTCTGTGATTGATAACAAAGTCCCGTTGACATGGCAGCATGCCCTGGTAGGATTTAAGAGATTTCTTAAGCTGGTTTCACTTATTTCTTCCCAGTGGGCATGATGGGCAGCTTCTCCTTCCCACAAAAGTCTTGAGGGCTCTATTCCGTCACCACTCCTGTTCATCAGCCCCCTGACAGCTTCGGGGAATATAATGAAATGACGTAGGTGGGTCTGGTGGGGATGTAGTTAACTTCACAGCAGCGTGTATGGTGCTGTGCTTTCATTTGTGGCTAAAACAGTGTGGATAACACCAATGTTTTGACTCTTGAGCAGTGTTTGTGCAGCATCAAGTAGTTCTCTCTTCCTCCCAAGCCCTCTCAGGTAGCAGGCTGGGAGTGGGCAATGCACTGGGAGGGGATGCAGCTGACCCAAACTGACCAAAGGAATAATCTATTCTGTATGACGAAGTGTTCAGCAGTACAAGCTCAGTGAAAAGAGAATGTAGGGGGGACATTTGCGGTTATGATGCTTCTGAAGCAACTTTTATGTGTGTTGATGCTTTACTTTTCAGCAAGTGACTGGACATCTGCCTGTCTATGGAGAGGAATTAATTCCTCTTTTCACTTTGCTTATACACTCAGCTTTTACTTGCCTTCTTAAACTCTCATTATTTTTATCCACAAATTTTTATTTTCCCTCTGTCTTGTGGGCGAGGGGATTTAGGTTGGCTGGGTGTTTGGCTGTTGGCCAGGGTCATCCCACCACAGTCATTTTTGGTGCCTAATGTGTGGCCTGAGATAACAACAGCTTTGATCCGATTGTGTGCTGTAGCTGTTGTGGCTGTTAATTGGCAGGATTCTGTGCTGGTCATGGAGTTTGCTTGTTTTACTGTATATTAAAAGCTAGAGGCTAGTGGTCACTTCTGGATTTTGCTGTTCTCTGGGCTGCTTATCACTCTATTTTGTTGTGCCTGTGACCATGTTGATAAAAAAAAAAAAAAAAGGCCATGCATTTGTGCTGGCATATGGCCCAGGCATGGATCATGTTCTTTTGCTGGATGAGCTATCTTGAGAATGAGGGATTACACCTCCCTTCTTGTTTCTGGCATTGGTGTCCCTAGCTCTGTTGCATGGGCTTCTGAGGTTTTTGTAGATCTGTACAAAGCTGTTTAGTCCCATTATCTTACTTTTGTTGGCTTTTCATTGGATATGTGGAACCTGATTTCATCAACCTGATATAAGAGTGAACAACTTGTTGGTGAGGCACATAGAAATGTGTCATTCGGAGCACAATCCCTGGGTGACAAGGTGTATGGGAGGATTTGACCAGGTATGCAGGGCAGTTATTGCCTTTGATAGTCTGCAATTTTATGGCTGAAGAGACATGTAATGCCATTGAAATTGGGAACCATTTGACAGACAGATGACTTGCCTACTCCATTGGGACCTACCAATTCATAGCACTGATTTGGGGCTTGGCCTGTGATTATTGAGCCTCCTTCCACCTCCATCACAAGAGCAGGGGAAGAAGGGCCTCAGCATCTGAAGACACCTCAGGTTAAGAGAAGGACACAAAACCTACCTACAGTAATCACTCCAGGAGTCAAAAAGAAAAAGTGGAAGCAGAGATTGACAGGTCCATACATTAGCAAGGGAAAAGGAGGAAGCGTCGAATTAGGAAGCTGGTCCTTTGGCAAGAAAATGGGAGGAGGAAGTGACAGAAGTCACCTAACAGTCAAAAAGCACCTGAGTGACCCTGAGTGAACTTTGGGATATGCAGAAAGATTACATTTGTTAGCCAGGTGAATGGATTGCTGCCTGGCTGCTTTGATATTGGGATACTGGGTATGACAATCAGAAATCAAAAGGTAAGCTTGCTATGGAATGGCAAGATGGACAAAAAAAAATGGTAGAGAGGCAACAATCCACAGCTTCTGGATGTATTTCTTGTCAAGTGTGATGGCGAAGTATCCCCTCATGGATCGTCATATAAATTAGTGATGGTAACAAATTGATTTAATTTGATCCAAGTTTTGTACATTTTGCCTGTGGTGGTAACAGTTAAACAATCTCCCTGTCTTTATCTTGACCGGTGAGTTTTTTTTTATATTCTATTTTCTACCCCAGTGCTGTTGAGAAGGGGAAGTTGACAAGTGGCTGTGAGTGGGCATTTAGCTGCTAGCCAAGGCTAACCCACCACAGATGACATGGACTGCACTGCCAGCAATGTAATGACAGGCAGTTCTTCTTTCTTTCTTTCGGTTCGAACATCAGAAATATCATAAAGATCATGAAGTATCATCAGTATCACCTTCTATATCTAGCCAAAAAGACTACTTGACTCTTCCCCAGAGATGAGTTTCTGGTGCTAGTGATTCATGCACTACCTACAAAGTGTCTGAGAATATACTACTGCTAGATTGGAAAGTTTTTCATAAAGATGACCATCTGAGTGTGCTACTGTTCGTTAAAGTTAGACTAGCTGAAAGAAACATTCTGTACTCTAATGCAGTGTCTTCATTTACTGCAGGGGCTGCCCCAAGTTTATGAAAAATCAGTGAGAAGGGTCGACCTTACCCGAAGGAGTTGAAATGTTTTGCAGGGCCAATGTTTTTAAATCCATTTCCCCCCAGAATATTGTCTCTTTTTAAGTATGTAAGTGATTAAAAAGAAATAAGTTATGGCTAACATTATGATGGCAATGGGGGAAAAATGCCTTGTGCAAGCCTAGCTTCTCTAGGATAGGTTTGAACCTTGTAAATCTGGTGAAAATAGATATAACAGTGTTGCTAATGCTAGTGCTTTCTGTCAACTTGCCATGAGTGGAAATGTGGTGTTAAGAAAATGGAGTAATCCAGCATAACAAAATGCATGTAATCCAAACCACTGGAATGCAATATGCTGTGGTGTTTTTTTTTTTTTTTTTTTTTTTTTTTTTTTTTTTTTTGAGGGAGAAAACTAGTAGTGGTTCAAAAGCTTAAAGCAAAGAAAACATGGCTGTTGCTTAGTGATGATGATATTGAATTAAGTATAAGTCTAAGTTTTAATTAGAAGACAATTAAGTACCTTGAAGTGTGGCACAAAATGCAAAGCTTAAAATTGACAATGGGAAAACTTGTGGGGAAAAAATTCTTGTTTCCAGATTTCTGGTAAAAACTTAGATGATTCCATAGCACTTCATGTTTCTTGCTTAGCAAAGGAAAGCTAAGACCAGGTTCAGTGGTTCCAGATGATTTTGGGATGGATTCCTCAGAAAGAGTTATCTATGCTAGTAACAAAATGCCAAGAAAGAACATCTCTGGTAGTAAATATATTTACCTTTACATTTTCTGAAAAATCTTCCAGTGCTGGAAAAGTGCAACAGCTCAACGTCTGCATTTTGTGTATGAATTAGTATGGACATTAGAATCATTGAGTTAATACGTATACATTGTGCTCTGTGTTGTTGATGGTTTATTTATAAGATAATGCATGTTTTACCAAACAGCTGTAGAAACCAATAGCTGGGTTGTTGTTGCTCACCTGGAAGAATATTTTGTAATTTTATGTGAATGAATGACACAGAATGATGTTACATCAAGGATCTTTGCATAATTTTCTAGAGGCCAAATGTTTTTCAGGCATGCCTCTGTAAGACTAGAATTCCTTATAAACGTTTAGGAAACTAAGCAGTTATATTTCTACTTGCAACAATTAAAACAAGATCCTAATGCCGTGACCTATGGAATTTCTGCAATTTACTTTCAGAGTTGTTTCAGTGCTCAGATAGAAATGTTTCTGACAGAGAAGGCAGAATAAAGAGCAGGCTACAATGTTGTGGGGAAAGACCACATATTTTCTGGTTTATTTTTATTTTTATTTATTTATTTGTCTATTGTTTTTTATGAATGCCCTCAGCCTAATGGCCTTGCAGGACAAACCTTCGTGCCTTTCCAAGGCTAGAAAACATGCCCAGCATTCAGCACTCAGAGAAGTGGAATTCCTGTGAATTCAGTCTAGTCATAACTCATTGGTATGAACTTACAAACTGGAAGTTTCAGATCATTCACATGTTGTAATCTTGCTGAGCAAAAAAGTGATTTTAAAGCTGAAATTAAACTGGAATGAAGGCTCACAGTGATAGATCCTTAGTCTCTTGTTTTTCTGCTGAAATTTTCGTCCAAGACAAATTCCTTCAATTTCTGTGATATGGTAATTCTTCAGGACCCAAAATGATGTCAAGAACTCACTTCAGAGTGAAAGCTGGCTCTTTCATGTTACTATTGCCTCTTCAGCACCACCAGTCTGTTTTGATGTAGGACTGAAACACTCCAGTTCTACTGAGTGGCCAACTCTTGCCCACAACCCACTTCAGTCATTATTCTCTGCATCTTAGTTCAGTTATTTGTATCTCAGAGAGGGAGGTAAAAAAAAAAAAAAAAAAAAAAAAAAAAAGAATTTTGTTTCAAAGCCTTGCAAATTCACTGCTGTCTGATAACTGACCTGGCACTTATTTTAACTGGCTTTAAGCCGTATGCATTATTCACTATGAGCTATTTGTGGGTAAGCTTTGGTACCTAGGGCTCATGCAGTTATTTTCCATGCTGGTGATTTGGCTGTATTTATCAGTGCTGTGGGGAGTAAGTGTAAGTTTTTCTCCTGTCCTTCTTTGCCTAAAGGACTTCAGGGATTCAATACAAGTCCAATTTAGCTAGAAAAACAACAACAACAAAAACCCTACTGTTATTTAGTTTGGCAGAAATGGAATGTGTTATACTTCTGCTTTAAATAAATTGCTTTAATACTATTTTTATATACTTTTTTAAATATACTTTTTTAATACTTTTTTTTTTTAACTTCTGTTTAATAAAAGTGAATTCTTTGATTTCTGATGAAGGCATCACAAGGAAGAGGCTGATTATCAGCTCTTTCATGTTAACATGAGGATTAGGAAGCCTTCATAATAGATCAGATTTAAATACTTCATATGCAGGAGTAACAACCTGTATGTGACTCCGGTTACAGTTTCAGCTGATTTCTCACAGAAGACTGAATCATTGTAAACTGCTATTTCTTATGGAAAATCTCTACATTTTCTCTGCTTTTCCCCTAATAAATCTCTGAATATGTGCTTTTACTCTGCCTCTTTATTGCTTTATGTTCTTTGCAAAAAAGAAAGACCTCCCCCCCAAAAAAAATATATATATATATATAAAAGAAAACAAAAAAAAAAGTAACTCTGCAGCTATGTAAGACCTTTTCCAACTGTTCTTGATGGGACCTTGTATCACTGTTGCCATGAGAAAAATATAGCATGAAGCCTTTACCATTTTAAGCACTATTGTCTTTACAGACCTGAAATGCTATATGGGTGGCTGGTCTCACACATTACTATAACATTTTAAAATGATTTTTTAGGATAGGCAATGGTATAAAGGGAAAGGCTAGACGGTTGTTCTGATTTTGCAGGCTGGCAGTTGATCATTTTCAGAGCTGCAAACTGAGTAAATGTGAGGACTCACTCAGAGGTATTATAATGTAAGCAAACAAATGAGATACTGCACGTTATTGAAAGTACCATTGCTAAGGCCAATGCCAAGGCTAGAACACCTAGAGTACAAAATTAGATGCGTTAATCTGCATGCATTTCAAATGAATTTGTCTCAGCAGTGTGATTACAATGTATGTTAAATGAACCCAGAAAGGGAATGGAGAGTTTAAAGCCTTCACAAGAAGCTTGCCACCATTTCTCTGGTAATCATGAGAACAGAAATAAAGGATGACAGAGCACAATAAAGTCTCTCTGGAGTTCTGTTGTTGAAATATGACCGATTTCTTTTTTCTGTTTGCCAGTGTGCTTTTTTGGAAAATTTTTTAGATGGGAAGCATAAACTTAAGTAATTGCACAAGCTACTACTCTAGCAGTGGTAAGAGTTGCAATCATAGAGAGAGGCAGACAGAATTGAAAAGTAGGAAAGATAAAAGGCTTAGAAAGGAGAAGAGGTGGTGATAAGATGAGAGAAAGAAAACACACAATGTAGGTAAGAAGGCAAATAGAATGTGCAAGTGGGAGAGGATAAATTACAGCATTCTGTAAGTAATGAGGAGATGGTGAGTGGTAGGGTTTTGGTTTCAGGCAAGGATTGTCAATGCTAATCAAACCTGAGATGTGTTAGATAAGTGAAACATGCTGAGTCTCTATAAATTACACTTCCGAGTAAGGGAAGCAGAATCATGACTCCAAACTGGAGAAAGCAGTGTGCTGTTAGCCCATCAGAATTCAATACAGGAACGCTGCTGTTGTTACTAGAGCTCTCTAGCACCAAGGGATGAATTCTGTTTTCATGATGCTGTGAATCATGAACAACTGTCTGGTCAGCAGTGCTGCTAAGGTGGGTGTGAATTGAGAATAACTTTCTGATACATAGTGCTCGCTTGTTAAGAGAGAAAATTGTCCATGTCTGCTAGGACTGTGTTTTTATCAGAGGTGAATATTCAGTGTTTCTGATTCAAAGGAAGATCTTTCACTTCCATTTTTTCTCCTTTGTGACAAAACATCTCCTGTGTATTTGCTGACTGGCTGATTTGTCTCAAGCCAGATGACTGACATACCTTATAATTTTCATCCTTGGTATGGAAATTAGAGATGACATGCTTGTTTGTTAATACCTGATTCTTGTTTAGAGCATCCCAAGCTATTTACTTCCACAAAAACTCAGTGGCGTCTGTGAGTTCCACACATTAGTCTGAATATAAGAGTATGTCCTCAGTGTACTTTACATTTGTTGGCTTTAAATTTAATCATGTCTTCCTAATGGGAAAGAGAACAGGAGTCTACTTGGATTTATTTTCATCGTTTGTTAGACATAACATCATGTTTGTCCTCGCATATCTTTGTGAGTAAATGCACTGTTTCAAAGGTTCTGCTAGGAAAGTGGAAAGGAAAATGTCTGTATTCTGTGGTACAGTCTTTCAGACTGTATGGGTGCACTGAGTAAAGCTTCAGTTTCTTTGACAGAACTCCAAAAACAGATACTGCAAAGTGACAGAGAACTACCTTATGTCATCCTCCTCCTTTCCCTGGCTTGAGCCAAGGAGAGATATAGTACAGAATCTACTCCTTCATCTTTTAAAAACTCAAGTTTTCCTTATTCCAGAATACTTCTGTTAGAGAAAACTATTTTTGAGTCAGTAGTAATATCCAGAGCTCTATGTAGTCTGACTTTGAGACCACGGTTCCCTGCAGAACTAGGCTTTACAATCTTAGAGTCACTGTTTCATTGCCAAGTATTTTACCAGATTCAAATTTACTTCTCTTGTTAACCCCAAATCACTTTCATGTGTCCCCAGGCAAGGAAAGCTTCATGTATCTGCCTTTTACCTGCCCAGATTCTCCAATGCTCCTGGCAGCCTCTAAAATAAACTTCATGCATTGTTAATGCCTAAGTCTGCAGCATGTTAAAAAGCTGAAATAGTGGAGATGTTGTTAGAATAAATTGAATTTAACATAAAAATAAGACATGAACTGTTGTATTGACTGCATTATCCCACGAATGTAACTTAATATAAAGCTCTGTGATTCATTTAAATGAAATTGCCACAATTTTTTAGTCTGGGAAGCAGGAGTCTCTCTGTGTAACTGAAATCCCCCCAGAAGGTAGGTAGAGATTTACATCCTTCTTGAAGGAGCCAGAGTCTATTGACTATTATGGAGTACAACGGGAGCTAAATGATGAGGGCAAACGTACAGTGGGACAAACTGCTGTATAGTACTCTAGGTATCTGCTTATCTTGGTTTTAAAATATAGGATCTCAATTTATGTGGCAGTGGGATAGTAGTCAAAGGAAAAGATGCCACACAACTAGGGTCCTTTAAAGGTCTACATCTCCAGTTTTGTTTGCTTGCTGTTTTTTTTTTTTTTTTGTTTGTTTTTTTTTTTTTTTGTCAAAGAGCTGTAGGAATGATGCATTTGATCTTTTTGAAAGTCTAGTGGCTGAACTAAACACTTTGGAGGTGATGCTTATAACAGTAAGTTGAAACAACTTTAAATGAATTTAATATTTTGTTTCCTTTTCCCAGCAGGAAGAATAATCTTATTCTTTGCCAACCTGAAACATTTTTGTTAAATCCAAAACAATGTTGTGTCAATTTCAAAACAAATATGCTATTTCAAAATAGAAAGTCAGAATGTTCCTATTTTGAAAATATTGAAACTATTTCTTCCAGAGAATGTCAAAATAAATTGTCATAATATTTAACCCTCCATGATTTCCAAATTGGTGAATAATTTTGATCTCCCCTCAAGTGTAATTTCTAGCAGATGTATTATTCATCCATTTCTTTGTAGTTTCAATAATGCTTTTGAAATCCCTGCTGATAGTGACTCCACATACCAAAATCTCCCACCATTTTCTGTAGTCTGAGACTCCATCGTGTTCCTGTGGATAATGATAGTAATATAAACCTTAAAATTTTTGCTTTATGAACTACTGCAACACAATGTAATTACACAGACTCAAGTCCTTATGAGTATGGGACACTGTGACACACTTCCTCAGCAGCGCAGGTTACCATGGGCACATCGAATCCATTGATCTATTTGCATTGACTTCCCACAGAATAGTGACTTGGCTTCAAAATCCTTACTGAAGGTCAGTTTCTCTTTATCCTTAAGGAACTTGATGATCTGTGACAAAGCTATCTACAAGGCATCCAGACCCTTTTGGGGTAAAACCAGTGGCCAGTGCCTTCACCCAAATGGCAGAAAAGTTTTTTCTGTAACAGTGTGAAGCAGTTTTGTGCAAAATGCAGCATGTCTGTCCGAGAATGGCCTTAAGATGTAGAGTGTAACATATATAACTTCAGTGTTGGCTTCTCTCATAAATATTGATAAAAATAGTGAATGCCCCCCTAAACAAACAACTCCATAGAAAGATTATATGTGTATATATATATATATGCACAGTACTCTATTGGAGACTGAATAGACTCAGAGGAGGTTGCTCAGGCCCACAGTCCTCCTGTTGGAGGTTCAGCTCTTTCCTGTACTACCTGATAAAGCAGTGCCTGTGAGCTCCCTACAGCTGTTGGAGCTGCTCCCTGAGGGCAGCTGTCTGTCTGTCCTTCCCTCTGTCTTCCTATTGCCACTCCACTGGTTACCAGGGAAACACGTATCCAAAGTTAAGCAAGAGAAAACCAGACTTCCAATTCCTACATCTGACATGGGGATTTGAAGATATTTATAGAATGGGGAAGAAAGAGGCTTCCCATGAAAGATTTCTGCCTGTCAGGGCAGGGAGGAATCCTGTGTCGACAGCAGCAGGTATGCTGCTGAGGAGGGAGGGAAGGTCCTCAGTGAGGAGGCAACAACCTAATTTCTCCCACCCTCTGTTACCAGAAGGGTCCCTTTTAAACCAGGTGTGAGCTGGAGATCATGTTTTGGTGTAGTTTTACTTGTTCTCTGTCACTTCAGTCTTCTGGGAAATGTGGTTGTTCGTCCCACGTGGACTTCCTATTTCTGTCCTTGCATTTCTTATTGGGGCTGTACAGGTTGGAGTAGGGGCAATGTTCTTGTTCTGAATAGCTTTTTTTTTTTTTTTTTTTTTTAAAAAAAAAGGCACTTAAACAACATGTCCAATTTTTGATTTTGCTGAATATTCCCATGCCCTATTTTACTTCCTTTTGTTGTCTGTTTGTATACTCTGTTGACTTGGTCTTTTTCACGTTGTTTTCTGACTCAGTGCTCTTTCACTAACCTATTTTTTCCCCAAGATTCTTTTATTTTACATCATATAAAACTCTTGTGTTACAGCTGCCTGCTTTTAACTCCATGGCTTCACTCCACTTCACAAAATCCAGATTATTAAGCCTGCATCCTGCATGCTAAACTTTCATGTTGATTCACACTTCAGTTCTGATATTATTACAGCCACTGCAGTGCAGAAACCTGTGAAGACTGTTGATAGACAGTGTCCTAGTTGTGTAATTCTTGCTTTCTTATGCCAGTGATGTTAAAATGATGTCAGACTGTATCCAGACTGAAATAGGATACAGAGCACTTTCATGGAGGTGCTGGTACTATGAACTTGTTCTTGCGTAGTCTTTGGCCCTTGGAAGGCTGGATGTACCAGTAACTGAATTTTGAATCCTCAAATGAAAATTGATTCTGTTTGCAGTTGTTTCAAAACAGCCTGTACATCATACTGACTTCTAAATTGCTGATATATATATATATATATATATATATATATATATATATATATATATATATATATATTTAAAAAGTAGAATAAAATGCTGAGGGATACTTCTCTGTGCAATGAAGATGCCAGCACCATTGGAAATACTTATTTCAAAAATATTGAAGCTGGAGAAAAAAACAACAAAAAAATACCTTTAAACCTGATCAAGGTTAAGGAGATGATATTGCTACTGACCAGAAAAACTCTCAGCTGTGCACTTGAAATTCCACAGAATAAAATTTTGGAAAATGTTTGTCTGGTTACTGTTGGGGGAAAAAAAAAGTGAGACCTTGATGGTGATTTAACTGAGATATTACAGAGCACACATGGTCTGTGTTTAATGCTGATTTTTTGAAAGGGTTTGTAAAGGCTAAGGTAAATAGAGAGCTTCAAGAAGTTGTGTGGTAATGATGAAAAGCATACACTTACAGTTTAACCTTATATTCTGGACTACTAATTAAGTTATTACAAGTATAAAATGTTAGCAATAAGATTGTTATAGTTTAAGAAGCAGCCTACAATAACAGTGGCTTAGCAAAGAGTGAGTAAAGGTTATGGCCAAAATACCTCTAGATTAGCTTTAATCATTCTAATTAAAGATGACTTGAAAACAAAGAAGGGCAGAAAAATTCAGAAACAAAAAACAAGCTGAGACATATCAGTCACAAAGGTCAGGAAATAAGTTTGATCAGAAAGCTAGCAGATGTGTTTGTAACAATTGTATGACATAAAATGAATTCTTGGTAGACATAGGTTTGTTAATTTATATATTCAAGGATAACTAAGTATTCATACAACAAAGTAGTCATGGAAGAGAGTGATGCAGTTTTATGTCAATGTTAAAAAGCGAAGAGGCTTCTGAAAACAGTATTCACTAGGTTATATTAGTAGAATTTGACTTTGGTCTAATCTTTTTCTTTCTCTTACAGTGTCTATATAATCATGTATTTCATACTGTTAAAATGTGTGATATACTTGTCACGACGACAAAAGTTATCTAATTGCTCTTTATTTATTCACCATTTACTGTGTTTAAGGTTTTATTTAAATTTCATTTTGTCTTATGATTTAAGAACTGAGTTTTCTGAGAGGTAAGTTCACTGAACTTTCAGCTTCTCTTCGTTTCTAGCATGTATCTTGTGGCTAAAAAATGTGATGATGTTTTCAGAGGAGAAGGGGATGTCTGTACATCAAAACATTTTTTTAGCAAGTGTATAAATTTATGTTAGAACAGCCAGTGCAGCCATGTTCTTCCTTGTCATTTTTTCCAGCCTTATACTTCATATTATCTACATTTTTATGTCTCTTCATAAAATGAGCTTAATGTTGGAAAAGATAAATATGTACAATTCACATACCTTCTTTGTCATATCTACAGTAGCACACACGCTCTTTATTGGTACGGAAACAGAGTTATAATGCTGAGACATTTTTGTCCTGATTAATGTTAAATTTAGTTGTGAGATGGGAGTATTTTGTTTCCAAAGGCATAAGAGTCTCAAGGTGATTAAGTTGTACTTGACAAACCCTGGGGAGGAGAAAAACTTTGAAACTGGGACTTACAGGAAAAGAAAAGCCTGAATTTGTCTCCAGTGAGTTTTTTGCTTGGCACAGTTAGGGTGAGGAGAGCTGGCCCAAGGGTGCTGGTTCAGACATGGGACTGTAGCTAAGGCCAACAGCATTGGAGGCTCTTCTGTCCTTGCAGAAGCTCAGGAGAGGGATCTCTGAGAGCTCTTTAAATCTCCGGGGCCTTGACAACTGCTTTGATACCTCTAGACTCCTTTTTTGTTTATGGTTTCCACTGAGTGTCACAGAACAACCAACTTCTCTTATGTACTAAAAGCTAGAGAGCTCCTTCAGCTTGCAAACCTATGGATATAGAACTTGTCACTGACATGGTGTGTTCAGCTTCCTTACAATTCAGTTTTCCTTGAAAAATTTTAGGCTTTTAATACTAGCTTCTAAAGTTTAGTGCTGGAAGTTTTTCAGAGCTAATGATTGCTATAAGTAACCTTGGGGCTATTTTAGACAGACAAGAAGACCTAATTTACATTTAGGTTTAAAGAGCGGGAGAGTATCATACAGGTTGGAAAAGACTTCTAAGATCATCAAGTCCAACCTTTAACTTAGCACTGCAAAGTCCGCCATTAAGTCATGTCTCTAAGTTCTATTTCTACACTTTTTCTGAAGACCTCCAGGGATGGCGACTCAACTACTTCCCTGGGCAGCTTGTTCCAACACTTCACAACCCTTTCAGTGAAGATTTTTTTTCCTAATATCCAACCAAAACCTCCCCTGGATCAACTTAAGGCCATTTCCTCTTATCATTTGGTGCCTGGGAGTTGAGACCAATCCCCACCTCGCTACAACCTCCTTTGATGTATCTTTAGAGTACAGTAAGGTCTACCCTGAGCCTCCTTTTCTCCAGGCTAAACAACCCCAGCTCCCTCAGCTGCTCCTTATAAGACTTGTTCTCTAGACTCTTCACCAGCTTTGTTGCCCTTTGGATATGCTTGAAGATTGAGTTCGTATTCGTGGTAATAGAAATGTAATTTGGCTTCATGTTGACAATCAACTGTGGTATGAAAACACATTTCAAATTACTTAACAAAACAGCGTCCTAACTTTTCAATTTAAAATATGACTAATTTCCTGAATCTATTGTTTGTATTAGAAAATTAGATGCACTTTTCATTTACACCAGCATGAAGACTGTATATTTGATGCAATTAATATAACTAGATGAAAGGCAGATATACTCTGATACAAAGGCAGATGTGAATCAGTGACTTTCTGTCATAAAAGGATGTAATTAAGTAATCTTCTGCTCTGACCTACAGGAGAAACTGAACCTTGGCTGCAACAAACAAGTAAATAGCAGCCCTTTATTTTGAGGAACAAAGGGTGATATTTACAGCAAAAGACAGCATATCATCAGAGTGATTATCTCTGTAGTTAGCAGCAACTGCTTCCGGTTTGTCCTTCAGAATTACAATTTCACCAAGCAAAATCTGGAAAACATTGCTGTTGTTTTCTTTCCTTTTTTTTTTTTTTTTTTCTTTTCTTTTTTTTTTTGTTTTCTTTTTGGGTACAGAAAGACTTTCACAGACAATGTATTAAAGTGTATTTCAAGCTGCCACTTGCATAAAAGCTGTCGATGCCATTTTAATTATCAGTGACTTGGCACTGTTGTCCAGGTACAACCTGTCCAGGTCCCACATCCCCAGGCAAGGTCCCCTTGCCCTGGGTTGGTATTCTCTGCAGGGTTCTCTCTGGTGTCAAAAAAGACATGTTTTTTGACTCCAGAGTCAAAAGGCATGTTTGCTAGGCACATATGGCTGGCTCACAAATACTTCAGAATAATTCTGTTCTACTTTGAGAAGGAAAGCCATCAGTTTTCCTTCCTTCACTTTCCATCTAACCCATGTCATGCTGGTCAGGATTTTAGCAGTGCAGGAAAGATTTCAGAACTGCTCAGCATTCCTAAACAAGGCTAGACTTTTCTCCGTGTGCTTAGTTCTTTTGAAAGTCTACCGTAACTCTTACACCGGGAACTGCTCTGCTCTGAGCAGGAAGATTAATAGTTATCAGAAAGGCCCAGAAGTAACCTGGTGCCTGGATACAGAGCACCAGGAACATTGTCCTAAAAGAAGCTGGGAACTATCTTGGCTACTATTATTGAATCTTTCAAGACTTCTGATCTACTGATGAGCAAGAATTTCTTTTCTCCTCTCTCTTCCTCCTCGGTTTGTCTCACACCAGACACCTCCCTTCTCTTCTGGAAATTAGTGCAAGAAAGAAAATCTTGCTAAGCACTTTCTTGATTACCAGCTGACACTCTCCATACTTGCATCAAAATGAAAAACCCTGTTCATCAACACATTGTGGCTGTAATATTTGATACAAGATTCTTACTGGCAGCTAATTTCATGCAGGTTTTGTTGTTGTTTTTGTTTTTAAAGTGTTATGAAGTTAGTCAAACTGAAAATAGTCAAATAACACCTCTCTATTGGGTATGTGTTAATTTATAAGGTGAATTAACACTTATTTTCAACTTCTTTTTTTCCTACATGCCAAGAAGAGTAGCAGGGAGAAAACCAGAGAGCGTACACTAATTAACATGTTCTAATAATGGAGCGAGCCTGTCAAGAATCTCAGGCACCGAGGTTTAGATAACTATCAGTTTCTTCCACAATTGTGATTATTACAGATGAGTTGTTCCCTAAATTTTCTTTTTCACCAGACCATCATGTATAAGCAGGACTTGATGCAAAGTTTGCTGAACCCAGATGATGTATTTGATGTGTCAGTGGATGTGGTGAAGGAGGGACTGCAGCGCTGTCCTGGGAGCACAGCTGCAGACTTGTTCTCCTGGTTGGTTATGACATGGTAAGGACTACTTACCGTGTTTCATAGACCAAAGTTAAGGAACAGCTACTGGCTATCCTGGATAATGCATGCTTGCTTCATAAAGAATCTTACTGCCTTGCAGTCTGGCAAGTGTTTCACTTATGGCAGCATAGACCATTCAACTATGCAATAGGGAACAAGTGCAATCAAATGTACTTTACAAAAAAAAAATACATTAGAACACACTTATTAGAGACTGGTCTTTATGGACATGTTCATGCTCTGTGGCTTCTACTTGTTTAAGAGGTGACTGACAAACAGGGGTAGTATTTTCTTTATATGAAACCAAGTCATGAGACACTTTGAATCCTGAATTTTGTGGTAAGGTGCCGCTGCATTACTAGGGAATGCTTTTTGAATCACTGCTTCACATTTCTGGCGTAGCTGACTTTCACAAAATCTAGGGTCATTAAAATTGGACATGAAAAATCATGAAGTAGGGGTTACCAAGAGAACAGAAAAGCATATTGAATTTCATACTGATCCCTGTCAGCACAAACACCTGCTCTTTGCTTTTTTTTTTTTTTTTCCCAGCACCTTTTAAAGCAGTAACCTTCAATGATTCTAATTTTCTAATTGTACCAGGATATGAGCTACAATACTGGCCCATATTTTCCAGGAAAAATTAGGATTGTACTGCTACTTCTATTTGACTAGTGTTATGGATTGCAGACTAGGAGCTGTATGTTATTTTCAGCTTAGAGAAGGGAGATAGTCATCTTTAGCTGAGGCTTGATATGAAGAAAACGCTGAGTTATTATTATTTCTGCTTTGTGGCCCTGCATAAATCACCCCTGTAAATGCCAGGTCTTTTTGCAGTCTGTGAAATGGGTCTAGTATTGCCTTCTTGTCTTTTCATATCCACAGGAATGATGAGAGAATTAATGTATTAATGATTTACTGTTGCTTTACAGATTAGAAGAGCTCTGTGTAATCAGGTGTTACCTATGAATACTGATTGCTCCTGTATATTTCTCTTGGTTGTCCTGAAGTAAAAACATGCTGAAAGTCAAATGACAATTTGGTTATATAAGGGAGATCACGGGGGATAAATGTGTGCTATCTAATCAAAATATATTAATTCCTTTTTCAAACTATTTCTGGAAAAAAGAAAAAAAGTGAAGATAGTTGTCACATGGGATACTAAAGGGAATCAGCAAGAAATCTTTCCTTTATGTACAAAACAGATATAGTGTAACACCTGACAAAGTAATGCTCAAAATTAAAGAGGACAACCACCTTTGGCTTTCTGTATGCTGACATCAATTGACGTCAGCTATGTCTGTGGTTCAACGGTACTCTTTTTCATTAAAAAATGGATTCACATCAGGAAACCTTCAGTAGCAGTCGCTGATATGGTGATCTACTCAACAAGTTTCTACTTCTCTACAGTAAGACTGAATATGACTGCTGAAAGAAAGCTTCACATCCCAATTCTGTAAACTATCTGGTTCTAATGGATATTGATTTTTTAAAGAAATTATTTGAAAGCACTAAGTTTACTTTGTCACCCACAACAATGTTCAAAGGTTTCCCAATCATATATTTTAAAATAAAAATATCTTTTTCATGAAAGGAAAAAAAATAAGGAGGGAGGAAAAAATATAGATATGCTACTTGTTTCTGAACTGAAGTGAGTGTCTCACATTAGCAAGAAATGTACCATTAGTCAGTAATAAGAAATACTCTGTGTGAAATAAAAAGGATATGACTCTTGAAGAAGGTGAGAGAGATACAAACAGAAACATAAACATTTGTAATTTATTTGTCTGTAAGAATAAAAAAGTATAATTAAGAAAACAGTTGACTGTGTCCTGGAGAAGCTTTAGAATCTGGGGCATTTCATTACCTAGACTTACTTAACATAAAATTCCCCTTCACAAGAAAAAAACTCAGAAATACTCTTGCATGCTTTTAAAATAATATATAGGATATTGTACGTATTTGCTTTACAGTTCTGCCAGCAAATGATACTACCGCTGCTCAACTGCTTTTTCCCTCAGCTGGAAATTATCACTACCACCATCCCCACACTGATATTCTCTTTAAAGGATTCGTCCAGTGCTTCATGCAAGCTCATATAGTGTAGGTTTGTGGAGAGAGATCTGCTGAATCTGAATACACTGAGAACAAAATCGATTGGCCCATCACCACAACTTTGCAGGCCTGCAGATTTACTGATGGAGCTGATAATTTGAATGCTTCCTGCTCTGTTTCATTGAAAGAATGTGGGTTTAGCTCCAGCAGAGTCTGTGACTAGCAGCAACTCCTTTTAACTCCTGTGGGTCAGGAAGGAGTGGTTAATAGAGTGGTTAATAGCATCTAGGAGAAGGTGGCAGACTGGAGGAAGAAGGGGTAGGTAATCTATTGACACAGGTATTTGCAGTGCCCATCCCTCTGTGCAGACACTGCCATTGCTTTGCTAGCAGTAGGTTAGCTCATGTTCAGATGAACCTTTCAAATGGAAGACATTGAGGGTAGGTTTTCTTTTACATTATGGAAAATCAAATGTAGTTACAAAATTTTAGCTAGAAAAGTGAATGTGAAAGGGAATTAATTCAGCTGAAATTCACTCTCTTTCTTGACCTAGCTTCTACAGATGAAAAAAGCTGGCTGATCAGGCCATCTGCCTGCCTACCAGGCAGCCTAGAATAAGTATTGAGCCTCCTGGCAGTTCCAAAGAGATTTGGCAGAGAAGTGGAGTTCGTCAGGATTTAAGTCCCTACCAGCCTGACCACAACCAGTATCCGTGCAGAGGGGAAATGCTGAAGCAGTGCCCTCACTGGAGGGAAGAACACAGTGGGAGCTCAGATAGCCACTTGTGCCCTCTAGCTCTCCAAGGATACCTTGTCCCTGGCCAGGCAGGTAGCATGGATGGGGCTTGGAAGCAGCACACAGTGCTGACCCCACTCCTTCCCAGCCAGTAGCCATGGGAGGAGCTGAAGAAACAAAGAAAGGGCTTAGTAAAGGTGGACCAGAGGTACTTCTGTTGAGTATGAGGTCACAGAAAAAAAGGAAGTAGCAGAAAATCTGCAGGTATTCCTTGGGGGAGCTGTCTAGGATTGCAGAACCCTGATAGGTAGGGAATTGATGCTCTGTTAGTTGTGATGCTTGTGGAACTGATTTGTTTCTGAAATAAATTTGTATAAATGAGTTAGTACTGCATATCCATTAAGAAAAGAGTTTTTCACTGCATAATCTGAAAAAAAAACACCACATGGAATTCTGGCATAAAGAGGATATAAGAAAAGATAAAATGGTATTGTTCTTTTAATGTAATGCAATTAGCATTGCAAATGGAGTTTGCTATTCCTTCAGCTTTCCAACATTTCATTTGCACTCCAAAAAAGTGGATACTGAGCTTGGTTGTAAACACTCTTAACCCTTCAAAAAATTGGAAAATTCTTTCTTTTTACAGTTATTAGTTAAATAGCTTAGCAAAGGCCACTAAACCTGAAGGAAACTCATTGGTGTATACACAGACTAAAATTAAGCACAGTCACAGTTTTGGCCAAAGTGAAGGTAGAGATGGATTATTTAGTTCACAGTAGAAAATGTGACCTTGGACACAATAAATGAGATTTGCTGACTGTTCAGAAATGGTATCTGCCCACTCTAGCATAAGTTTAAAATATGATTTAATAAAGCCAGTGGTTGATTACTCTCAAGAGGGCTTGCATCACAGAATTCCAGTTAAGGATTTGGCTAAATTGCAGAGCATAGTACAGAAGCAGAGTTTACCAGAAAGCTTGCTGTAGTGACTCTCCCTCCACTCCTTCTCTCTATTATGGATACTATACAGTTAGTGGAACTAAATGCCTTAGAGGAAAGTAAGTACTGAAAACAATGAAATGCCTGTTGTTGGTTTGCTTGCTTGTTTTCTCTGAAGATGTGTTGCTTTCACGTACTGCTTTCTCTTGCCAAGTGTCACAAACTATACCTTTTGCCAGTTTTCTTGGAGTGTTTACGTTACTGGAGTACTCTACACAGCAAATTCACATTATCTGCTTGATCTAATATGCTTTAGTAATGTATCAGTGAGGTGAAACATTTGCAGTGAATGAAAATGAGATAGACAGTTACTGGTGATATATGATGATCATGAGGTTACCTTTTGTGGCATTGATAATGCTTTCATTAAGAGTAGGTGGATAAGGACATGTAAAAAGCTACACCAGGGGTGTTTAGTTACTTCTGTAAAGAGGGTAGAAGATAGTTCTGGGATCCCTTTTACCAGCGTACTTGGACATGATAGATGCAGTTCACAGATTTAATTATCTGGCCATGCTCTGTCACAGTAGGTGGAACTCAGATGCTGGATTTTACTCTTACAGGTGCTTTCTCATTCACTGAGAAGAAAGGATAGTGACACAGCCTTTTGGACCATCCTTAAAAATGGTACAGTGTAGCTTCATTTAAGTGGGGTGCTGAATGCTCTCTGCTCATAGATGATGAATGTTTTTGGCTAAGGTCATCATGTGGGGAACATCAGATAGATGCCTGGGTGCCTTATACCAGTTTTTAATATTGTGCAGGGAGAATGAGCACATCTGCCTAAGCATCTGTCTGTATGTGCTCTTAGTACAGCTATAAGCAATAAAATGACTATTGCTCTTTAATGTAAGAGGGCTAAATCATACCTTTGGCAACATTTCTTCTAGCGAAGCATGTTCAGAACATGCATAGGCAAACTAGGCAGACAAAGTGGTACAAGAAGGAGCCAGCTCCCACGTGTCATGTATTTCAGAGAACGTCTAGATGAATCTTTTGCTTTATCATATCAAAAGGATTTTGGAAGTGAGGCTATAACTGAAGTTAATTTGAGATGAGGGCTGGTTTTCATAAATGCCTTTTTTGCTTGATACTTAAAATTACATCTTTGCATCTACAAGGTGCCTGTTTGTGCTGTATCTGATTTTATTTTATTTTTTTCATTCTACTGTCAAATTCCCCTGCTGTGAAACTTCAGAAACTGCACCAAAGGAAAGAGAAGGAAAAAAAAAAACACCACCACCAATACACAAGTTATGTTCACAAATGTGTATGATCAACTTATGTTATATGAGACTGGTCAGGAAACTGTTTTCCTAGTTGCTTTGGAGGGAATGGTAATCATTTACAATCATTATTTTAAAATATCTTTCTTTGGTATTTATTGTTTGGAAAATATGTAACAAGGAGCATCTGTCCTTAAAACTAATCAAATAACAGAGGCTTTAAGATGTATTTTTGTGGCATATCTCACACTACCAATTCTACCTTTGAACTATGAATGTTTTTGTTGCCATACCAACAGTTCGCTTGAAATTTCAAATATGCTAGACATAGATGTCTCAAATGTGAAGGACTTTTCCTTTGAATATTTTTGGCTTCCTGTTCCCTTTTCAGATCACCTTCTGTGAAGGTCTATATTATAAAGGACAATACCATAATGTGAAAATAAACTGTTTCTTTCAGATAGTGTGAATAGAATACGGAACAATTTGATATCAGGAAGTGGAACCTTTCACCGTGCACTCTTGCTCCTCCCCCCCCCCCCCCAAAAAAAAAAAAAAAAATTGTATTGAAACAGAAAGCTTTCATATAACTTTGAGCAAGTTATTCTTACCTTGCCACCTATAGGTTTCCTTCCCATAGGGAATACATCTTCCCTGAATCTTTCCTTCAGTCATACAGCATATAATGGAAAAGATGCTTCTTTGCTCACCAACTCGGTGGATATACAAATCATTGCTTCACTTTTTGGTTCCCATAGCATCTATGCAATATTCATAAAAGTTTTATTAAAAGACAAAGATTAAAATGGGATTGTTTTTAAAATTTAATGTGTAAACAGTGAAGATAGAGATGAACATAGATGGAAGGTGATGCAAACAGCAGAAAGGAAGCAATCACATACAGAAGTAGTCACATGATGGTATCAACAACATATAGTGATCAACATAAGAAAAGCCTTGCATGAGAAGTTGTGATCTTGCCTGTCACACTGTAGAATGAAAAATTTCCTATCACCCAGGTGACATCGTGCAGTGAAATGTGTTGGGTTTGTGGTGACCACGTAGGATTAAATAGAAGATTAGAACAGTGATGATCCTTAAAGATTTCTGAAGGCAGGGTTCAAAATCCTTTTGTAGATGTTTCCTTTGGGATTTGTTTGTTGGATTGTTTGGCTGAGCAGACAGGTCAGGAAGAACTAGGGAGAGACTAGGCATATACACATTATACATATGTGGCTTGTTACTCTGGGGTATAATACAGACAATTAAGCATATAAATATACTCTCCTGTGTATGTATATCTGTAAGCAGATAAAAGTCTTACCTTGTTTTCTGTATAACTCATAACTTCGGTAGACTTAACTTCAAGCATGTTATTCTGTCAGCTTTATCACATACGGTGTTCAAAGGTAGATTCCAGATCCATTTTTACTACAGGGAAAAACAAAAACAAAAAACTGTTGCTGATTTTTTTTTTCTCTGACCTAGAGACCATCAGCTAAGTTTACCTGTGTCCTTGATGATGACATACATAATGCTGTAGCTTAGTAAATGTGGTGATATTACAGGTTGTAAAGGGCCATAGGCTTCCTGCTAGGCTAAAGCACAAGGTTTTGCCAGATTTGCCTTGGCCTTCCTGGTGATATGTTTTAGCTTGCAGTTAAATCGAATTATCCAGTTATTTAATGACCAGGTGACTATTACCTACTTTGTTTAGCTTTTGTTTCGTTCTCTATGGTTGTGCAGTTGCAATGCTTCTTGTTATTTTTGCAGCTAACAGATAATTATTTGTTCTATGTGGAATGAAGTGCCTGTAAGTGTAGAATAAACTGCAGTGCAGAGCAGAAAAGCCACGGGGTGACAGCAGAGATCTTAAAGCACAGGCAGAGGTTGGTACTGGAGGCTCCAGAACTACAACTGGGAATTAACAAACCTGTAACTTGGAAGGGAGTGGGAAACACATAGCTATGGTGGACACCATATATCTCTTGGCACCCTCTGCACCTCAACATCCTTTTAACACTCTATTAAAAGGAAAAGCTAAGTGCCATGAGGAAGGTCACATCCCAAAGCATCACTGCATCAGAGTAGATCTTTGAGCTGTGTTGGATCTGAGTGGCTTCACTTGAGCTCCCTGCAGGCACAGGTGCTCTTATGCACGATTCACTGCTGGTTCAGTTAAGTAACCTCTGTCATAAATAAATTACCCACACAACCCTGTATAAATAAAAGATTTCAGTGTTAAATAAAACATGTGAACAATTAGAAAAATGGAAATGCTGGGATTAGGATGGTTATAATTAAAGTAGAGAGGAAACATGTTTTGCAAAAGGGTTTTGAATGGTGAATTATTTTTATTATTTATTATCTGCTGTTCTACTATACCGCTCCATCCTATTCATTTTGGGAGGCACCACTGCTTAAGTACCATAGCAGATACATGGATACACAGGCGCGGCATCACTGTAATTACATCAGAGTTAGTATTTTCTCTAAATCTTTTGTAGGCACTTGGAAAACATTTTTTGAAATCCTAGTGGACAAAATTTCTCATCTTCTGTGTATACACAGAAGTGGTTATATTGTTATATTCATAGTAGAAAAATCTGACAGAATATCAGACTTTATTCACAATAATGCAATAATAAAATGCAGTTTTTCCCTTAGTCATCTAGATGAACACTTCATTACTGAAGTGGTCATGATGACTTCAGTAGAAACGTTCATGTAATTGTTCAGTGAAAGAATAACAAATTATAACCAACAGAATTTAATATAGGATATATTTCTTTGCACAGTTTTATAAATGCTTATATAATCTCCTTAAGCAAGGGAAGTAATTACCTGATGCTTTTTGCAGAACAGCTTAAAGCTTGAGAGTCCTTAATAAACCATTGAACATTATTACTCTGGCATGCAAATCATACTGTAATAAGTTTTTTTTTTCTTTTTTTTTTTTTCTTTTTTCCATTTTAAAATGTTGATAAGCTGCTTTCTAGTAACAGTGATTAAAAGAAATGTGAAGTTGCTTGTTCAGTCCCAAGCGTGAGTGTCTATACTTGGTAATAAAAAGGAAATACAGCCTTTCCTTGAAACCTTTGTGAGCTAAGTAATGATAGTACAGGTATGCTAGGATGGCTGTTTTTTTTAATTGCTGAAAGTTTCCTGTGGGTTTAGGATTCATTTCTGGAACAGACAAATGCCAGTGTCTGTACTGGAATTCTACTTTTTCCTCAGAAAATAAATGTACTTTGGCAAGTCTGTTTAACATTTATTTTAGGAAAATAGTAAGTTTGAATAGTGTCAAGGCATAAAGGTTTGAAACATATAGTGCTTGATTTTCTTCCTTTTTAAACTAGTTTGAGCTGTGGAGGCAAATGAATGTTCCTAGGGTTGAAATGAGTTGGCCAGAGCTGTTATGGTGTGGATAAGGACAACAAGGCTCTCCAGTAGCTTGTTCATTGCATGATAAATTTCTTTAACAGTCCAGTTAGGCCCTCTTTTCGTTAAAGCCATCCACACTAAGTTTCCTCCTGTGTAGGAGGCTGCTTTTTCATGCACTTATACACAAGTTTTGCTTTTCCAAGTGAGAACACAATGCATTACTTTACCATTGCCCTCTTTATTGTGTTTATTTCAATATGGAAGGATTAAAATATTTTTTAAATATATGGTGGAGATGTACCTACAGATTGACATCTAAACTAAAGCAGCTCTGTGTAGGTGTCTGCCACTTGACTAAGTTCCCATTGTAGTTACTGGAGAACAAGTCGATACAGCCTAGAAACAGGTTCAGTCTCCCTAAAGCAGACATGTACTGCCTGGCTGTCTAAACCACTGCCTAGTCCGTGTTGTCTCCGTTTGATTGAATTTGCTTTGTTTGCAGTGACAGCTTTTGACACCTGCCTCACACACAGGCATATGAGTAAACATGCCTCCATGTACACTCATAAATTAGGCCTTCATACTGTGAGTCTGAATCCCAACCAGCATGTCTATTTTGAAAATTGTAGCAGTCAGTACAATGTAAGGAATTAAGTTTGCACTGTTTTTGATGAAAAGTGTTTTTGAAAGATTTTTCAAGAGGCTGATGGGGTGAAATGACAATTTTACACATTCTATGAAATCATGGACTCTTAGGTTTTCTTTTCAAAGCAACTATAAAAATGTAAATTACTGTTTACTACAAAATATCTAAACCAAAATTAAACATTATTTTATTGAAAAGAGAAAATTCAAAATGTTTTGTGTTTTTAAATTTAAAACCTACGTAGTTCAAAAGTAAACTGGGAAATCACCTGTATAATTGCCTCCTCTCACAGCTATGATTAGCATTGCTATGGTGAACCATGCAAGCATAAAAGTATGCTTTCATTTTTGAACATGTCTTACAAAGGGTCAATCCAGGTTTTCTCTCGAACTGCAAATACCAAATGTTGTATACTCCCAAAGTGTGTCATGCTCAGGGAATATAGCCTTGAAGAATATGCAATGTGAGCTTTGCAGAAATTCAGGGTATGGTGGCAGAGTCAAATTCACAAATGGTCTCTGAGGTACTTCCAATTTCATGGGAGATTTAAATAGGAGGATGTCTGTCTGAATGCTCACTTTTGGGCTTGGCATTTTTTTTTTGTTTTTTTTTACATTACAATGATAATGTAATAAACACAGCTAGTAACATCTAATGATGCAGTGGAGAGGTATAAGATAAGAACCATGACTTGGACTTTCCTGTTTAAGCCAGAGTGAGGATGCTTACATGTGAGATTGTTCTGCTTGCTTTGGGTACAATTCTTCCACAGCTGGAACTGTGGTCTGTTTATAGGGTTGAACTGCAAGAGAAACTTATCATTTAGCATCCGTCTTATCAAATCCACACTTCTTAGGATATAGATAACTTACTCTTCACTATTTCTATTCTCCAAAAAGTAAAAGGTATTAGACGTTAACGCTGTGACTGACAAGCCATTTATTAAAACCAAAAACAAGCACATCTCTAAAGCTTTTCAACTGCCTGGCCTGTGAAAAATCCAGTTGTGTTTCTATGGCAACCTCAGTGGACCAGTAATGATGTCATCATTCAACAACCAGCTAAAATGCAAATCACCTTATTGCAAATACTGGGTACAAACAAACATTGAATCATCTAATTGCTAGTATGAATAGTGCTCCCACCTTCCTTAACAATTTACTACACGGAAGAAAAGGGCTCATACCTGACTGGTCAAAATAGTAACCACACACAGTAATTTGGAAGAGGGGGAAATGTCTTCGTTGTCAAACTGTGTTCTTTTCAAGTATGTGCAATATAGAGAATTACTTTTTGTGTGTGTGTGTGTGTGTGTGTGTTTGTAGTCAACTTGAAAAACTTCCTGGGTTGCTATATATGTGAATTCTGGGAAGTATTCGTATCTTTAGCCAAAAAGGCCTATGAAAATAATTACTCAAACTAAATCATTTGCCACAGCAGCACCTGCCTGGCTTTTTAGAGTGGAGCTTTCCAAATGATGTGCAAGCACAGCACTGGACACAAGAGTTGATGCTTTATACTCTCCTTTGCCAGATACCCTTTAAGATCTCAGTTTATCCTCACATTTTGGAAAGAGATATTTTGCTTATGGAAGGTGAAACTATAATTCTCCTCTTATTATTGCCAAGTGGACAAGTGGAAAGAATCAGTCAAAATTTAGAACAACGTTTAACATGCTTTATTAACTTGGTAGCAAGATGATTGAACACTTTTCTGCTAAGTTTGTGTAGAAGAGCTGTGTAAGACTTTTATTAGGAATGCTTTCTTCTCTTCCTAAGTTATGGGTTTCATCTTTAATTTTCTCTCTCACCATTGGGTACAATTTCCAGCCACTTCTCATGCAACTGAGACTGGGCTAGAAATCTTTAAGCCTCTTCTTCTAAACAGACACTTCAAAAAAAAAGTTTAAATCTTTCTGGTAGATGTTCACTGCCATATACCTACACTTCTGTATCTGACATTATCATTCTTTTCTCAGCTCTTCCTATAAGTCTGGTAAGAAAAATCTTGGCATTTATGATCAAACCTGCTTGACTCTTCCTTTTGTGCTTTCATTTTGAGTAAATTAATTTGCTGATTAATCACTAGTACCCTCAGTATGCTCAGTGACTATAAATATTTGAAGAGATATGTGGCCCTTGGACAGACTTTTACTTCTCTGTCAAAGAATTCTGTTCCTTTCACAGTAGGGAAGGGTAAACACAAGCTCCTTAGTTGTCTTGCTGTGTTTTTGTTGAGTATCCCAGAGAAGGAGCTTCAGAGAGGCTGAAGTGTATAATGGTACATAGCTTTGCCTCTCACCACAGCAAGATATCTGTTCCCCTACTTTTTCTTCTTCCTTCTTTTCATTTTCAGTCTAAATTTCCTGATCTTGCTTTTTGTCTATTCTTGCCTTTGATCTCTCCTTTGAATTTGCTTCATCTCCATATCTCTTTGCTTGTGTTCTCATCCTAGTTGTAAGTCAGCAATTTTGTTCTGATGCAGCTTGGCTTTTCAGCATCTGTCTCTAGACCTGCCTTGGTTTCTTACTCTTAATACTGAATACAGCTACCCCACCTACACCCTAATCACCCTAATATTGTGATTCTGGACTTTTTTTCTATGACTACTTCAACCATAATAATTCCAATTATTGCATTAGTCTGGGAAGAGAATATAACCAAGAATGGAAAAGTGCAAATATAATGATGTGATCTTTGATATAAAGGGCTTATTAAAAGAGAAAAAATGATATAATAGAGAAAGCGACCAGAAGAATGGAGATGACACACAGATGTTATAGCTGTAAAATTTGGTTGCTTATCAAGGTCATGGAACAGTGGGAAGTATTTTTTTCCTGTATCCAGAAAATGTTATAATTTGCTGTATGCACTTGTCAAGCCATAAATGGGCCATTGTGAACACACATGAGTGGCAAAGGCAGCACACTTGCAGGAGGATAGTTAGAGTGAGCCTTGGGGAAAAAGCAGAGAAGAGGCTGTGGAAAAGTAAGTGTGGAGAAATCTGGTGGAGGGGAAAGAACTAGGTAATATGGCAAGGGACAGAAATGAAAATTGGCATAAGGAAAGTTAATGTAGAGGAACTAGAGAAAATTGATTAAATCAACTGACTAGAAAGGTTCTGTTGTATAGTTTTGATTGAATGGAGCAAACAAAAAGAAAAGCAACAGTCAGATCAAGACATGAGCTCTGCAAGCATACACAAACTCTACATTTAAGAATGTTATTGAAGCAGAAAAGTAAAGGGGAGAGTTGAAAATGAATACAGATTGGGAACTGGGGCTGCAAAGAAAGGGCTACTGGGGTCAAGAGTGATAGGAGGAATGAAGGGGAGCAGAAGGCTAGAAATCAATGCACTACATTTTGTTTAAACTTCTGGGGAAGTGTACAATTGAATTTCTAAGGAAACTGAGGTGTGGAAATGAATTGAAAGAATTATGTTGGGATCTAAGTGGTAGATTGGTAAATTATTGACATTGTTACAGGAGATGTGTAAAGAATGGAAGTAAAAAAGGAAATGAAAGAACAAAAGGAGAAATCCATGAGATAATCAGACAAAGAAGGAATCCCCACACTGCTGATTTTCACTTCCTTTTCATTCACTGCCTTCAGAAGGTTTAACTGTGTCTCATCAGCACTTGGTCATGCTCTCTGAGCAACAGCTACTGCTTATCAACTTCTGTTGCTGATACATGTTTATACTACTTTTAGCTGGCATCACAGTGCTATGGAAATCAAATTGGACTAACAATGTATTTGCAAATAGGTCCATTGCCTGCTCTTTCGTATTGGAGAATGAAGGGCAGGCAGGACAGGGCCTGGGTATGCTCACAGAGGCTCTTATGGTCAGTAACATTTTTTCATTTTATGACAACCCTCATGTCCTGCTGCTTCTTTTTTTTTTTTCTTTCTTTTTTTTTTTTTTTTTTTTTTTCTGTCCTTACTTTATACATGCTCCTGAGGATAACCTCAGGATCATGTTAGCAATAATACTGGTTGTATAGAAGAAAGAATACCACTACTTTTCTTCCCACACACTTTCTTAGGAATGTGAGCTTGGCCTAGGCTGAGCATGAGTTCTGTTAGTTACTAGATCTCATCACAAAATGTTTTTTATGAATGACTACTGTGGAAAACAAAGTTATCTGACAAGCATAGACCCAGTTCTTATCAGAAAACTTTGTGGATTGCTATTTTACACGTTTCAGTGACCCAGTGCTTTGATGATATATACCATCCTTTACAAAGAACAGAGCTCCTGTGGCAGAGCCTCCCTTCCTTACCTGCCAGGTAAAGTTTCCAAAGAGGTCCTAATTCATTTCAGGAAATGGGCATCCATGGATAACAGGTTTGTTTTGTTCTTAAACCAGCCTAAGAGGAGCTTGTGCTGTCCACAGGACAAACTTTTCTAGACATAAGCACTAAAATGGGAAAAATAACAAGGATTTTAAACTCAGAATGGTAGTGACTCTCAATCATATCATGTATATTTAGACTGATAGTCAACAATTTCATGTCTCAAAACAGAATTTTATATTCTTGTTTAACCTCATTTTGCAGTAGTGAAGACTGCCATTTTTTGTCATATTTTTCTGCTCATTAAAATCATGCATTGTACATTGAAGACCCAAGCAACCCATTGATATATGTTATAATTTTCTCAGTGTGTTAAAGAACCAGACACCTTCTAAATATTTAAAATCCAAACTGTAGCCTTACTTTTAAGTCTTACAGAATCACAAAAACTGCTGTTTACAGCATGTTGCAGACTGAAGCTCTGAGAGAAATATATTTAGTGTCATCTTTTACAGTATGTCTTATGTCTTTTACATCATCTCACTTTTTTTTTTTTTTTTTTTTTTAAAATATGAAACTGGGTGTTTTCCCTGTGTGAAATTCATCACACTTGTTTTTACCTTAAGCTGAAGATAGGTAACAGGCATATCCTTCTTAGTGCTGACATTTTAATTTAGTCCTCATAATTGCTTCAGCAAGTAGGGCAAATATTTCTCCTCTGGACAAGTATCAGACTCAGATGTTGGGAGAACAGGGAGCTTCAGGAGGAAGCTCATCATATCTTCTATATTAGATAGACAAGATATAAATTGTCCATACCGGCTTTACAATTTAAGCTCAGGCTATTATCTTACCTTAAGCAGATGCTTTATGTTTTTCTCTCTGTGAGATATCAGGGAGGTATACTATTATATATCCTCCCTCATTGCTGATACTATGCTCAAGATGAGTCTCTCTCTCTCATTGAAAGGCATATTACACTAAAAATCCCAGACTAAAAGTCTTCATGGATCTGAGCACAAACTCAGACAAGAAAAGTTTTCTGTGTTCCATTCTGAAGGTGAATTGATCATCTAGAGATTGGGCTTTTTGACCTCTGCCAAATTTTCTGTGTTTTCCAAATATTTTAGAAGCACATTGTTGTGCTTCTAAATCAGAGCAGGGTTTACCCAACTGGTAAAGTGAGAATGGTCTATGCTAATTGCTTCAGGTAATGAGTTTTCAGTATTTTGGGTTATATCACTTGTAGAAATACTTCTATGCAATTGTACTTTTGTGGACTGCGTTGCTTGAAGATACTGTTTTTCAGGTACATTTTCTTATTTTGTTCTCTGGTAAAATCTTGAGTAATCAAAAGCCACACAAGCCCATAGTGTGGCATTTCACATGTATTCCTAAATCAAAAAAAGCTAATTATTATGGCTTTGGTGACTCGTAATCTCCAGTGAAATCCTTAAATTCTTGCTTGTTCCAGAAATTCTCTTAGAATGAAAAATCACATGAAGTGAAAGCTCAGAACTTACACCATTACAGAACAGGATATAATAGAAGTGAAGATGAATACCATATTGAACAACAGCGACAAAAACTCAGAGAAAGTTGTGAAGAGGTAATAAGTTTCTACCATGTTTAAAACTGTACAAGAGAATTAAGAATAAAGGGTGTTTCAAAAACAAATGAACAAAACTGATAATGCAACAAAATTAATAAAAGGATGGTAGCGATAACCATATGATACATCATAATAGATTCAAAACTTCTTTCTTTTTCCAGGAAAATTATTAGAATTTTGGATATTTTCTTTTCTGTGTGTATTCATATGCTAAACATCAGCGTTTCTTAAAGCAGTGAGAGACCAGGCACGATTGTTGCCTGACACTTTATATTTTCAGATGCTATATTGCCATTAGTTATGTGAGATTGCCTTCTGACTACGAAACACAAGTTATAAATTTCTTCCGTATCATTTATTTATATGATGTTCCTTCTCATTAATTCAAATTTTTTCCTTTTATAATAATCATGGATTATCTTTCTAAGAGAAAAAAAAAATCTTATAAGGTCCCACATAACTTTAAAAGACAGCTATTTTTGTGAAGTTTAGAGTATATTCCACCAAGAATGATATAGCTTTGTTGCAGTTTGAAGAGCTGTAGATCTTATCATAGAACTTAGAGTTGAAAAATCTCTGTAAATCATGCAGTCCATTTTGTGGCTAGTGCAAGGAAATGTTGCTCACAGCACATTTTTATTATTTGCCAAACCTGGCTGAAGTATTGCAAGCAGCGGCTTTGCTGTTTTCTGCCATTTCCTTTGATCTGTTCCACAGCCAGATGAATTGAACTGTCCAATGCTCATGATACACATCTCGGACTTAATTTTAGCCAGTTCCTTTCCACTGCTCAGTATTGCCACAGGTTTTTAACTGAAATTATTGTTTAGAATATATGTGTATGTATGCATTAGGTACGTTCTTGAAACTTTCCAAACTGTAGCTATCTCTTAGTCTAGCTGTGTTCATATGTAATTATTTATTCTTTTATCATTAGTTATTTGCTTGTTTATTTTTCCATCTCTTTACATTATCCTCCAGTTCTCTGGTCTTTCTGATGATATGGTTAAATGCAGAGATCTGGGGATGGACCTCGTTAGAAATGAAGTCGTAGACTTATTATTTCCTGCTCATTAAACATTACATCCTTCTGCATTTAGTGCATTAATCCACTGGTAAATGACCCATTCTGTCTGTCTTACATCATACTCAGTTCATACTCAGTAAACTGTTTATCATTATTCTTTGGGTACTGTTCTTTATATTTCTACACATGACACATTCAATAGGTGTATGTATATGTTTACAGGAAATAATAAAGTATGGAGAGAAATACCTTCCTCATCTCTAGAATACGTTTTTCAGCATACTTTTCAATCATGTCTTCATCAGGAATGTGAGATTGGCAAAACTGATCAGATGTCACCTGTCAAAATAGTTTAAATAAACGATAGTTTCCCTTTCTCGACAACACACAAACAAAGCCCCTCCCAAAACCTCTTAATTTTGAAGAGATTGCTGTACTACCTTTAAATAGTCTTCAGTAAATATTCAAACCTGTTAGTGCAGAAGCTTTACTGAGCGTATAATGTTCCTGTATGTCAATGACATTTATTCTAATCTAGCATAATTTGATAGTTATATGAGCCTCAACATAGTGTCAGTCAATGCCTGTTCTGTATTCTCATGTAAATGCTCCTGTCAACAGGAAAAAACCTTGAAAAGAGAAGCAGCAGCATCATGTTCTTGAATGGCTCATCCTGACAGGGCAAAAAATACAGTTAAGAAAAACCTGTGTGGTCTTTTTTTAGTATTACCTTAACAGAACTTCTAACAATTAGCTTTACAATGGGGAACTGAAAGGGGAGAAATTCTGCTTGTCTGAGCCATTCAGCAGCTTTTTATTCCAGAGTGGAACAGAAAATGAGCAGCAGCTGTTTTCAGCGAAAGATGCTTCAGGTTGATCAAAGGCCCATGCTTTGCCTAGTATTTAATTTTCATTTAAATTCTTCTACAGACAGTTTCCTAATTTAGTTATTTTCACTCAGTCATACTGTTGTCCACTTGAGCAGTCTATGCTTTGTTGTTTATTCCTATTTTGCTAAGCATTGTACATGCTGTAAAAATTTCAGATGGGTAGGAGAGGAAGAAGAGGTGTTTGTATTTCATCCTGCTTGCTGCACTCTGGGCTGTGCTGAAATTCTGCAAATTCTGTGCTGAAATTCTCTGTGAGAGCCAAGCTTAGAGTTGAGAGGTGTCTGGATGTTCCCAAAGTCTGGGAGAACCAAATGGGATTGGGGTGTGTCTTCAGAGGGGAGAGCAAAGTTTCAAAAGGGAAGGAAGGGACCTTATTATGTAAAGGCTGGAAAGGGTCCCTGTAGTTTCTGCTTCTGATCCAGAAAGGAGGACTGCAAAAAGAACAGGCATCCACAAAAGAGAAAGTAATCAGAGAAGCTTCCTTTCAGGGCTGTCACAATTGGTCCAGAAGTTAGAAGTTTCCTCCTTTGCAGGGGCTATACCACTGTGACAGCGTCCTCCTTTGGTCTGATGAAACATCAGCCTGGAAGGCTGGAAACAGCTTCTTCTGGCTTATTTTTTCAAGATGAAGGAAAAAGGACTGGCTGCATTTCAAAGGGTCTGATTAGCTGAGGGGTGTGTCAGCCTTCTTTCCCTCTCTATCCCTGCAATCAGTATTTTGGAACCATACATACTGTAGATTATTGCTCAAGCATTGTGTTGACTCAAGCATCTTTCTTCATTATATGTATTTTTTCATTATCAACAGATAATGTCTCTTACTAACTTTTACTTAAACTGAAGTACAAATCCATGTTCAATATAGACTGTTACTGGAAAGATAATAAATACAGCTGCCTGCTTACAGACAGGGAAGATACCTCAATAAAAAATACCTAATTTAAAGTCTGAATGTCATCCAAAACTCAAAACAGTATCAAGACCTAAGATCTTTAAGCCTTGGATGGAATCAGTGAAACTGTACAGAATGTGTTTGCTAATAGATGTGCCTCCTATGGTAAGAAGGTTAAATTAACTGCAATTACTTAATAAATTTATATGAATGTTAATATGTTGGAGCTGGCACATAGCGCACATTGAGGTAATCTTTTAATTTCAAGGATGGTATTTTATAATTCTACTGCATCAGGTTAGCTGCAATCCTTAGAAATATGGAAGCCCCAGATATTGGCTGGTGGTGCCACTTGAGAAAAGAGTGTAGTTTTTGAGCAGAAATAAAACACCGTCCAATGAAAATATTTACAAAACAAAAACAAAGTACAAAGACCAGCAACTTTACCCCTATGTTACTGAAGAATAAGTTATTACCATTTTGTAATATTTTCTTTAATCTCAAAACACTTCTGGCTTAACAGGAAAGCAATGCGAAACAAAACAAAACAAACATACAAAAAAAAAAATATCTAAAGTAACTCATCAAGTCAGATTTATCATTTCAGGCAAGAGGAAAATTGAATTTCTGAAATTTTCTGTCCAAACACTTTCATCTTGCGCTCTGCACTTTTGCTTTGGGGACATGCTAACAGCAAAAGACGCACAAAAAAAGCCCCCCTGCCAGTGATTGGTTTGTGACATCCGAATGACCACTGCATCCAAGAGCTCGGTACTTAGGTCACTTGCTTTGTGTGTGGCAGATGCAGATTATTCTTTACCTGCTTGCATATTGAATCTTATACCCAGGCACATTTTCCACCTCCTAAAAATATGCCCTAAATCCCATGGTGTAGAGAGTTCCATAATTTATCTGATTTTCTCACTCTGCTTAACTGAATATGTAATTGTAATGTTCAACATGGAATACCTTTAATTAAGAATTTTGTGTCTTGTTTGTAAGAGGAAAACAAACAAACAAACAAACAGTAAAATAGAGTGCATAAGGAGTCCAGGAAAGAGAGATGGAAAGCTGAGAATCTTTCTTGCCCCTCACTCTATTAGCCCAGTTCCAGGAAACAGCCTCTGTTGCATGCTCTCATTTTTAGCTTCTTTTACAGACTTTGGTCTAGCTGAAGCTTCTAGCTGAAGCAGTTGAAGCTTCTAGCTGAAGCAATTGAATGTGCACATTGGCTTCACCAATGGCTTGATACACACCTGGAGAGAACAGCATTTAAGATATCCTTAGACTGAGAAACAACATGAACCTGGGTTTCTGTCACTACTTGCGTAAGTGGCTTTACCAGTAGGTTGATGCGGAAAGGTGGATGTTGTCCCTGCTCAGACCTAGTCCTGACCTCTAAAAGTGGTGCTGTGGGTCCTGCCCACCTGAGGAAGCCTGAAACAGGAGTCCTCTGAGAGGACCAGCCTGCCCATTCCTGGTCAGGATGAGTCAAGGAGCCTCCAACTGCCCAGCAGAGGTGTTCACACCTCTGTTTGACTGTATACAGTGTCTAACCTGTGCACTTAAAATTGCTCTGATTTTTTTCCTCTCCCTGCATAACAGAATTTGAATGACCAGATAAGTGCTCTGAATTTGGCCCACATTATAAAGTACATGTGTTATAAAGAGCTGAGCAGTCTGAAGAGATACATATTTACTGTAATTCCAGCACTGGGAAGGAACTCTGTAACTTGCTGGAGCCAATTCTGGCAGCCTGAAATACAAATTGCTTTCTGAAAAAGTAACTACTGCACATATTATGTTTTGCCTAATGTTATTGACAGTTTTATGAGGAAAAAAACTGTCTGGAGACTAAGGTGCCTGCCATCTGATTGACTGACACTAGGATCACAGCGATGAAGCACTGCTGGCTTTATTGGAGTCAGTTATGACTTGCACAGAAGGAAAAGCAGTTTATTACTTCTCACCACAGTCCCTCATGCACCTCTCTTGCATATTGCTTTAGATTAAAACAAAATTGAATTGAAACGTCCTTGTAACTTTACCACTGCTGTGTTTAGAGGGCTGGCAGCTAGCCAGCTGCTCAGTTGCCCATCTGATGCGTATGCACTGCTACATTTTGCTAATGTCTGGTATAATCATTAAGTCCTTACAAGACACCCCAACAAATTAAAAGTTGGCAATGATGATTGCAGATTCCGCACTATTAACAGGGGCAGCAAAGAGCTGTTCTAGTAATATTACTTCTGGTTGTCACTGGTGGGGCACTGAAGAGGTTGTGAAGGACCAAAGCTATATAACTTCATGCAGCTACCTTTCCTGTTATTTCTTGTAGTCATGTGAAACATTTTTTCTGAGAAAAGAATTATAGAAAATATACCTCTGAATGACAAGCCACAACAAAAACAAAAACAAAACAACAACAAAACACAACAAAACAAAAATCCCACCCTCCTGGAATAAAAGTACATGTTTGATGTCACTTTAATAGTGCTGTTGGACTTCCTTTACATTTTTCATAAAATAGGCAAATCTCTAAGGTCATTGATTTAAGAACTTTTTCTAGTGTATATCAGAGAACATGTTCTTTCTTCTACTGTTGGAACCAGATCAGGAAAGACATTTAATATAATCCTTTTTCTGAGGTGAGAACATCTTAATTCCCCTCTGCAGGAGTAAATTTTATCCTAAAATGTCATCTCAAAATCTGGTTTGAGAATATAATACATGGGAATCAGGCTCTGGTTTGGTGTTCATCAGACACGACAGAATATTTAGGATAGATAGCATCTAGATAGATAGATAGATAGCCTCTAGAAGTGCATTCTTACACAGGAAAAGTTATTGGAAAAAGGATAAATGAAGATAAATCCTCATGCAGTCAAAGTGACCTATGCTGCAGTGGCCCAGCTTTAGAATTGAGAATGATACAGGTCCGTCGCTTGAATACAAATTTTCTCTGGTGCAACACAATCAGTATACTTTGTAATGTAAAGTATTCAGACAGGCCTAATTGATGAGTCTTGGCCTTTGTATCGACTTCTACCTATGCCTCCATTATTACACATTTTTTCTTGCTAGGTAGCAGATATTAAAATTCACCGTGTGCAAAGCTTTCTAGGTAGATTAAATGAAATCTGCAAACTCTAGTCATACAGTGTTTTCAAGTGACTCAATCTTTCAGAAGACTAGCTGAGCTAGTTGTTGCATTTTGACTTGGGAACTCTCACCGTCTGCAGGGTATTCTTAACAAAAAGCTGATTGTTATTAACCTCCAGTCATCTGTCAGTATTACAAGAATATTAAGCTGCTGTATATTCCATCTTCTTGCTAGTTTATTTAAGAGCTGTAGCCCACAAATTTAAAGCTTTCTAACATACATATTAATTTTATCAGCAATTCTCCGCCTTGCTATCTGTTGTGCAGAAACATTCAGATAGCTGATTGTTGCTTGCTTGTTCAGAGTAGACAAAACAAACAAACACATATACATCCTTGTGTTGAAGACCACTTGAAGTCATGTATGTACCTAGAGTGCTTTCTTTAGAAAAGTTAAACTCTTTTGTCTGAACTGGACCTCTACCCTACAACAATATTTGTCCAAAATAATTGTGTTTTCTTTATGAACTGCACATTCTGTCATGCCACACTGCAATCCAAACTGAGTATTTCAAGCAAATCTGCAAATATCTTATTTTAATATCTTCATGGTCTCTTCAGCATGCCTCTTTTCTGTAAATTATCTGTCTTTTTACACAATGAAGTGATAACCCATAGTAGTGCTATTAAGATGTAATATAATGCTCATTGAGCAATGAGAAGTCATGCAAAATTCAGCTAAGGCATTTTCAAGATGTCATTTACTTGCTAAGGAGGAAAAGGGAGGCAGATGGAAATTGTGGAGCCTACAGACATGCAACATGTTTGTCTTGAGCAGTCATTGATAATTTGTTTTTGTGGGCTTCAATTTCAAGTGGCATTTGTTGGGCATAACCTGAGCACAAGGAATATGAGAAAGAATCAGGCTTCACACATTCTCCAGCATCATTGCAGCAGTGATCAAAGTATGACACAATAGCAGGGTCTTTCTCGTGACCAACAACAGAATTCATTTTTCAGTTGTTCAAATAATCGTGATGCTGTTAGGCCTGGTACAAACCATGAGTGGTAGAGCTGTACCACTGCCAGTCTCCTCTAGGGTTCAGCAAATTATAAGCTGAATAGGAAAGCATGGTTTCAGTCATTGCAAAATTAATTTAGGCTTGATTCAAGTTTTGTGAGCTAAATTTGATCGATAATTTCAGGTTGACTGAAATGTTTGGGGAGTTAGCTACCATTCAAGAGCCAGCCAGGGAGAACTGAGAAGGCTTCTTGTAACCCAGTCGTTAGATCAGTCACCTAAGGCTAACCAGGCTACCTCTACACATGTCAGAGAGAGACAAGACATGTCAGAGCCAGAAAGGGGTGTAAACCAAATTTCCCACTTTTCTTGTACTGGGGCATTGTGCTCTTTTCAGGGATGAAGTCCAGCCGTGCTTATGAAATCCAAGCAGAAACTTGCATGTTTTGTCTTACAGGCAATGAGATGGCCTGCCCTCTTGCTTTCTCCCAATGAAGTTGTTTCACTTCATGTAAACTATAAAAAAACATGATATCTTGCCACAATTACCAGGCTTTATGGCAAATCTCATTTACTCAGTGAGCATTTACTTGTAATGTTCAACTGCACATTAGAAACAGCATGAATTAACACAAAAAGAAAAAAAGACCAGCATGGTGATGAAGTTTCTTTCTGCACATGGAAGCATCCCAAATATCACATCAGATTCCTGCTGTGCATTGGGTGGGGGGTGATATTCTGAATTGTAGCCTTGCTATGGCAAGTAAGGAAGTAAAGTAAACATATAAAAGGATCTTGGTAATATTACCTATACCCTCTTTTGCATGCAATATTTTGCTTTTACCAAGAAGATTCAGAAACGAGTAATGTTTTACTCTTTTTAAGTTTTATTATATTCCTGCAAATATATATATATTATTTGCATATTTTTTTTTTTCTTCTTGATGTCGAGTACAATTAGAACAGATCCTTGTCAGTTATTGCTTGCAAAAGTAAGAAGTGCAGTGAGCTCTAAGGAATTAATATTTATAGAAAAGGCCAAAGAAGGAGTAAAGACAAAAGATCACTTTAGTGGAAGTATTTTAAAAAATACTTGTATTTTAGTGTTTTTCCACTATTTTTTAGAATATCACATATGCCAAAACCCATGTACAGTCTTTGGATTATTTTGATGAGAAGTCAGAGAGTTATCCATCTATTACATTTTAAATCAAGTTAGGAGCTCCTATTGCTGCTGTCAGATGATGGCTTGAGGCAGGCAACATAGGTGGATACTGGGATTTGATGTACAACTGGTAGCTGCTGCTCCATTAAATGCATTACTTCCATACTGGTTGTATCTGTTGTGACAGGGTTAGGGCCATCTCCACCACAAGGCTTGGAGGAGAGAAGAGTCAATGCTTTAGATCTCTTACGCTTGGGGTATTTTTATGACATAGAAACAGATGTGTAGATAGGCATGGATAGAAGGATGTGTGAAAGCCTGGGAAAGCTTTCTGGATGAGGGGTGTCCTCCTTGGAGAGCCCGGGGCTGTCCTGCCTCTCGTAATGCTGCTGCAGGGAGTACCTGTGTCAGGCCTGCGTACGCTGTGCCGGAGGACGCTCCTGTCTACAATGGCCTCATCCTAACTCTGCTGCTGCATCCAGCCCATGAGCCCTGTGGGCCCAGTGTTAGAGCAATGCTGAGCATGCTGCTAATTCATTGTTTTTTCTAAATTGGGGAAATTAACCATTGAGTGGAGGCATTGAGGACTGGGGGGAGCTGCAGCTTTTCCAGAAGCAGTTCCTAGCAAGCATGTTAAAAAAAAAAGAATTTTGAACAGATCTGACCAATGATCTCTCAATATATCATCTCTCAATATATCAGCTTGCATGTAATATATTTTTTCTGACTTGCTGTGAGATATCAGTTTCACTTGACTGCACTTCTTGTAAAAACAACTTCTTTGCTGCAGGTTCTCTGTTGGAAATCATATCATGGTAACAAGGAAGACCTTGCACATCACTACCATGTGTGCATAATGGAGCCTTTTACACTATTATTTGGTGAAGTAATTACCTTATTCCTTTTTTCTTTTTCTGAGACTTTTTTTTTTTTTTTTTCTTTCTTTCTTGTATGTTTTTGTTTTAAAAGGAAAGAAATAACAGCTTGTCTCTTTGAGAGCAAATAACACTCGTTATAGCAGTTGCCAAGCAACCCCTGTTTACAGTTTTGGTGGGTGCTGCATTTGTACGAAGCTCTAAACAGCAACGAGCCCTCCCCTTCCAGCCCCCAAAATAAAGTTGAAATACCGGAGATACAGAAGACTAGTTATTGTAGTTCTCAATAAATTTTTGGTACCACAGAGTGTCTCTCTTACAGTGCTACACATTGTGGAGCAGCCTGTTAATGCCATGGAACAACAAGTTCAGTCCAACGAAGGAGGATTATTTTCTCTTCATAAATTCACTTGTTTACGACAAGTTGGAGAGTGGAAGCAGCAAAACTACTGATTTTTTTTTTTTTCCAGTCAAATGCACAGAAGATAAAAATTGCATGCCAGTGCCCAAGAAATGCTGTGAATCATGACTGCTTCTGGGAGCTGTAAGTGCTGGTAGGCTCTGAGCAGTTTTCAGCACTTGAGCTTGTATCTCTGGGTCACGTATTTTTCCCCATCACCAAACCCAAGCACCTTGTGCACTCTGGGATGCTTCAAAGGAGCTGGCTGGGTGCTGTCGATGGTAGAGAATGCTTCTTCCATAGAGTTGGATGTTTTTGGCATGGGAAGCCTTTCAGAAGAGCTCTAGACAAAAACATAAATATGTGAGATGTAAATAATGTGAGAAAAGAGCTTGACTATGGCACTTCCAGGAGAACCCGTGTACTCCAGCACAAAAATTCTTGATGTAGATGTGAGTGTATGTGGACAGTTCTTGTATCCAGTCTTGTAATTGTGGTGACTCAACCCTACGTATTGCAAAGACATCAGAATATGAGAAGCAAATGTTAGTCTGTGAGATTTTGCCTTTCCAAAGGGCAGAGCAGGACAAAATTCATTTATTTTCTGCCTATGTGTATTCCATTGGCTGATGAGCACTCTTTGACGTACTTTTCAGCTGTTTAATAACCTGGCTTAGTAAAATTCCCACCCTGCACGTCTTCATTGCCAAATCATTGTGAATCTTGCAGACTTAAATTTTGAAATTTAATGTCAGACGGAGCACAGCCCCTAGAGCTCATTTCTCACCTGTGCTCAGTGTTCATTAGGCTTTTTTTTTTTTCCCTCCCCTCATTTATTTATTTATTTATTTATTTATTTATTTTGATCCTGTAGTTCTGAAAGCAACATAACCTTACAGGACAACTTAGGCTGTGTCTAAGCTGGTGGCCTACACCTGCTAAGGTCCATGCTCATCCCCACTATTGAGCAGGACACGAGCTGCACATTGACCCGAGCCCAAGAGCTTGAAGGCACTCCTGGATCTTGCAGTTCAGGTGGAGCTTTAAGTGTCCCAGATTTATGCTCTGATCTGCAGTTTTTCTGCTGTTCCTTGCAGAGTGAAACAAGCCTGTACAGAGCCTATAGAGTCTTCTTTGAACCCACTACCTGAATCTGAACTTTTTGTGTAGCTATATTGAACGTCTTTAGAATTTTGTTATTGAGTGTAATTTTCCTTCTCTGTTTTCTCTATTTAAACTGCTGTGTACTGCTTCTGTGTATGACTAAAAGCTGTCTACTGCATCTACTTAAAGTATATTTCAGCTGGGAGGGAGCTTATTACAGGTCCTGGCAAGTTTTTAGCCATTCTGGACTGATTTAACAATGAGCTATTCAACAAGGATGGTTGTCAAGGCCTTGAGTCTTCAAATTAGTAGAAAGAAAACAATGAAATATAAGGACCGTAGAGGAGTAAAAGGATCTAGTTTCCTTTGGCTGCACAGTGCTTTCTATTGATGTCAGCAGTGCTATGTTGAAAAATTCCTTTCTTAATTTCATTTTACTGTCAGCCCCCTCTGCTTTCCTTTCCACAAGAGGAAGCCACACAGAATGGCACAATTCTTTGTTGGATTGCACTTGTCCCATCTCTCAGCACTGAAACTGAGGGACTTGCCTGGCATATTTTAAGACTAACAAAACTTTAGGCCAGAGGGACCAGATGGACGTTGCTCATTGCTTTTCTTTCTTTTGAGACAGGTTTTTGTCTGTAGAATACAAGAAGCAAAAGCTCATTACTGTCTTGGTGCCTCCTTTTGTTTCAGTCATAAGATTTTTTGCAGTCATTTCAAGGTGAACTGCACTTTGCACAAAGCCCTCATTGATGCCTTCTCCAAATGACTTCTCTGAGTGGCTTGCTAGTACTTCTGGAGTAGTTCCTAATCTAAACATGACAAATAACAACAAGAAGATCATCCAGATGTGAGCCTGAGAGACTATTCAAGCTTACTTGACAATCTGGTGGAGGGGTTTCTTGGAGCACTCAGAAAGCACTGTGCTGACACGCCTCCTGCTGTCAGTGCAAAAGCAACTTAAGAGACTGAGGAGTCATTCCATATTGTTTATAGCATCTGTAGGTTTAGACTGCTTTCTGCTTAGCGAAAAAGGACATGAAATAGTATTCAAAGGCTGAATTTGTATTGCATGAATAAGTTTTTGTCTAATAATTTATTTCAGAAAAGTTTAGTCAAATATTCATGGATAAAGAGGGGAGTAGGAGTAACAAGAAACTCAAGACCTACCACAGAATCAAACTCATACTGGCTAAGGTTGGCAGGGGCCTCTGGAGATCCTCTGGTCCTACCCTTTTCTCGAGCAGGGACACCCAGAGCAGGCTGTCCAGCACCACATCCAAGTGGCTTTTGAAGATCTTCAAGAAGGGTGATGCCATAGCCTCTCTGTGGCAATACTCAGTCACTCCTATAGAGAACAACTCAGTGATAAGTTTGTTAAAAACTTCACAGTTGCACCATTGAAAATGATATGCATCTTGTTAATGCAAAGGTTTGGAAATACTGACAGTCTCTCAGAATTTATTGTATCAATTATTTAGTTTCTTCCTATGTGTTAGAACAATACTTATGAAAAATAAACACAAGTCTTCTGGGAAGTTAATTCACATAGATAAGGCAAATAAATTCATATTAGTTGTTTGACAAATATTTCTTCTGTGCCTATATAAACTATCTATTCAATACTGATGCATTCACAGAAAGGTCAAAATAATTTTATTTATTTATTTTTTTTTAAAAAAAAAGACTTTCAATGTTGCTAGTTTTATGTCTAAAATAATTTGTGGATATGGAGCTTCAGCTGTCTTTCTGAGAATTAAATCTGCCATTTATATCTAAGTTTCCAGCCACTGGTACTGATTTTAACATGGTTAAGGTTTTCTACAGTTGTGGTAGGGCTGCCACAGGAGGAAGCAGGCTGCCCCAAGCAAGGGAGGATTCCTGTTCCCTGAGTGGTGCCAGTGCACAGCTAGGTACTGCCTCAGGCCCTTGCATGGGAGAAGAGAGCCTGGACTTTGTATGGCTTCACTTCTGCTATTAATGCTGTTTAAGAGAAACCAAGGTTTTTCCCTCTGCTGCAAGTGTAATATTGGCTAGAAAACCTGGTCTCTTAATGACTTCTCAGCTGTACCTGCAGACTGCAAAACTGGTAATTAACTCTGTTCAAGCTTGCAGGGGAAAGGTATTCATCTTGTGTAATGATAGGGACTGTGTCCTTTGCAACGTCTGCATGCTGTTCCCTATTTTGCAAACATCGAAGCACATTGTCTTATGTATAAATACGTTCAGTAACCTCAAAAAATATGATTTTGTCTTCAACATTGCAACAATATTATGTACAGATTTTACACAAAGCTACCTGTCTGTTCTGGAGAAGGGGAAAAGAGCAATTGCAGACACCCACACAGCAACAGATGAGGAGACTCTGGTGGGGTCTGCTTCTGGCTGCTGGTCAGCATGTATGGTATGGGGTCTCTTGTCTCACCCAGATACAGTTGTTGCCCTAGTTCATTCCAACACAAGCAAGAGAAACAAGAAGATAACCTGCATTCAGCATTAACTAGTTATGGGCCGTAGCTGCTTTTAAATGAGTTTATCCGGCTATTTCTACTGTTTCACATTCTACGTTAGTGTTGTAACAGTAGCAGGCAAGTTGTAGTACTGTTTATTACTCACTGCTGCAATTACAACTACAGCTGACATACCACTGAAACACAATCAAAATGCTAACATTATAAATGACTTTATAGAACTAAAAAGACACATTGAAATGCTGATAGCAATTTTAGAAGTCCACAGAACTATTTCACTGGGAAGTTTGTGGCAAGAAAAGAGATGAAAATGGTCTTTGCTATGTGTTGTGACTGATGCAGCTGATTTTTGTAGAGACTTCAACTATCATTACATAGAGGAGTATAACTGCTTTTGACATTCTGAACAAAGAACTTTATTTATTTATTTATTTATTTATTTATACTCTGATTACATGGCTGTTTCATTCAATTTTTAACTGAATCATATTAAAATCAAAGACTCTTTCATTTTGAGTGGTTTGCAGATTATTTGTTTTGAAAAATTCTTGTATTTTTTGGTCTGTCTTTCCAAAGCTCATTCTATTTCACAAACTGATGCAGCATCCTTATCCCCTGGCTACAATCCAATTGTATTAAAAATATATAAACCACAAAATAAATATTGTGGTATTTTATGTATCTTCCACTTCCCTTATCAACAGAAATAATGATGTTTTCTTTCAACCTCTAGGTTTGGAGGTGCATATTTTATTTTAAATAAATTACATGGGTATATTTATTCTACCAACCTTTCAGAAAGTGTTCAAGTTAAAAATTGAAAAGAGATTTATTTTTATTCAGTATTTAACTAATTGTAGGCAATGGTTTCAAGTTAGCACTTCTGATCTTACTGTGTTTTCTGCCTCAGATATTCAGCTCTCAGAACGCTTACTCTAATTTAAAACCAGAGCAAATCACCATTGAATCAGCTTAAAGAATCATATTTTATGAGTTTCTTAGCTATTTGTATGCACATTTGTCTAAATTAATTTTGGGGCTAGCTAGACAGTGAAAATTGGTGGGTCATCTTTCCATTTGTTTCTAGCAAATTTGTCAATGTAATAGAAAGTGTGGTCATGCTGAATTCCTGTGAAAACCACCATAGAAATGCTCTATTAGACTAATGCTTTCAATAAATATCTTGAATAGTAAAGACATAAATATATTAGGTCAAATATCATCTAATATTTTTTTTAACCAAATGCAACATTATTAGCAGTATGAGTCACAGTATCAATAAATATTACATATTACTAGCTGCAGAAAAGAAACACAATGTGCTGGCGTATACACACAATGCCCCAGCCGAGACATCTACCCACAATCAGTAAAGCATTTAAGTCAAATTGATTCTGGAGGGGCTTGAGTCCATGCCTAAAGGTAAGTGCTCTGATGAACAAGTACGGATTTAAGTGTGGTCTTAAATATTCTGCTGAACAGAGACCTGAACTTGTAATGTAATAATGATCTATTGAATTGGCCTGTAGAGAAACCACTGAAATCAGCGAGTCTGTGCAGGACCATAAAGGTTTGTGTGGATTTTTTTTTGCAGGATTAGACCAATATCAGTAGTAGTAGTATCTTTAAAACTCCTCAGTTAGGTGTAAATACATATATGCCTTAGTACTCGTACTTAGAAATGTTAAATGTTTTATATTTGCTGTAGGAATAAATAGCTATACTTGGAGCAAATGTTGTAATGAGAATTCCTTAGAAATATGCACACATAGAATCATAGAATCATAGAATATCCTGAGTTGGAAGGGACCCTTAAGGATCATCAAGTCCAACTCTTGACACCGCACAGGTCTACCCAAAAGTTCAGACCATGTGACTAAGTGCACAGTCCAATCTCTTCTTAAATTCAGTCAGGCTCGGTGCAGTGACCACTTCCCTGGGGAGCCCGTTCCAGTGTGCAACCACCCTCTCTGTGAAGAACCCCCTCCTTATGTCAAGCCTAAATTTCCCCTGCCTCAGCTTAACCCCGTTCCCGCGGGTCCTGTCGCTGGTGTTAATGGAGAAAAGGTCTCCTGCCTCTCGACACCCCCTTACGAGGAAGTTGTAGACTGTTGTATTCCTACTACAAACACACACTCCCATAGCAGGAAAATATTTGTGAGAAAGTGTGTTATTTATTTAGATCTTGCTTTCTAGAGTAGTTTTTGGAAATGGAGTAACACTGCCCTCATCACGAGGTCAAACCCTAACTCTTCTTGCCATCTGGTCCCACCTCAAACCATTTGGCAGCTGCCCAGCCCCTCCTCTGTCTGGCACTCCACACAAGTGTCTCCTGAAACACACCGACCCCAACCTGCAGGTTTATTTCATTGTCCTCTTCAAAGATGCCTCACTGAAAACAGTTACTCATTTTCCTCTTCTACTTTTTATTCCTCCCTCCTCTGTATATGCACATATACAAATATGCGGGCAGGAACCAGAAACACAACGTACTCAGCGTATTCCATTGAGATGCCCTCCTCTGAAGTGTTGTAATGACCTCTATATTTCTGATATGCAAACCCAATGACACATTTATAATCTACGCGCATATACACATAAACCACAATCTTTATCGATAACCTTTAACTAAGAGATTTATTAATAAAAGCCTTATCTCTAAGGGAGTGATACATACATTCTCAGGCACAGTTGCACAGAAAACTCGATTGTTTCTTCCAAATCTACTGAAGAAGAAGGGGCAAACTTAGCTGCTCTTGAAATGAGACATTTACATTTAAACTGGTTGAGTGCAACTGGGCAGTAGTTGAGGCTTCCCGTTTTTCTGTACATGCTAATATTTTCTGACTCTTAAATTTGTTGCTGTAGGGTAGGTACCAGTTGCAGCTGTGGCATGTTGTGATTCAGCAGAGATCCCTGTTTTTAATATCCTGCTTTTAGTTTTTGCATTCAACAACTGCTAAAAGAGGGAAAATCTGGTGTATCGCGAACTGTATTGTTTACAATTGTATAACTATTATTGGTAGTTTTTTTTATTATTATTATTATTATTATTTTACCCTTCTTTTTCAAATTTCCTTGCTGTTGCTTCTTTTACTTCATTCCATGCACTTTACCAGCAGCTCCATAATGTGGATGTCACTTTCTATTCATTAGTTCTAGGTTGCTTCTGGTTTCTCAAGCTGATCCAGACCTCTCTGAGATCACCAGAAAAAAACATACGCACTTTGAATCAAGTTCAACATTTTCATGTTCTTGAGCATTTGCCCCTGATTAGATACTACTGTTGCATTATGATTTCTCCAACTATACATTGTTGCTAGTTAATTTAAAAAAAATCTTGACTTGTATAAATTAGGGAAGAATGTACATCCAAAAGAGATATCTAATATTCCCTTGGTGAGAAAGGTCTAGAATATGGCTATTTAAGCCACATTATTTATAGACTCCAGCATTTCAGTGATTAATACTTTAAAAAGGCTAATAGAAAGTCTCAGTTCTTTGTGGAGCAGTCAGAAAGGGCATAATTATTCTTCTTAAAATATTGCAGAACTTTACCCAGGTGTATTATTTGTTTTTTGGTACATAGCACTTTCAAACCTTGTGCAAGGTGTGTTTTGTAGGTGCACTGTTTTTTTATTATAAGTTTTGTTATTGTTCATTATTGCATATTCCTCACATATTATAGTGTGCCAGCATACAGAGTGAGAGTATTTCAAGGGAGAAGCAATCTCTTTCACAACTGTAGAATCATCTCAGTATTAAGAATGTCCAAACTGAAACAGGAGATATTACAGGCTTCTTTCTCTTTCATCCGCAGAAAGTAATTTCTAGTTTTTCATGTGAGAAATATTTGCAAGGCTAAGTCCTTCTTGGAGAACTCTCTAATGGTTCCTGGGACTTCATTTTCAATTTATTCTTTCCCCATATAAAGAAAGGAATAACTAGCAATAAATATCTCTCTGTACTGGTATTGTCCAGAAACCATTTTCATCAGCTGGACAATTCTATACACTTATCCCATTTGATAAATTGATTCTGGCTCACAAAGACCACTGCAGAGAGTACAACAGTGCTACGTGTTTTAGTCATTTGATTGCTGAGTGGTTCACAGAGTTCACAGAGAAGAGAGTTCATATACTTGGGATCGTCCTGAAAGCTAATTTTGTGGGATGGCTATTGCAGTGGGTGATCTCCAATTTTACCCATTGTAATTTACTGTTGAGAGAACCCATGCTGTCTCAATTATGCTGAAATCCAGATCCCTTGCCAGATATCAGCAGTACCCTCTCAATTGATTCTCACCCTGACATTTTGAAAACAGTGCCCAAGGTTTTAGCTCTTTGACTCCTGGTGATTTTAATGGAAGTACAATAGCTTAATTTTTCTTTATTTTCCACGTGTTATTTTGAAAACCCATCCCTACAGACTGAGTGGTAAACATAGGAGGAAACCAATTTGCTAGACAATAGGATATATTCAAATTACCAGTTCTTGTGACTCTTGTTATCAAGAGTGGATTTATGCCCATTATCATGAGAAAAAGAGAAGGTCAGTGAGAGAAAAAAAAAAAAATCAAAACATAAGCTCTGTTCTGAGTGGTACATAAGCAGTTCATCCTTGCAATCATATCCTTCCCTGACTTTTATCCATTCTAAATGTTTCCTAAAACTAAAAAATATGCATATTTTCACTGTTAAGGATTGAATGTGTCATCAGATACTGTCCACATTTTGGTTTAGGAAAAAGTTAAGGAGGTGCTGAAGCTGCTGCTTGGATGCTGAAATAGTACAAGCCACCATTTAGCATACTGAAACTACTTGGATTTTTTAAACTTTGGTTTACAGTGAGCAGAAGAAAGCAATAAATTGTGTGTGTGTGTTGCTATTTTTAATGAGTTAGACTGTTCACTTACAGATCTCACCTGAGCATCAGTTTCTTTATCATAGCCATAAGCAGTAAGTCAAAGGTGTTCATTTATCAGCTGTAATTTCCTGTTGGATCCCTTCCTTAAATATCTAAGTATTGATGAAAGAAGCTGGAATTTGATTTTCTTCTCACAATATTACTGTGAGTTAAGGCCAGCAGCTTTAAATTTGTGCTGAGGAGGCGGAAGAACATAGCAACAAAGTCATGCAAACAGCCTCTAGTAGTCAAACCACACAAATGGAAAAATATTTCTGGACATTGCCACTTAATACATATTTAATACGAATTTGCAAAATTAGCATGCAAATTTATCAGCCTAATCGTAATATCTATTTTGCAGTCATTTACTAAAGTGATCATTTCACTCATTCCTTAAAAAAAGATACTCATTTAGGACACACAAAGCAGCAGAAAATGCTGGTAAAGCCTCAGCAGACATTGTACAGAAAAATCTGAAAGCAAATTTGCTAATCTCAGTGAGTATTCCAGTGCCTATGTCCTATTAAAAAGAAGAATCTGCTCATTAACCTCTGTGGTAGTCAGACTTGATCTGAAAACAATAGGCCCCCACTGCATTATCAGCTCTGAGCTGATAAAAAAAGACTTTAACCTACATCAAGGATTGAAATGGATTTTCTTTTTTCTTCCTTACTGTGCACTGAAGAAAATGGCTGTTTAATTTTTTAATGAGAATCAAGATTCAACAATGAAAAGGAAGTCAAAAGAAAAAAACAAATAAAACTCAATGCTATTCTTTTCCTAATTGCTATACCCTGAGCAATACTTTCTTTCCTCCGTCTTTCTCACATGTATAATTAGAATCAACATTTTTCTAAACTGTGTAGATTTTGAGGAAAAAAAACAACAGTCTTTCTTGAGAATTTTATTGTCTAACTCAGAACATGAAACTAAACCTCCTGAGTTTAAGACCTGAGATTTACTTCTACATAGCACTATTTTCCCATTTCATTTTGCATATTTTTTCCAAGCTAATGCTTTCCTGTCCTCAGTGGCAGTGAACTTTTCCTTCACACTGTACTGTTGAGAGTTTTGAAGATATCTTCTGGTATGAACAATAAATAAATAAATAATAAAAAAGGATTAGATCTGAGAATAGTGGATGCCCTTAGACTGATAATAGGGAACAATAAACATCCACCTTGTAATGGCAGAGAAGAAATATTATGTCACTGACATAAAGCATAAAGAGCATACTAGACTATGTTAGAACCTGCATTTATCATAGAATCATAGAATCATAGAATATCCTGAGTTGGAAGGGACCCTTAAGGATCATCAAGTCCAACTCTTGACACCGCACAGGTCTACCCAAGTTCAGACCATGTGACTAAGTGCACAGTCCAATCTCTTCTTAAATTCAGTCAGGCTCGGTGCAGTGACCACTTCCCTGGGGAGCCTGTTCCAGTGTGCAACCACTCTCTCTGTGAAGAACCCCCTCCTGATGTCAAGCCTAAACTTCCCCTGCCTCAGCTTAACCCCGTTCCCGCGGGTCCTGTCACTGGTGTTAATGGAGAAAAGGTCTCCTGCCTCTCGACACCCCCTTACGAGGAAGTTGTAGACTGCGATGAGGTCTCCCCTCAGCCTCCTCTTCTCCAGGCTGAACAGGCCCAGTGCCCTCAGCCGTTCCTCGTACGTCTTCCCCTCCAGGCCTTTCACCATCTTCGTAGCCCTCCTCTGGACACTCTCCAACAGTTTCATGTCCTTTTTATACTGTGGTGCCCAGAACTGCACACAGTACTCGAGGTGAGGCCGCACCAGCGCAGAGTAGAGCGGGACAATCACCTCCCTCGATCTACTAGCGATGCCGTGCTTGATGCACCCCAGGACACGGTTGGCCCTCCTGGCTGCCAGGGCACACTGCTGGCTCATATTCAACTTGTTGTCTACCACGACCCCCAGATCCCTCTCTTCTAGGCTGCTCTCCAGCGTCTCATCGCCCAGTCTGTACGTGCAGCCAGGGTTTCCCCGTCCCAGGTGCAGGACCCGGCACTTGCTCTTATTGAACTTCATGCAGTTGGCAATCGCCCAGCTCTCCAACCTATCCAGATCCCTCTGCAAGGCCTTTCCACCCTCATTCGAGTCCACAACTCCTCCAAGTTTGGTGTCATCAGCAAACTTGCTCAAAATGCCTTCTATTCCTACATCCAGATCGTTTATAAAAATATTGAAAAGTACCGGCCCTAAAATGGAGCCTTGAGGGACCCCACTGGTGACCGCCCGCCAGCCTGACGCAGCCCCATTCACCATAACCCTTTGGGCCCTGCCCGTTAGCCAATTGCTCACCCATCGTATGATGTTTTTATTTAGGTAGGATCTGTCTTCCTAGAGGGACTGTATTTCACTTCTAGGCAGGCAGTGTATTCAAGGCTAGGAAGAATCCTTAGGAGGCCCCATATGGCCATGCTACTAAGACCATATTAGTGCATTTATAGAAGTGTATTAATACTCAGTTAATAATGCTAGCATGGAGCAATCTCTGACAATCAAATGCCCCATGGTTAATAAAAAACAAAGCAAAAACAAACCTAACATTATCTCCTTGCTGGCCTGTGAGCAGATGCTATCCAAAAAGATAGGGATTAACTACCACCTACACCTTCCCCCAGGCATATCAGTACCTGTCAGGACCTCTGGAGGCATCTCATTCATGCAAAAAAGAGATTATTATTTGATCCTGATAGACATTTTTACAGTTCACGTGCTTTCCATTTTAATTTTTCTAAACTGTCAAAACTGATGTTGTTCACCAAATGATTATATTTACAGATCAAATGGATTCCCCATGGAATATGGGGCAAAATCTACATATTCAATGCCATACACTTATTTATGCTGGTCTGCATATACTTGGCCTGATTCCTTGTTATGAGGATCATTCCTTATTTTGTAAAAATAATGAAAACAAGAAAAGGATTTTGAACATAACTGTGCAGGAATGGAAAGATGCATGAATCATCAAAGCAGTGTTCAAATCCTTAATTTTTTTCTTGCTTGATACGGTTTCAGAAGGGGAGATAACATACAGCTAGTTAAGTGCTATTATATAGTGTTGTTGGAAAATGCTTCCTTAAAAAGAAAGGAAATAATTGGTAGAAAAGGACATCCATAATGTGCACACAGGCACACACACAGATGCACCCACGGGGAATTAATTTAAAAGTTTATTCCTGAAGTTATGACGTTAATCACCTTGAAGTTAAGAAGTGCCAGCATTAAGGCTGTCTACACATGTGCAATGAAGCAATACTGAATTACTTAACCACAAGGTTCTTTTTCCATAAGAGGCTGCCTTATTCAGTACATGCTGCAGACCTCTGCTGGGGACAGGCAAGGCTATGTCAGAAGGCAAGTGCTGTTGGGAATAACTCTGCCTCAGGGGACATGGAGGAAAATATCAGGTATGTAGTAAATAAAAAAGAGGAAAATAGGACAAGGACGGAGAGTCTGTTGCTTTCAACAGTTCAGTGACAGTATTAAAGATAAGGGTCATCACTTTTCCATATGATGCTGACCAAGTAATTTAGAATAAGATTTTAGTAGGTGGCCACGCACCGAACTCTTAGAATGAGATTTTTGAAAAGTGCTGAGTGCATTCAATTATAATCAAAATCAATGGAAAACACATACAGAACTTTTTTTTTTAAATACACTATTCTATGTAGTTTGAAAGATCATGTCCTAGGTGTCTATACCAGATGCCTGAATTACTTTGTACTTACTGTCTTACTGTCTCATGTTTTAACTCAGCTTCTATTAAGAAGTGATAACTGAACCCTCTCCTCTTGCAAGGGTGTTGTGAAGATAAATTCACTGTTAAGAAATTCCTCATATTCTGTAGTTACACAATGGGAAAAATGCATAGGTAGTATTGGAAGGCCCTTTTTATAGTGAAGCTGGCATTTTGGGGGAATCAAAAACAAAAATTTGTGAAGATTTGATGAATACTCTCGACACAACTGACAAATGCTTTTTTTTTTTTTTTTTCTCCAATGCCCAACTGCTGGAAAAGTCATCATTTTGTCTTCAGAGCAGCATTTCAGTTGTGCACCCTGAAATGGGCAGTGATGTCTTTAAGAGTTTATAACTCGTTATCTAATGGATGCATTGATATTGCTGTTCTTTTAAAAATTCTTTTCATGGGAGAAGGGGATTTAATTCTTATGTGTTAGTAAACCAACAAACCCCAGAAGCAGCAATGCCACCCCACATAAAAATAACATGGATGCTTGTGGAGGTCACTGTTGGAACTAGAAGCCTATTGATGTGGCACAGAAATCCAGCCCTGATCGTAGAGCTTCTTCTTCCCATGAGATTCAGGCAGGTCTGACCTCAGAGCTGGCCCTGTTTTGAGCAGCGTACCCCCAGTAGCATTTTTGCAGTGTACCCCCTTGAAAATTTCAAGGTGAAGTTTGCAAGAGTTTTTCAGAAGGTCATAAGAGAATTTTTGCAAAGCCAAAACTATCTGTTTCCCCAGCCATTATCCTAGAAACTACAAAACTGTTCTGGATGACGTTTTAAAAAGTATTTAAAAAAGGAGAGCTGGAGGAAAACAGCAGGAAAGGAGAGTTTCCATCCACACAGGTATTTTTGCAAGTTACAAATTACTGTAAACAAAATCTTACCCTAGGAAGTAACAGGCAATTTTAGTAATAAGCGGAGAAATCAGCCCAAGTTTTAGTAAACATTCAGGATGTGCAAGCTGAGCAAAAGGATTTGCTGGAAGCCGTTTCCAGTGGGATTAAAAAGTGTAAGATAATTCAAGCAATCTGCATGCTTTAATGGTTGTCATTTTGGTAGGTCTGAGTCCAGATGTGTTGGTCAGTTGGTTTATTTACCAATTTTCATTCAATCTCCTTACTTGGACTGCTTGTAGATTTTTCATTTAAGGTTGCTCAAAATGAGATCTTGTTGAATGGGAAAAGTTACTGGTGCCTGATCCAGAGGGAAAATGAGCTCGGCATTTATGAGAGAGGTGTCGGGAATGAGAGCCTGAATACAAACCAACAGGTTGAGTAAAGCTTGGCTCCCAATACCAGTACAAATGCTCATGTGATTAGGTGAAATTGCCAGGAGATGCAGACAGGAAAACCTCTGAAGTGTGTAACCATAAGAACTTTATCATGAATACAGCTTGATAAATTCAGCAAATGTTGTTATGCTTCTCTGTTCCACTAGTTAGCCACCTTCCCACACACACTGGTTACAGCAGATCTAGGTATGTATACACATACAACACTGCATGAATCCCCAGGGACACTTACCCTGGCAGGCATACTGGAGAGGGAAGACTTCTTTCATAAGCTTTTATTGAAATGAACATTGAAGACAATAAAGAACATCAAATGACCTGAAGCATAAAAGATGTGGGATTTTTTTTTTTTCTGTAAATTGAAAATACGTCATTATGTTAAAAAGCAGACAAGACTCTTTTACTTTGGATTCTTCTTTCCCTCAGTAGGTAATGTGATGGAAAGTTTCTTGTTCTCCACTGCTGCTAGGTGGCATTTTTTATATGTCTGTAGACCATTCCTTTTATAATCCAGTGTCATTATGGTTTATTTGCATCTTTTGTATTTCATGGGCTTGAAATGGTTGGATGCATCTCAAGTTCTGAGATCCCTGTTTTACTTTGCAGCTTGCCAGAAAGGTTATGTCCTTCTATTTAGCTCCTGTATTTTCTGTATTCTGCTACCAGATTCAGCTATGCAGCATTAAAAATAGCAATTAACGTCACAACTTCTCTGCTCTGTCACATTAAGACTTATTATGATGTATTTGGATGGTGAGCTTTCATTGTGCTAAACTATGTGTGTCCCACAATTTTGTAAATTTATAACAGAAATAAGATTACACATCTCTGACTATATATGAGGATTTTTCTCTAGAGCTCTTCTCTATGCATGATTTCATATGTTACTGCTGTAATCATATTTTGCTGACTGTGAATCTACCAGTTCAGGTTTACTATTCTCTGTGATATGAAGGGTTGCAGAACCAAACTGAAATACCCAGTGGTTAAAAACGACATTGTGAGCCAGTTAAGAGCTCTGTTTTTTCAAAGGTTAGACTCAGAAAAATCTGTTTTTACGTGGTCTTTGTGATCATGTTTATAAAATACTGTTTATAAAAAGTGACAGTATTTGAAAATCTTAGTGGCACTTTACTGTCCTAACACATTACCACCATTTAAAAATCTTTACCTTGATTTGATGTGAAATATCATACTGAGCATATGCTAGAAAAAGACCTCTAGTAGTTATGCTCCAAAAAAGCTGACTGGATTTTATCACCTCAGACCTGAGGACACCTGCTTTGTGTTGTTTGCAGAGATATCTCTTTCTCAGCTGTTTTGTGTTACCTTCTGTTAGCTTCTTGGATCTGGAGAGTTGTTTTTTATTTGCTTGTTTGTTTCTCTAAAAAAGAAATTTAGAGGATACATTTGCTATTGATTTTTGAGTAGGGATTGGTAAAATAGTTCAGCTTAAATATTGATTACACATTTTTGTCCTTACAAAGTTGGAAATATTTTTAAGTTTTAAATGATGCATTATTTGCATGTCTCTGCAATACTGCTTATAATCAGAACATGTCTGAAAAAGAACTGTAACTTTGCTATATTTTTAATCAAATTTATAAAAGGATGTTCTGGGAAAGTTCAGTTTCCTCTGATAAGATTTTGAGACCCTGTCTACAAGATTTGCATTACTGTGGTAAACTTTAATCCAAGGAAATACATGTGACTATTTTTTATCATACACCTACCAGAGATTTTAATGAACCGCTATGTATATCATTTGTGTTCTACCTGGTCCTTAGCACTGTCAAATAGGGCTTTATTTTTAACTATAAATTAATGCAGCCTTGAAAATTGTAGCAATTCCCTTTATTACTCAACAAAGTTCTTACTAACAGCTTTTCAGAAAAGAGTTTGGTGTAAACGTGTTCTGGAATAAATGAAGGGAGGAAGTAGAAGGAACAATGACGCTGTCTCTATCCAGATCTCACACATTTACTTTCTGGGAATTTAGTTCCATTTAAAGATGAAAACATAAATAATCATATAGTGCCCTAACACCTTTGAAAAACTGTATGGGTGCTCTACATGTTTTCAATTCATTTAGTCAAACATGTATAACCAGTAACATGCACATATTCAGTACTTACTCCAGGCTATTTTAATGTTAATGTCAAGAAGGCTCTTCTTCTCGAGTAAGCTTTCTATTCAATTTCACATTTCAGTGGCTAGATTAAGTACATATGCTGTGCTTCATAACCTAATGTGATGCTTCCTAGGACTGGGCAGGACACACTAGATCATTACACATTGTAATGTTCTCTCCTCTCAGTGGTTGTGTTTTTACTTCCTTTCTGTGGACTTCCTGCTGAGAAGACATAAAGTAACTGTGTTTTAAGTCCTTTAATTCCAGACTTAATGATGAGATGATTATAATATGCAGCCTTCTCCAGGTTAAAACTGCGAGGCCTCCTTGACACCACAATTAGGATTTTGGTGAGTCTTCAAACTCCTGCCGACCTCTGGAAACACTTTCAGTTTAATGATAGGAGCATAGACACCACTGAGATAGCAAAGTTAGCACTGTTCCTTGAAAAGCAGCAGAACTGGATTAAGCAAGCTGTTTCAGGTACAGACTCCACAGGCTACAGAAGATCCAGCTGAAAGAGGGACCAGGGTTGAGCATTTGCTGACCAGATTGTCATACTCCGGAAGAAAATCAAAAACTAGGAGAAGCACATGTATCTATGTAAAGTCTGAAAGTAGAACTAACTCTAAATACAGTTGTTTCTGAATTTCTTTTAGTTTTAATCCACTATCAGATTTATTTATTATTTTATTTTTAATTTGTCCCCTTTCATATGATGCTACAGCCTTTATTGGATCTTAAATGGGCCAAACTATCTTTGAATTCTATTTCATATTTCATAATTCTATTTCATAACCTTATTTCATATGGGAATAAAAATTTCCCTTAATTTACTGTGTTTGTTATCTAGCTTTAAATATAGTATCACATTATAGATATTCTACCTGTTGCTGCTGCCCTTTCACATCTGAAGCTTATTAAATGGATTATGACTTATTCTGTAACTTTCCTCAGTCATATATTTTCAGATCCTTAGTCCTGTACATGCTCAGTTATAGTTACATGCTGTCTTCCTAATCTTCAGCTTCCTATGCTAAAATCTTAGTAATTCATCCTACAGGTCACTTTCAGAAAAGTGGGACACTTATTCCTGTAAGGTTATCCTGCTATTTTCAACCTCTGGGAAATGTTTTTTTTTTTTTTTTTTTTTTTTAAATACTGATCTTTTCTTTTATGAAGACTGGGTGAGGATTTTTTATTTTTTATTTTTTTGACATTTACTCATTCTGACACTGCCCAATAAAGCTTTTTCTACCTCTCTTCCTTTTTGTATGTCTAGCTGCTATTTTTCATGATGCCACAAGTAACATGGGTAGATTCTTTTCTTGGCTTAAGGTTACAGTCTTCCATATTCTCAGGTCTTTCTCTATTTATCATCTCACTTTTTACTCTTTTCTTCTTTGAGACTTAATATACTTCTTCAGGATAGTAAAAGACATTTTCTCAAGAGAGCATGATTGTATATCTGCTCTTCTACACATTTTTGCATGAACACAATATCCCCCGATAACCTACGCATATATTCTCCACAAAGGAAATGTCATGTTTATGGGAAAAGGTGTTTTTAAATGCCTGATCAGGCCAAAAGGACACACTAACAGTAGCCATCAACAGTAGCCCATCTCAGTTTATTGTCTTTGAATACCAGCTTGCTGTACTGTGTTATGTCTTGGCTCTGGGCTATCATGAGCAGAGGCAGACCAGAGAGCAGGTTAATCCTGAGTGCAGCTGAATGCTAGGGACTAATACCATCCCGGTGTATTGCTTCACTGTCATCTCAAGAAGCTTTTGAAAGTCTAAATTAAAAAAAAAACAACAAAAGTCCAATTATGAAGATAGATGTAAATCCTGGTGAAACTTTTTACACTACATTGTCCTGTGTCCCGATTGGTTTCAATGGCTCTAGGGTAACTGTAGTCTTAGCGAGGTGAGAATTCACTTTCCATGTTGGACACAGAGTTCACAGAGTTAAAATGGTTCTACAGATAATGAGAAGTTTCAATTTCCTAGTATTTTTGAATGAGAACCAACTGCATAATTATTGCAGATTTTTTTTTTTTTTTAATCCAACCAGCTTCACATTTCCACAGCTGTCTTATACCATCCAGTAATATCACATCAGTGTAGCTCGAGGTACCCCAAGAAATCTTTGTTGTACTCTGGTATTGGGGAAGTTATTGATGTGGCTACAATTGTTCTGGCTGCTGGGGAGCCAGACATCTACTTGCAACTATGGCTCTGCAACTGTAGCTGTATTCAAAATTATACTCTTCTATTACAAGTAGCAAGCATATTCACTCTTGGTGTTTTTGATGTCCTATATACATAAAGCAAAAGACATTCAGACCAGCTTTGTCTGCCATTGTATTTTTGATTAAGCTCTTGATTTTTCTGTTAAACAAAACCTTAACTAATGATAGATCATTTTAGAGATGTTGTTCATACACTCATCAGCAGTAAGCATATATCTGTCAAAGAGCTGCTTGGGAAAACCTTTTACCTACATTAATATTGTTTTCCACTAGACCATTCAGTTTAGGGTGTTTGGGAATTGATATGTTATGTGTTGAAATCCATAATCCTCTGTGACTGTTCCATCCATTGAGCAGTGGACCATGATGAGATAAAACAATTTCTAGGATTCTGTGTCTGACAAATACAGATTTAATGATTTAATGCTTCCCCTGATAATTTTTGATACAAATTTCTCCATGTAGCCTTATGGTACCACAAATAATAATCCAACTGTATAGTTTCTGAGGTGGACTTTATTTACCATTCCCATATGCGTAATACTCCATTATGAACTAATCCATCACTAGGTAATATCTATCAGTATTGTTCCTGGTATACGCTATATTAGCAAATATACTGAAGACGCTCCCCTCAATCCCCGCCCCCTTCTGTTTTGCAGTTATAACTAGTGCCACCCTTGCTATGGGCACAAATGTTATGTGACTAGTTCCTGCAATTGATACATTTCCATAAGTGAATATGTGAAACTTCTTACACCTACTCTTTTTCTCTCTGCTAATGCATAGGGACATTGCAATTTGGTGAATGTCTGGTATTCTGCGTATTCTGTAGGAATCCTATCATTTAACTGTTTTCCAAAGTATCTGAAAAAGGTCTGTGTACTGGTAACAAAATACTTGAAGATAGGAACTTTATTAATGCTGTAAGATTTGAAAGTCTCTGTCCAACTTGACATTTGAGTTCCATTGTATGGTCTTCTTTACAAGCACTTGACAACTACTAATAAAGACTGTCAAGTTTCATACAATTTTTTTTTTTTTTTTCACAGATTCTACCATCCCTCCCATTTTGCATGCTCCTTTGCCTTTCAATTTTTGAAGTCTGGAATAGCCTGGAGTTGACACTCTTCTTTGTACCATCTTCTTTAGCCCTTCTTGCAAACATTTTCTAGAACCTGAAGGTTTACATTTGTTCTATACTTTGGGTATTATTCCACAGTCCTGTCAAATGCACTTTTTTGTCTGTTATGATGTTCTGCTGCTGTTTTTTCACGTCAGAACATCATCAATACATTTCATTAGATAGATTCAATTACTTTAGATAATATGTAGTGAAAATTCTCAGGACTATATTTAAGTCCAATGGAAGCTTTGAAAGTACCACATCCTGCATAGTGTATTGAAAGTGGCTTGCCTTGAACTCCTCTTATCCATGGAGATTTGTAAGAGCAAGGCAGATATATTTAATGTAGTTAAAAGATTAACACGTCATTCAGGGAAAAAAGTTTAATAACCTATTTAGTTATCTTAGATCTAAACACAAACTGAGTAATGCAGACTTTCTTTCAATATTAATAGTAGATGTTCAACAATATTAATAGTAGATGTTCAATGGTCTTTTCTATTCTCTTCACTTGTTAACTAAACAGTCGAGTCTGTCTTTGAGTTTGTCTCATGACTAGAAGACTATTTCTGGCTTAGAGGTTTCTAAATGAACAGGATCAAGGACCAATATACACATGCTGATAAGGATAACTGGTCTTCTACGTTACCATTTCTTGGTTCTTTCACCACATACAGCCTCTGCTGGCTGCAACATATTTTAAAATATAAAATTGGTTTTAGACCAAAATATTTGTTCCCACTGATCTTATAGTTGAATCAGTTTAATTTTGACTCTCAGTTAAAGACCATACAGTTTCTCTTTTTAGCTTCCCATTATAATCTCTCAGTTTTACTGGATTTCCTACTAGGTATTTTGGTTTCTTATTCTGTTTTTTTTTTTTTTTTTTTTTTTTTTTTTGTTTTGTTTTGTTTTGTTTTGTTTTTTCCTTTTTTTTTTTCTTTTTTTCCTCCCTTTCTCTTTTTTTCCCCCACTTTCTCTTTTTATAACCTTTTCATACAATGCCTGAAGTTTATTGGGTTTATTACCAATTCCAACTCTTTCTCCTGTTACAAACACTGGCCCACAGACACCATCCCATTAAAAAGTCCCTACAAGCACCTTCCAGTAGTCCTTACAAGTAGTTTCCCAAGTACTTTGGGGGCAAGAGCAAATATCTGACAAGGAGCAGGACTGGGAATGTCATGAGGAAGCCTTGGGGTCCACACACTTAAGAACAGCCCATCCAAAAGCCACACCAGATAACCAGTACATGTGGCAATACATACATTCAAAAGACACTGTAGGCAAAATCTGTAATATTTTGGAGTTCACTGATTTAGACTCCTGATATACACACATCTACCTAGCAGCCAACCTTGTTACAGCTGGAGATGTCAGGATGCAGGTGTAACCAGGGCCCTATGCTCACTTGTCCTAATAATGTTTCTACCACACATGGCTGCTGCTCACTTGGGTCTGACACGTACTTTTTTTTTTTGGTATAAGGATATACAAAACTTTGTATACTTTTGCTAAGTATAAAATGTATACTTTTGCTAAGTATAAAAGATCTATACCATCCACAGCCAGCTACGTATAAGGACACAAGCTCTTCACTAGAGAAAGGTAAACAGGAATGGATCTTGTTTGGGTAATTCCTTTGCCCAAGACCGTATCCCCTGCCACTACCCAGTGCCATTTTCTCCCCTTCTCTTCATTTCTGAGTTTCTCTGCTTAAATGCCATAGAGAGGCAAGATAAGCTGGAACCCCACAACTCAGCCAGCCCAGTCTGATTTCTGTCTTTCTCAGGAAAGAAACAGAGAAAGGGTATGGGTTCCTCCTGAGCACAGCGCTATCCTAATAATTTTTTTTTCAGCTCAGTGACCAAAGTTCTGAAGAGAAAATATTCAAAGCCAGTCACTTCATTTTTCAAAGCTATTTAACACTAGCAAAGAACTGATTTCACTCAATCCACAGGAATCCACAGGCAGCCATTTCCCAGTTCCCATGCACAGTACCTCTTCAAGCAAAGTGCCCGCATAGGAACATTCAGTCCAGAGCTTTTTTGCCTTCCCTTACTCCTTTCCCTGTGAGCCCACACATCTCTTCATGCATGGATGAATTTAATGTAAATTTTGAGTAGAAGGGTTTATTTAACCGAGAAGGTTAAAAGTCTGTAGCTTTGGCTGGAGCATGGTGTGTGTTGGAAATGGACTAGCTGCCAGAAATCATGTCCTGTAGTTCCTCCTTTGGTCTCCTAGGCAAGAGCAGGTCCATTTGTGCCTGGTGTAAGCCGAGCAGCATGTGTGCTGGCGACTCTTCCAGGGCATGTACTGGGTGAGCTCCAGGAGGAGCAGAGCTGAGTGAAGAGGGAAGGCCAGCAACATCTCTGTGCAGGTGGGGGATATAGGGGCTGTTCTGAAATGAGTGGCAATAGTAAGTAGGTAACACATTTTCATTTTTTTTTAAATTAAATATAGGTGCATAGAAATATGTAGTCCAAACGCATAAAAAATACACAGAAACAGGAATACAAAAATTCTTAGATCCTCTCAAGACCAATACTTAATCTGCTCCTAGAGCTGTTGTACTCATCTTTCCCACCCCGTCAAGTACTAAGTAATATACATGTCTGAAGATTAAATATGTATTAGAAGCGTTGCTTCTGATTTGCATTATTTCAAATTAAATACTGAAATTTCAAAGACAGAGATTTTTTCTATTCTCAGAAATTGCAGTATAAATTACAAGAGCAATTATTTCAAAATGTATATAAGAAATGCATATCAACAAGGTACTACGTGTTCTGCAGAATAAGACTTGTTCAGCCTAGCTATTTGAGCATTCTTGTTTTCTGCCAAGTGGAAGGATATGACAGTAAGCCAAACAAGAACAATGAGCAAAGAAAGGAAATTGCAACACATATAGAAGGAGATAGCTACTGTGTTAAGAGAAATCAGAGAGGCTTATAAAATTACAATGAGGAAAAATAAAAAGCAGGAAGGAAATAAACTCATGAATAAAGATAGAAAATAATGAGTTTAAAATGACTAAACTAGCTGCTGTTTAAATTTTTCTCAAGAGAAATGAAGATGAGGCACACAGGCATCTAAAAGTATTGAAGGGCATTTCAAATATAGCTGTTGATGTAAGGGAAAAAAATGAAATATAGAAATGAACAAATAGGCAAATGTCAAGGATGTAAACTGTTAGGCAGGAGAAGGAGAGATGAAAATTTACGTTTTGTGTATAAAAACATTAAAAAACATATAGTGAAGGAGATAATTTGAGGATAGAATACATATAAAGATAGCATGAGAAGAATTTTAAATGCATTTCTACATGAATGTGAGGCTTGAAATCAACAAAAATCTTTCAGCATAAACTTTACATCATGCAGCATTTTTTGAAGAGTAAAAATGATCACTAACAATATTTTCTTCTCCTTTTGTGTTCCTGCATACTCCTTAGATGTCAGATCTCACATGCACTCTTGGTTCCAAAGAATTTTTCTGAAACAAGAAAAAAACTGTGATGAGTCTGTAGGACCAGTCTGAGAAGCCAAGTTGCTTTGCTCTATGAAGATGCAAATCTAAGTTAAATTTAGAATGAATTTATATTATGAGTACAGGTCAGCAGATATATCTTCCATGAATATTTTCTACTATTTGTGAATAGATTTTCTGGAAAATAGACTTGAACAAACTGTGGAATAAAACACTCTAGTTTTTCCTAGCCCTAGTGTTGTGTGTCTGCACTTTGCTTATTAAGTATGCCTCTTTGCTCTTGGTAGGAGGAGCAGAGCTACTTTGTATGTGTGATTTATAGATTATTTTATATTTCTATTCAGGTCTAGTTCCTGAAAGCATGGAACAGTGTAAGAAACTTGATTTCTATTTAACTTAAAATAATTGTTTAACTCATATGTTTTCAAAGAAAGCTTCAAAGAATGAAATATGTAAATCATGAGGTTCTAAAAAGTCTCTGAAAATATTGTATATTTTAATATCTCCTAATTTGTGAACACCTTGCAATTTTATAGTCTACTCATCAAATATTTAGGTTAATGGCAATGCAAAAATCACAGGGACAATATACTTGAATAAGATGTGAAGAGTTGACAATAAACAGGCTTTATATCCTATTCTGTATACAACATTTATAAGGATGAATCAGTGTGTCTTTGGGTACTGTACATTGGATCAGAGACAGAAGTTATTGTTGTGTCACAGGTAGGAAATACCCTTATCTCAATTTCTGAGGCAGTAAAAAAGAGGATTTTTTCCTGATTTCATATGGATTTAATAAATGAGAAAATAGAATATTTGCAAAACAGCTAACAACCAATGCGATGGATGGTTTATGTTGATGAGATGGTCTGGGAGAAGGATAAAGGAGCAACAGTATCCCTTTCCATCACTGTTAAACCGCCTTTTATGTTTCAAATACAGCTTATGTTTCAATACAACAAACAACAGGTTTGGTTAATTATACCCTGGGATTTTACTAAAAAATATAAGAAGAGAGAAAAACAAATCTGTCCCTATTGAGCTTCATTATTTTATTTTCTTTTAAGAAAAAAAAAAAAAATCTACAGAAAAGGCTGTCAAATTAACATTGGTATGTGCTTCTCTAAGGATTTCCTGAATATACAATTTTAAAAGGTTATCTTATTAAACCAATTCCCATCAGACACTTCCCTGTCAAACCTTCCCTGCAAAATAATCCTTGCTATTTTTCTGGCCATTGATTAGACAGGCACATAACAAAGAAATGCCTCTTCTTTCTTTGGATATTAGAAAATGTGTTCCCAAGCCTGAATTCATTGATGCCTGTAGATTTTGAGTCCTGAGGTAGAGACTTCCCCAAAAGGGCAATGAAAACATAGCTAGCAAATATTGCTTTCATTATCTGCTAATGTCATTGCTTTTTCCCCAGACCCTTTCTTATTTTCCTGTTTTCTTGCCTAGCAGAATTACTTGGCACACATATATAATATATATACATGACTATAATATGACAGAAGGGTGTCTTTTTTTGGGAATGGTATTTCAGTTCCATTTTGATGACATAGTTCCAATTTTCCTTCTATTCTCTGTGCAAAAAATATGGTTTCCAAGTCCTAACTGAGTTCTCAGTGAAAGTGTTATGATGTTCTATCACTCATATTTTAGAGAGTTCAAGCATCTTCTAGAGTAGTGGATCAAATTCTAATTTTGTTAAACAGATGTATTTACATTGTTTAAATTTAGAATGCAAATGTGTATTTATTATAAGACCAATCTTAGCAATAGGCAAATGTAAAATTAATAAATTTGTTGGAGTTCGTGCATCTTGTAGTGCAGTTAATGTTACTGTATCAAATGAAATAAATAACATTCTTGTAGTGATCTCATTCTTTATACTTAGTCAGTCTTCCAGGAACAGTTCTATTCTTCCTGTGCCAAAACTACATAGTTATCATTAATACAATGCCACTCCTTCACAGATACTCTTTCACAGATAATTCTTTTTAAGTGATATGGCATATTTCAACTTTATTGTATTTCAGTGGGGACTAAAACATAGTTTCCAACATGCAGTCATTGGCTGTGCATATAGAGATGTCATATAAAAAATAGTAACTAATAAAAAATGTTCTTTTCTTCATACTTGGTGAAGTTTTATGTTTCTCAATCACTTACATTATGGCAATATCCAGGGGGGTTCTTCAAAGGAAGCCCCATTAGCTGGACAATGTGAAATGTTGGAGGTTGTGCAGTGCAGAAAAGATGAGTAAATGGGGAGATAACAGACAAGCAGATGGGAAAGAGAAAAGAATGGGGTGAGAAGGGGTTGCTTGGCCACAGCAGGAGTCATGATGCAGAAGACAGCCAGCCTGATATCACAGCATGGGAAAGTGTCCTTCTAAGTGAGAAGGCAAGTTTCCTCAAGTGTCACATGAGGAAAACTGACTGGCAAATAGAGTTAATTCCCATTCATGTGAATTCCCCTTTGGCTTATATCTGTGGCTACTACAGGTTTTGTATTTGCACAGCTACCCTTCTCTTGCCAGTAAAAACTACAGAGTGAAGTTCACTGCTAAAGTTTGAAAATATACAACTATTTCTAGTTGATTAGTAAACATATTCTGATTTTAAATCAGGTTTTATTTGCGGAAGAGTTACATTTCTACTCTAATGTAAGTAAAACAAAACAAAACTAAAACTTCTGCATTTCAATAAGATATTGAAAAAAAAAACACTAACAAAACACAAAACACCACAAACAAAACACCGATTTTCTGTTCTTTTCATCAACATTATTTCCTAAATGTTGTCAAAATGGTCATTGGGCTAAATAATTTTCATTTCTTAACACCAGAAATAAGATTAATACCTATTGGATAGATTATGAGTTGTTTTTATTTCAAAGAGCATTGACTGTCCTGTAGTAATTTACTTCCTTTCTTCCCTTCTCCTTCTCCTCCATTACTTTTAAAGTCTTTTGGGAAATTATGGTTTTGCCAATGTCCTTATATATCTGATTGTTACATTCTTCCTAAAAACTCTCCGAATGTCTTCTCATCCACATCTTTTATCAACAGTTGTGTGTTCTGCCTGTGATGGATTTTCCAAAAGCTAAATGGCAAAATTATCTTCATATGCGTATCTTTCTCTAATTGACCAATATTTATTAACGCTGAGCAATATCTTTCATTTTTAATTGTATCACACAGACAAGTGCTACTAGACCACAGTTAGAGGAGAAATAGCTGATCCCTCAAACAGAAAGGACTCAGGCTACTATAAGACTCCTCCATCTTCACTCATTTTACATGTATACATTAAGCCTACCCACACTTCAGTTCCCAGTGGGGTGCAAAACAAGGAGTTTTAAAGCACCAGGATTCAAGTACACAGAAAAGTAGAAGACTAAGCACAGTGTGTAATCAAGAGAAGGTTAAAGGAACCTTGAAAAACTTAAACAATTTTCCTTCCTAACACAGCTGGAAGCAGCTGCAAACACTGTGCCTGTTTAGTTTTTAATCACATCCCAGGCTTCTCCTGTTAGTGCCAACCATGCAAACTCATAGAAAATAATACACAAAATGTGTAGAACTCTTTATTTGGCTCTGTCCTCTCCATATTTTTTCTTCCCTCAGCTCTTCTATCTTTTTTGTGAACATGAGTCCTTGTATCCAAACTACTAAAAAATTCAGACTGCTGTTCTTACATTAGCCCCACAACAGTATTTTTTGGTGAAGAAGACATTTTACTTTCTTTATTCCACTGTTCATTTTTTTAAAAATACACCTGCGACTTCTCTTTAGGACTGTAGATTTTACTGGTTTTCCAATGGATAAATACAAAAATACAAAAAAAAGCTTTTTATTTTAAATGTTTCTCAAGAATTAACTGCTTATTTCCAGTTCCCATGTATAAACATGGATTTTAAATATTGCTTTTAGATTTTGTTGATGCAGATAGACTATGTTTATTTCCTTTGAGATATATTCTTACATGCTATTCAGACATAAAGGAAAAGGAAATAATGACAATGGGGACTTATAAACTCCTCCATGGTTTTGAATTCTCTTTTCTTTCTGATCACTAGAAAATGGCATTTGGTCCAATGTGTTGTTGTGGGATCATTCTCTCTTCTGTCTGCACATGTTGCATGTTTGTCATGACTTATGGCAATTTTGTATTTGTGGAAGAGAAATATTGAGAAAGCTTATTTCCTGTTTCTATTTAAGAGATTTAAAAAGTCTCTAAATAAAAGCTGAAAACAGAAAGGAAGGTTTCACTGTAGGATCTTGGATTAATACCCTCAGATGCTCTGCCCAGTGATCTCATCTCTTGGCTGAGCACAACCATGACCATTGGTTCTCCTTGGCTGCCCTCACTTGGGCACAGTCAGCCCTGTTTTGGGGCCCTGCCCAGCCTGGGGATGTCCCTTGGCTTTCACTCTTCCACCTTTCCTTGCATGTAAGGAAAGCAGTTTTACTGCCCAGCAGTAAAGTTTACTAAAATTAAAGTTTAAGTCCCAGCAGTTTTACTGAAGGGAAGTTTCTGCACTGTGTCTTTCAGATTTATTTATTTATTTTTTTTATATCTCCCCACTACTGCATGAAACAATTATTTATTTTATCTGGATCCACACCCATCCCTCTTCTCTGCCTGGGAAAGCTATATATGATTGAAATGTTCATGAGTAGAAAAGGTAAAATATTTAAACCTCACTGTGTCATGTAAGAGGAAAGGCTGTGCACATGCTCTTTCCCCATTGTGCCTGTGGACAAAAGCTGGAAAAAAACCAGGTTCTATTTTGAAAAAGCTTACTTCAGTTTTCCATTAGTAAGTTGTGGCATCATCATTATTAAAATTTGGTCCTAGGAGTTCTTTACTTGTTTCATGCTCAATAGGTTAAAAAAAATGTAAAAGAAGTTTTGGCTCCCTAATTAAAAGCATAGAGCTTAAGTTATAGTAGCAGATTTGTTGTCTCCTTTGTTACGTGACTCACATTTTCTACAAAGACCTACAGACAATGACAGGAGTGAGCCAAATTACTTGAAGGGAGATTACATGGACCATATAGCTTGATGAAATGTAATGTCTCTAAGTATCTCTTCCAACCTAAAGCATTCCATGATTCCATAAATAAAGTACAATAGCATAGCCCCACATTAGAAGCAAAGCTCCCATCCCTTTCTTGGTAAAGATGAGCATCAAGAGGAGGTAAAACACTCCAACTACCTCTTAAATCAAATGGTTTGAGACCAGGCTTTCTGAAGCACCAAGTATGGGGATCAGTGGCTGTAGGAACATACATATATCATAAAAAATGGAAGCTCCAGAACAGAAAATGAGCTTTTTATCCTCATTCTGTCTGCTTGGAAGACCATAGCATTTGTTCTGCCAGTGTGTACAGAATTTGTCTGTCTGTAGGAAAACAGTATTGTCAGTTGCTCACTAAAGCTAAAACCTGAACTTCTACATCTGTCATTTAAAACAAGGGATACCCTTAAGATTCAGTTATGTTGCCAGTGACTATGTGTTTCTAATTCTCTTTTTAATCAGGCTTTTGATGCTCTACGGATTGTTTGTGTGAGTGAGAGAGGAAAGGAAGAATTACTGTAGCTTTAGTGAGATTTTAAACCCATAGTAATCAGAAGAAAAGCTGTGACAAATACACTTTGTACTGAGGGACTAGCCAGTGTGATTTCATGGCCCCGCTTGGCCACCCTCTCTGAGGACACCATGCTGTCTGGGCCTACCTGATGGTTCAGCCATGCCTGAGGGCCTAATGAAGGCCAACATCATGGCCATGGGCACACCCCTGTTGGCCTCTGTCAGCATGGGCTCAAAGACAGTTTAGGGAGGGCACAGCTGAGAGTGGACTTCCTCAGTGGCCTGGGGATGCATGCTCACAGGCCCTGGTCTGACTGGTCTCCTGGGGGCACATCCAGGCAGAGCTGCTCCTGGTATCTCCCAATGCTGTCCTGACTGGCCACAGACCCACAGCCTGTCCCAGCTTCAGCCTGTCCCTGTCCCCAGGGAGATGCCTGGTGCCAGGGCTGGTGCTGCCCTGGTGCCCCTACTGCCCTGCTCCTGGTGGGGTGAGGAGATGGGACAAGCTGCCAGGCCCTGCCCTGATGTACCCACGGGCAGCTCCAACACCCCCAGGGAGCTGCTGGTCCCCATGGTGCCCTGGTGTTCAGGCTGAAATACCTGGAGGTCCTTGAGGCAATGTCAGAGTCAGAACTGCCTCAATAAATACCGAAAGTAATTGTTGAACCACATTATAGGTATTTAAGAGTACATATACAATGCATGTTGCATTTTTAGTTCAAATCTTGTGCAGTTTTTTTAACCATTATATTGTGAACATTCAACCAGGCAAGTGTCTGTTAAAATCCCACAAATATTTGCAGAAGGCCCAGGGGATTGGTGTGATACATAGGATGGAGTTTGTACATGTAAACCAAGTACTTCCAGATTGCAGAAACAGAACTTGCTAATTGTAGATGTTCTGGATTTTGCAGTTAAAGTATTTCAATTTTTCCCCAAATTCATATTAAAGGAAGCATGCAAAAGTAAAGAAGAATGTTTGTCCAGTAAGAAACTGGCTGAGGACAGCTTAGAAAGTGGCAGATTAAGAAAATCTGTCACCAAGACAATATGGGTAGGCAAGATGGTAGAAGGGGATATTTACTGTATGTGAAGTTTGGGACACTTTCGTATATCACAGAAGCACCCCAGCCCCACAGCATGAGGTAACCCCTGAGTTATGGAGGGTGAAATGTGGGTACAAACTACTCATGGATTGGTTACTCAGTGATTCAAGGATTTAAATAAAATCACACGGCACTCTTGGTACCATAAAGAGAACATCTAATACTGGAAAAGATATCTGTAATGATTGCCCAGAGGTCTTCCAATTCAAACACAAGATGAGATCTTGAAGGAAAAAAGCTGCCCTCACAATCTCCAGTACAGAAATAGCAAAGAATATATCTCCAGTATACTTTCCTGATTAATATAACTTACAATGAAACCTACAACTTTTAGAAAACATAATTTTCTCTCAAGCACTTGGATAGGTCTGCACAGTAGTCTTTTTTTTTTTTTTAAATATATTTATTATTATTATTTTTAACATAGAATAAAATGATTCAATGAGTGCTTTTCCTAATTCCTAGATAGCCAGACTGGTAAGGTGGTATTGCTGTATCCAAAGTTTGTATTTAAGCACTCACCTCGTTACAGCTATTCTGTGCCCCTGATGCTACAAAATGAGGTTACTGTGGGATGCACTGTGATAATATTCAGCTACCACATGCTAGCAGGATTCTGTTTGAACCTTTTCCTTACATCAGAGACTATATGTCACCCTAGCTCTCAATGCCAGCATGATACATAGAATGAGTCACGCTTGAACAATATGAACAGCAGTAAATAAGTAACATTTAAGCAAGACGGTGCATTTCAGTGGTTCCTCCAAGCAAAATACCTGATCATTTCCAGATGTATTCTGGGCGTATTTTGTTTTAATATGGATTGGATACCATACACCTAAATACCTAAAAAGCTGCTAGCATCCTACTGTACATCTGCTTGATAAGGCAAATGCTCTTAAGGAGTAGAGGTTAGCTGGTGATATTGAGCTAAGTTTGGTGCATTGTACTTAGGTTGTACTTAGATTTCTTATTTCACATTTGTGTAGCTACATGAATAAACATTTATTTTTAAGCATTAAGTGCAGAAAAGTAAATCCATAATGCCTTTATAATGCTTTTATATATACTGAAAATATAATAGCTGCTTTGGGTCAATTATAACAGTATTGCCTAAGCAAAGTGGGTTACTCAAAAAAATATTATTCAAGATATTACACCTATTTTTATGTTCAGTTACCATTTTTGAATAGATTGCTTGATTTTCAGGTGAATTCTTTATTCACATTTTTCACCAGTTTCTTGGTTTGCAAATGGTTCATTTGCTGTTCGTTGCAGACACAGTGCAATGCTGTGCTAGCAGGCTACCCAAAACTAATGATTTTGCTTTATTCATTCTGTAAAAACCTTAAAGTATTGATTCTCTCTCTGGAAAGGTTTAGATGCCTAGGTGGCTCACTGGTATAGTATAAATTGGATATTTTACTTATGAATATATAACTTCAAATGAACAAGTTTTGAATATGTGAGTGAAGAATATCTTATTTATAAACAATCATGCTAACCTGAGCATTCAAGTATCCATGAAAGGTGAAGAAGGAAGGATTGCAGATGAGGACAAATTTAAAACAACTTTTGTAGAAAAATCTGTTGCGGAAATATCCTTCTAATATTTGTTTAGCTTTGTTGTAGTATTTGTTTCTGATATATATTTGGCTTTGATTAACAGCTTCACAACTGTTGTGATTCTATCACGTTTCATAATATTTCAGCTTTTGTTTTCCACTTTATTCGATTTGATATTTCAAAGCCCATAGCAGTATGCTTTGGTACGGAGCAGATAGTATGCTTTTATCTACACTACCGGTTCTTCTATATAAATTATTTCAATTAAGAGCTACCAAAACAACGAGAAGTTCTTGCATAAAAGTGTTTAAAGGTTTGGTTTTCACACAAGTGCAGAAATAACATTCCAGAAACCTTGTACAGGTATTGAAATAGGACATATGTGAACCAGTAGTAGCAACTTGATGTAAGATGTAGGCTGTCCTCTTTAGATCTGTGTATTTGAAATTTGATTTGGAAAAAGGACTATAAACTCCATATGTATTTCTCTTAAGCCTTGTTATATGAGAGGGTTACATTAAGGAATACCTTGAGGGAATCATAAGAATATAAGCCACTGAAGGAAAATTCTGGACTATCCTATGAAAGTCACCCTCTTGGGGAAAGCTTAAGGCTGGAATTCAAGGTATTTTTTAGTTCAGCACAGTTTGTCTGAAAAACAGAGAAGAAAATATGATTCTAAGATACTTCCTATTTCCCTGTTCCTCAGCATCTCAAAACAGAAAACAAGGAGAGAAGGAGGGAAATATTTCTACTTTTACTGCTTGTGGTTAAGGAAGATATCTATGGTAATCTTGTAGGAAGCACAACAGAATCACATCCCAACATTCAGTAAGATCTACTGGAGTGGGATTCAGTAAGATCTACTGGAGTGGGATTAAGTAGTCAGGGCCATGTCTTCACCTGTTCTCATTCTTGTATATATTCCTATATATTTCCATGAATTTCTAGGCCATGAATTTCTCTCCATAAAGGATCTCTCTTTCCAATTCTTCAGATCTAGCCCTGAGACTTGAGTAGTTTGTAGGTGACTGGAGCACTGGCAGGAACCACTCTACTATTCCCCTTTATGTTTTGCACAGTTGGACAGAAAAAAAACTTCAGTCTATAAGACTTTCAAACAGAATGGAAGTCTTACCAGGAATATTACTATTCTCCCTGAAAATGAGCTACAGTTGAGTTCTGCCTAGCAGGAACTACCCCTTACTATCAGTATTCGTTCTGCAATTGAGCCTCATTGAATGTAATTTTCAGTACAGCAGCACCAAGGGGATAAAAAAGAAATCCGGAGGAACTAGTACAGAGAATAAAAGAAATATCTCTCTATTTTCAGATTGGGGTGTATTAATGAATTGTTAAAAATCTTGGATTTAGTTGCACATATTAGAGCCCAGGATCACCTTATGTGATGCACAATGCTAAGATTACGGCTTCCTAAATTTGTGTATTTGTTTAAAATTGGACTGTCTCCCCCTACCTTCCCATATGCTTTGACTTGGAAAAGATACTGTGCACTCATATTGCCTCATGTTGTGAATTTCAAACATGCAGAGCAAGGATTCAATCCTCTTGACAGTCTGGGGTGGAAGCATATGTACACCTTCTGAAAATCAGCTATTACCTTAGAGAATTTATGTATGGTTGCTGATTTTCCAAGATATGCACCATTGTGCACCCTTGAGAATGGTAAAACCTTTCCTGCATAAAAGCAGCCACTACATTTACAAAAAGGTGTACATGCCAACCATGTCACAAATCTTCACAGCAATGACTCCCCAAGATAGATGCCTGCATGATAGACAGTTAAATTTCATTATGTAAATGACATGTAAATATATGCACTGCATATGATAATTAAAACCTTCCTAAATACATATTTACAAAATAGACAATCCGCCATGGTCCATGAGGTTATAATCTACATTTTAAAAATGAATGGTGCAAAAACTCTTAAAATTCACACAGAAGTGGATGATAATCATGTGAAACATAATGACATATCATTTATCAACTTTGGTTCTGTACAGAGTCTCATTCATTCAAAAAATCCACTGATTCACTAAATAAAAATTGGAAGCTCCTACCAACAGTTTGTGCTGGTGTAAAAGATAAGAAGTAATGTGCTACTACAACTGTGCAGCATCAGTTATAACGGACAGGAAGTGAAAAATTGTATATGCAGTGTTATGAAATGAAACTGGCAAGAACAGAAAATTTACTAAGAATTATGACTAAATGCTTAAAGAAAGTGGCCCTGGAGATTTTTTTAGACCTCATCTTTCAATTTCACTCAGAAAATAGTACCTCCTGTGGGGTGTCAGAGTTCAGACCCTGATAGGTAACCCATACTCAAAGGCATCAAAGTTAATGGATAAATCACACTGGGCTCTTCCTGAGTCACATTGGTGCTCTCTAGAGATATCTTTCAAGTCCTGACCAAGTTTGGTATGTTCTTCAGTTAATAGTCCATGACAAGATTACAACCTCAGGTGGCATATTAGCACCATGTGAATTATGAGTCTAAAATTGGTAACTGCAGTCTGGCACCTAATGATCCTTAATTGCTCCTCTTGTACCTTCTCTTGTGCATGGAGGAGATTGTCAAGGCAGTGATCTTCTCTCTCCCTTTTACTTTCCATTGCTCTCCAAGAAGATGCTTCAGTGGTTTTCTTGTCCTGTTTCCAGTTTGCAGAGCTGATATTCTCACAATGCTTTCAGCTGATTTGAGTCTGGACTGACCTGTGAAGGTCAACATCTAGGAAAAATCTAAAGGCTGGAATTTAAGGTACATTTCAGCCCAATACAGCTTGTGGAAAGGGACTGGGTACAAATCCCACAGTACCTTCTGATGCATTCTGTAAAAGGCAGGCAGTTTGGGAAAGTGGTGCCTCCTGCCCACCTCCATCTATGCTTGCAGAAGCAAAAGTACTGACCTATTTACCCTGTTTTTTTCTTCCAGTTGACAAGAGGTAGTGAATTTGATTCTTCTCGTTTTGAGGTCAGACAATGCTCAGCAACACCGGATTATAGCATGATAACAGACAGCCTTTCAGTCTGATCTTGCAGCAGCGAGATACAAGCTTCACTGTAGCCATTGGACTAATCTACAAGATTGTCAGGACTCATCAAACATGTAAAAGTAAGATTATGTTTAAGAGTTTATAATTTTGCAACTGAGGAAAGCTCCCACCTTCCAATACATGTATGTAGTACCGCTGAATTAGCTGAATGAATGAGTGCAAAAAAATGGCCTTTTGCTTCTCAGGCTTGACCTAATACTTATTAACAGTAATGCTCAGCACCTTCCAGCTAATATTGGTGACCAGTGGGATTGACTCACAATGCATAAGCTGAAGGAAGAAGATCACTTTGCTAGCTGCTGACTTGTGAATATTGGGTAGTTTCCATGTTCTTCATGTGACATCTTCTGAGTCTTGTTACATAAACACTGAGTATCTCAGATAGAGCTCCTTATTGCCAGAGAATAATTTCATCCTCCTTCACAATAAGCTATTTTTTTTTTCTTTCCAGTACATCTGGCTGGCAAAATTAAGATTTTTTGTTTGTTTGTTTGTTTGTTTGTTTGTTTTGAAGTCTATTCCCAGAAGAGGGCAGCTGAGTAGCCAGTTGCAATGCTGTTTGCAAATTACTCTGGGCCTGATTCTGCCACCTTTGCTCATATCAAATCAACACTGACTTTTTGGTGGAAGAGCATGTGAAATTACCCCACCTGACACACTGGTACTCCCTGGACTGCTCTTATGCTGAGCTCTACATTTCCTTATGTTCTTCCAGAAAAGCACACAGAGGCTGTTAGGATCATATTCCTGCAGCCAAAGGTGAGAATCTGTGCTGGATTTTCCACTAGGGCACTATCAGAAGAGATTTTTATAATGAGATAGAGAAACACAATTTGTAGGCTTCTGGGTCTGACCACCCACCGAGAGGATTGGCATTTATCAGAACCAAGTTACAAATTATTTAAACTCCACTTATCACTATTTGGAGGTTTGTAACATTTTGAAATGCCTCTAAGTAAGTTGTGTCTGAAAATCTAAACAAGTGGTGTTTGTTCACAACATAGAACGATAGTGTGCAAAAAGCACTTTCCAAATAAAGCATCAAAATGTTGCAGCATATAATGATTTTCATTAAAAATAAAGTTATTGACATAAATAACAAAATGGCCATGGCACTTTATTGAGTGTTGAATTCTTTAAGTGGTGCTGTCCTCATATTTAAACCTATTAGAAGTTTAACATAGCAGCAGGCCAGCTGGCAGCCTTGAGAGCAATGGTAAAAAGGCATTTAGAAACGTGCCCTGTAAGGCTGTGTATTGACATTATAAGGAGAGTATATTGACATGTGCTTTAGTTTTGTGGAAAGGAGAGAAAGGCAAGAATACAGACTCTGACCATTTGTGTGACAGTTATGGTTGGTTACCTGAGACTGCCATACCTGAGAGGGATATCTGCTTCATTTCATTTTATAATAACAAGAATATCTGTCCCAGACAGAAGGATTATTGCAGAAAATAGTTTATTTGACATTTATAAAGGGCTTCGTGCTCTTAATTTCTTTAATTTATTTTATATGACTTGTCCAACACAACAGGAAAAAAAAAGTTATGAATGCAGACTTAAGAAAACATCACCTACACCAATGCAAATGGCGTTGACAAAGCTGTCAACAATGCCATACTCCAGACACAAGAGCACACCTCAGTTGCCCTCTATGCCTTTGGTGCATCAAATCAAGCCCTATAAAGGTGCAGGGTTCAAAGTCCCAGTCAGTTTCCATGACAGACAAATGTGTTATTTTCCTTTCCTGTGAAAGGATGCTACCTCCCACAAAAATCAAAGAACAACTTCCAAGTAGTTTTCATAAGCAATAGCATGTTTCTTTTCTGTGTACTTATTTGCCTATTTGGAAAAAGCATCTGGAACAGTAATGCTCTGAGTACTGTGCTGGGAAGCAGAGTTGAACTGCTGCATCATGGTTTAAGAGTTAAGTCCTGGGGAGACAAAAATAGAGTGCTTGATTGCTGGTTGTCTCATCAGCCCTTGTGAAAAGCAGCTGATGGTGTTCATGATTGGAAGAGAAGGGAAACGGGAAATCCATTACATTTCTCCTGGTATTTCAGTCACAAGAATATACATGACTTCAGTTCAACAATTCAACTTAAGCCACAATTCATAAATGTCCATTATAATACAGTAATAGCATGGTAAGTTAACTAAGAAAAAAATAGCTTTGTTTCATAGAAGCATAGAATCACAGATTGGTTTGTGTTGGAATGGACCTCAAAGATCACTCAGTTCCAACCTTCTTGCCATGGGCAGGGACACCTCCCATTACACCAGGTTGCTCAAAGCCCTGTCCATCCCTTAAAAAACTTCCAGGGATGGGACATCCACAACTTCTCTGGGCACCCTGTTCTAGTGCTTCACTACCCTCAGAGTAAATAATTTCTTCCTTATATCTAATCTAAATCTACTCTCTTTTAGTTTAAAGCCATTGCCCCTTGTCCTATCACTATATGCCCTTATAAAAAGACCCTCTCCAACTTTCCTTGTAGGCTCCTTTTAGGCACTGGAAGACTGCCATAAGGTCTTCCTGGAGTTTTCTCTTCCCCAGACTGACAGACTGAACAACCCCAATTCCCTTAGCCTGTCTTCGTAGGGGAGGTGCTCCAGCCCTTTGAGCATCTTTGTGACTCTCTTCTGGACTTGTTCTAACACACTTCCATGTCCATCTTGCGCTCTGGGCCTCAGAGCTAAATGCAGAATTGAGGAGCAGAATCCCCTCCCTCACCCTGCTGGCCATTATTCTTTTAATGCAGCCCAGGCTTTTGGGCTGCAAGCACACATTGCTGACTCATGTTGAGCTTCTCATCAACCAATACCCCAAAGTCCTTTACATCAGGGCCGCTTTCAATCCATTCTCCACCCAGCCTCTATTTGTGTTTGAGGTTGCCCCAGCCTATATACAGGACCTTGTACTTGGCCTTGGTGAATTTCATGAGGTTCACACTTGCCCACCTCTCAAGCCTGCCTAGGTCCCTCTGGATGACATTCCTTCCCTTCTGAGTTTCTTCAAACTCAGTCTGTGGTAGTGGGAAATAGGACTTCCAAAGCTAGACAGAGTAACTGTTTTTTTTCCCAGAAGCTGATTTTTTTGGGGGGTGGGCGTGACTGAATGCTGAAATTTGGATTTGGCATCATGAATATTGACCTCTGGAATGGGACTCAGACTGAGTAGCTTGTGAAATATTAGTGGCCATTTCAATTGTGATATACACCTCAAAACTGAAAAAAAAAAAAAAAGCATTTTTTTTTTTCCTCATAACAGTGAACAGAGTGGTTTGAAACCCACACTTTTCTGTCCCTCACTGTTTATGTCTTCATGCTTTAAACTCTTTCACAGAGCTTCTGATTAACTGTTGCACAGGACACCTGACAGTCACACAATAGCCACAGTGGACAGTCCCAGGGGCAGGCAGTTTGGGTGAAGGACATTGGGCCACATCCTGAAATCTGCAGTAGAGGCACACAGGAGAGATGCATTGGTAACACATAGTGCTACTTTGTACTCAGCAGGATAAAAAAGGAACGTAGGTGGAAAATACTGGATTCTGACAATAAAAAAGTAGCATGCACTGCTTTTTTTTTTTTTTTTTTTTAACATTGCCTTCTGCAGTACTGCCCATTTATTCATACAGCATCTTTATGCACAGTTTCCAGACATTTTTTTCTATTTGTTTCTTTTTCACAGTAAAAAGGAATTTAATTAGAGACTGAAAAAAGGCCTTAGGTCTCTGATAATCCTCCTCCCACTGCTGCTGATTGGGCTGCATGGCCCCCCTGGGGCACTTTTCGGCACAGCCAGCCAGGATGGCAGGGGTGCCCTCAGAGACCAGAGGACTCCTTTTTGCTTTCTTGACTTTACTGAAAGTAGAGCAAAGCTCCTGTATGATATCCAACACATATGAACTTTTATCTCTGATTCCAGTGCCTTTTCTTCACATTTGGTTCAGAACAAAAACTTATCAGAGAGATTTAATAATTTGAGGAAGTTGAAGAAAGAACAAAAAACATTTGAGGCTAGGAAGAGAGAAAGAAATATTAGGTGACAATCCATGTTCCAATTTAGGGGAACTTTTCCATCAGCTGCACTTAAAGATCTTGAAATACACTTTCTTTTGCCTTTGCAGAATTTCTCTGCTTTGCCTTCAGAGTGTGGCATTTTTCCAAGGCAAACTTGGAGGGGAGAGAAAATAAATCACTTGTAATGTTTGGCTGGTAGGAGTCCAACCACTAGTGAAGCTACCTCCTTTCTAGAAAATCTTGTAAAAAATGTCCTGATTTACTTAATCTTTTTTGACTCAGTAATGTTTTTGCCTGAGTCTAGAGTTTGCAAGCCATAAACATTGTGACAAATAATGAAGTAATCATGCAATTAGGACTCAGTAACTTATGCTGTAAGAGTGACCTCTTGCTTGTTTTTCCCCCGCATAAAAATAAATAACGTGTCTTTTTCTTCTCTTTGGTGCTAATTGCTGGCTTGAATTATGTGAAATTCTGCAAGCTTGGTCTCCTGGTTTTACCTTTACCTGTTTGTTATCTAGACTGTGTCCTGCTATGAGGTAGTAAGGGGGCACACTGTACATTTTACTAGCTGCACTGAGCATGTGAACAAGTGAGGAGTGGCTGAGCTGTGGTTTCTTTCCCTCTCCAAATCTCAAGACAAGCTAGTGGGGCAGGATGCAGAAATGGGCAATTTGTGGCTTTTGAACTCTTGTGCACTTCCACAACATTCAAAGGCAGCCGTCAGGCCCAGGCCATGCCACGTGGTTATCCCTAGGGTTGTGCTGGTATGAAGGGACCCAGGCAACCCACAGGCTGAAGGAGGAAGTTACCCAGCAGGTGCTGCTGGCTTCAGCCTGCAGGAAGGATGGTCTCTGAGGTTCAGTCTCATGCCCACCGCCATTTCATAAAGGGACTCATAAGCCATTGCTGCCTCCTTCCCATGAACCGCTCCCTGTGCCTTCTCCTGCTCTCTGATCTCATTCTGCATATGAGATACAATATGCATACTATGTATGTATCTTATGCTGCTTGGCTGTAAGAGGATTTTGGTCAGTGGTAGGTAAGTCCAGAAATTTTGTCCAGTTCTACTGCAAGGCCTTGGCAAATGGTGAAACAAAGAAGAAATCTTGGCTCAAAGGAGCCGTGTAGTGCTGTATTCAAGTGTGGCAACTCCCAGCCCAGGTAGAAAGGAATGTGTTGATCACTCACTAAGAGTGCTGCCAGATGTCCCTATCTTAAATTATTTCCTGTAATAAAGGCTTGGGTCTTGTGTTCTGTGTGAAAATCACTCAGTACGTGGGTTTTCCTATATTTCCATGGAGAGATGCTATTTTTTTTCCAGATGCCTGCAGCCCAGCCACTTAAACCATGCATATGCTCAGTTTGGTGGCTAGGGACCAAAGACTCCCACATGACCAATGCGTAGTCACTCTACATTTGTTTGATGAGGACTGTGACAGAATTTGCTACTTCATATCTTGTCTGTTTTCCATTTAGGACTCCCAGTCACATCCATGCCAGGTGCCTCATAAAAGCCCTTGGTTGGTGTGTTGTGCATTCTGATGCTCTTCTCAACGCTTTGCCCAAGAGCCTCCTAACATTTTTTTTTTCTGCCTGGAGTGCAGGATGCAGAGACACTTTTGAGTGAAAGAAGGGCATTTCTCTTAGTAGTCAGTCATATTTTTCATGCTGAAAGTGCTTCATCTATCTGATTTTCACAGCAGCAGTGCTGCTGTTTCGATTCTGACCAGAAACAGATAGATCTGAGATGCCAGAGTAATATATTTCCCTAATGACATGTCCAGTGTGTGAAAACTAAGCAATGGCTGACATGTTTGCACTTAAATTAGACCATAATACCGCTATTCTTAGGGGACCCTAATAAGAATGGGAGAATGACACTAAATCAATGGACTTCTAGTTAAAAGAACTAACTAAAACTCAAATGTTAAACAAAATTGACTTTTGTTTAAACCTGTTAAAATAGATGTTCCATGGAATAATGTTTTCAAGAAAGTGTTTTATCTTCAGATTTTGAGGAATGTCTCTAAGTGAATAAACAGAGAAGTAAAATTGAAAGCCATTGTTTATAATAATAATATTAATAATAAAGAGTAAAAAAGAAAGAAAAAAAGAAAGAACATTATCACATCCCTACACAGTATGAGAATAGCGTGTGGTTTTCTTTTTAGTTTGTTCAACTTTATCAAGTATTCTTGATAAATAGAGTATTCAATTCTCTTCCAACACAATATATTCCTCACTTTATGTTTAATTTCAATTACTCTCCTAGGTGTACAATCCATACATGTTCAGATCTCTTCTGCAAAACACCCAGGATCCTGGTTTAGTTTCCTTTCCATTGACGTTAATTCTTTCATTCTACCTTCACAGGATAGCCTAAATAAGGCAAAGAGATTCAGTCATAAAAAGATCACACTAGAAGCTATGCCCAAAAAGCTTTCCAGAGGGACAAGACTAAATCCTCTTCATTTCAGATGAGTTAATGAGGGCTTGGCATGAAGTCAGTCAGACTGCTCATTACAAGTCTGTATCGCTGTGCTTTCTTCTTTCCCACTCAGTCTGAATTTTAGATATGCCATTAAATTCCTCCTGAATTGCTTGTTTCCGGGGGTGCTGGCCTGCCTTTGGCTAGTTACTTTTTCAAAACAAGTTTCCTGTTTCTGGATAATAAAGCTTTTTTTGCCTCTTTTCAGTGATGGTTGGGCAGACAGAGATGAAGTCATTGAAGGCTATGAACCTGAAGCAAATGGAGGCATCACTATCAAACTGCAATCTCCAGAGGTCTTGTCTTTTGATGACTACTATCTGAAGCTGCGCCTGGACACCAACACCCGCAACCCCTGGTTTCCTGAGTTCTGGCAACACAGATTTCAGTGTCGCATCCCAGGGCACCCACTAGAGAATCCCAACTTCCAGAAGAACTGCACTGGTAACCTGTCAATTGTTTTTCTATTTGAATCTGTGGTCAGGCAAAAATTTGCCTTTGCTTTGTTTGTTTTTAAATAACCAGTGAAAAGTAACAGTCCCAAATTGTGCAGATATGAATCTGAACTCTGGTACGAATATGTCTGGCACAGCCTCCTCTCAATATAGATCTGCTCTGTCATAAAGCAAGTTGTTCCCCTTTCAGGTTTTAGAGCTATGTTGAGACTGAGAAGAGTGTAATATGGCTACCTGGTCACAACTGAGATAAAATAAGTAACAGTTACATTCTAACAAAAATCGGAACAAATATAAACCTTTAGTTTGTAATTTGTAAATATTTCATTTCTAGTCAAAAAGGTACATTTTGATAGTAAGGAAGTTACCCATGATAAACAAAAATAATGAAGTCTGGCTTCCCCTGGATTTTCGTCCTGTTCTTTCCATCTCCATCCCCTTTATGTGATGACATTAATCTCCATCGGTATTCATGTGCTCCCTGAGCTGACTGCCCACAGTATTTCTAGTTCTTCTCTTCTCCATCAGCGGCACTTTTTAACAACACCTTCCACATTACCTTTAGTTTCCCCTCAGTTCTCTTATTACAGTTGAGTCATATCAAAAATATTGTGGCTGACTCAAAATTGGTCTGACATGCTGACTGGCTGGCACATCTGAGTGCTTAGAGGCTAGTGGTAAGGCATACTGGCTAAGTAATTATTGAGTTTGCACTGATATTTTTTCCCTCAAAGGAATAATTAATTTCATATTATACCAAAATGTTCCTTCATGTTATATATATTTCATTGTTTTTGAGACTGCTTCACTTCAGACAAAGAAGCTAATATAGGCCAACAAGGGCAGAAGTTGCAAAGGGGAGACTGAACGATGGACACACAATGCAAATACATGGCCTTCTTTCTTAAGAAATTACTTCTAAAATTGCTTTGTTTTGGTCACTCCATTAACAAAAATAAGTTTCAAGCTGATATCCTACAAAAACGTCTGTTTTTTTTTGAGGAATCTCAGTGGCTGTTGTAAGCACAGGTAGTTTTGCAGCTTCTGGTTATAAAACTATGAACTTTAGTCAGAATCAGCGTGGTCATTTTTCATCCACTTCATCAAAGGCAAATACTAGGTGCCAAGTTCAAACTGGACTAAATGGGGTACTTCTTCACAGAACATGCAAATGAGTTGTTAGACATGGGTTGCTATAGACTCTAAATTTGTACTGGAGACAAAAAGCAGTTAAATAATTTCATGAAAAAACAAACAAACAAACAAAACCAATAAGGGCTGTTTTATGAAAAACAAACAAATGAATAAGGGTTGTTTTATGTGAGAAAAAACAATAACACACCAATCTGTCTGAGGACATGTCAGGGCTGAAGGCAGTGGACATTGGAGAGGTTGCTGCAGAAGTATCATATGCCTGCCCTAGTGTTTTGTCCTTCTCAAGACAACAGGTATCAGAGGCAGGAAGGGTTTAATTTGGATAATACTACAGAAATACAAAAGGATTGGTAAACTCTGACAGTTAATAGTCATAATTCAGGCACTCAAAAATCTTTCCAGGCTCTGGGCAGCCTGCTGTAGTGGTTGGCAACCCTGCCAAGAGCAGGGGGGTTGAAACTAGATGATCTTTAGGGTCCTTTTCAACGCAGGCCATTCTATGATCCTGATTCCCTCCTCTAAGAAGCTGTAAGTTTTTGCGTGAAACTTCAAAAGGTGATACTTAGGCTTTTCTGAAAAGCATGCAATTCAATTGGGGATGAACCACTGATAACCCTCAGGCTTATCACATAGAACAGAGAAATTCATAAATGTCTCAGATCACAAAAGGGAAACACTACAAGGCATCTATTCTTAATAACAGTATATCTACAGAACCAGGAGACATGCATGTCCCCAGCGAGTATGGGATCAATACAATGTTTTTTTTTTGTATTTTTCTTTAACTGCACAGAGCAGACTGGTGACTGTCTGGTACCACCAGTTTTCTACACACATACCTTTGCCTAACCTTTCTGTGGGGTTGAGTGCTACTCCAAATACTAGCAGCTCCAATGTTTGCTGATGAAGCCTTAATCTCCAAGGTCTACTATGGCAGCACCAAGAAACTGCCTTCTGTACCTATCACAGGTTTGGAGACAGGCCTCTTCACAAGTTATCTGGAAAAAAAAAAAAAAGTCTGAATTGCCTCTTCTGTCCTTCAAAAAGAAGTCTCCATGCACAGATTTGAAGGAGAGAATCCATATTGCTCAATAAATAATAAACAGTAGAATTTGAAATCCATTAAAAGTACCAACAGACTAAGTTCTGACTTCCTTGTTGTACTACAAATTAAAGTCCTACTCCATCACCCCAGGAAAGTTATCAATATTGAACACTAGTATCGAGCTCCTCAACTCCATTATATTTGAGAGCTTTCACTCTCATCTCACAGTATGCCATCAGTATTCCTTTAACAAGTTACATAGGGTCCTGCATTATGGAAAAAGCTGAGTCCCCTGTACTCCCAGAACTCCATGTACATTATTAGCATACATCGTGATTATGTCTGGTCCTGATCTGTTCTGTATTCCAGAAGTGCACTGGTAGTCATTACTGAGAACACAGCACACCTGCACTTTTGTATAAACAGGAATTGATTCAAAGGTAGTAGATTCATCTTCAGGCACTGGAGAGTTATCATGTCAGGAAGCTACCTAGTGTAAAAGAAAACCAAGGGCAAAAGATACTTTTGTTGTCTAAGAGATCATAGTGTATTTGTAGCTACCCATCAGTGGGATCCCTAGGAGCAACCACAAACAAAAAAAAGAGATGAGAGTGTCTTTCTCCAACTACCTTATTCAAAAAGATTCAAAACCCTTGGATCTATACAGTTTGAAAATATAATTATGAAGTTTGTGGTTGAATGTCTTCAATTACTGCTTGCCCAGTATAATTTTCTCATATACAACCTAATCACTTTATTGGGTAATTTATTCAGAATTGCCACTGAAATGTGGAGTTCAATTTCTAACATTTATGGATAGGCAAGGACTTCAAGCAATTACAGCTGCTGCATTTGCAAGTTCTCACACACCATTACTGACAAGTCAGCACTAGCTTGGGATTGCAGGCTTTCTAGGAAGCAAGGAAAAAGAAGTTCCTAGAAATCGCCCTTCCCTGATGACAGGAATTACTACTTGAATTCTCTCACTCAGTCCCTGAGAAAACTGATGTTCTCCTTCAGGAATTCTCATGTTGCAATTAACTCTGTACATGCAATTTTTTTTTTTTTTTTTAGGGAAAAAAAAAGTCTATGTGGGCTAAGAATTACTGGAAGGAAGTAAATCCAAATGCCTTCTATTTATGAAGTCTGAGGGCTGACTAAAAATTGACCATATTTTCAAAATATTTTATCTGGATATACTAGTACTATGTAGTAGTAGCAGCACAAGTTCTTGGGAAGAGAAGACAACCTGCTCCTTTGGATCATTCCTTTCTTTTGTATAATAATAATAATGATAATAATAAAAAAAAAAAAAAAAAGAAAACAACCAGCAAAAACAACAACACACTACTTTTCCCATTTGGGTGGCAGCCAAATGAGTGGGAGCTATTTTTGACTCATTCTTTGTTAATGTTATAGCCAAATGCCTCTCATAAGTGTCTACCTGTCTGTCTCTCTCTTTCTCATGGCTATAGAAGATACTCTTCTCAACACAACAAGATTCAAGCCTAGAATTTTTCTTGTAAATAGAAAATAGATTTTTGTATGACCTTCTCTTGTAGATTCTTTGATTTCTAGAAGGCCAAAACCACTTCCAGTACCAAGTTACTTTTCTTCAACTGTTTATGCCACTAATGTATTTTCACTGTTTTCCACTTAGTAACTACATTCTTCAGGAAACCAAGCATGTCCTGCATCTTTGTATGGACCACTGACTCAATGGGAGGTTTAGAACTTCACAATATTCTTCATACCCTTCAGATGAAAAGTCAGAACAGAGTAGTCCATTTTAACATGAACAGAAAAAAGCTGCTTTTGAATTTGAGATGCTAAGACGCTACCTAGCTCAGGATGGACCTGACACTGAGTTCCCTTAGTGCTCAACCTCAGGCATTGCTCCAAGCAGCAGTCACAACTTGTCTCAGTTCATCAAACTCAGCCATTTCAACGTTTTGAAGGTTGTATGCTGACAATGAAATTAGGTGATAGACTGTACCTATCAAGTGACAAACACCCTTCCAACAGATCTTTAGGATGTTTTCTGCTCTCTGATCTGGTAGAAATAACCTGAATAGAAGTCCTTTCCTCCCCACAAAACTACAGTGACAAATGTTTCTCTGCTGGACTTGGCGAGCCCACATAGACTAGAGTTAAATGCAATTCTCACATACATGGAAAGGATGTAGAACTCACTACAGTTCAAACACTTGTGTGGAGGTCTAACTGCTGATTTACAAAATGCCTGCTCACCTCTTGGCAGATAATACAATGGCTGCCATTTGTGTGAACTGGGTGGGATGAGTACTCCTCTGCACCACAGGAGACAGTTATGAAATCGGTTATGGAACTGATGCAAACATCAGATTATGCTCACAGCAGTTCATCTGCTGGGACAACAAAATACATTGGCAGGCAATCAGCACAGACATTTTTCGACAGAGTGAAGTGGAACAAAGTGGGCAATTCATGATTCATTCATTGATTCAATTGATCTTTGAGGAGAAGGATTATTTGTCTGTGAACCTATTTGTGGCAGACAAGAACAAGAAATGTAGATTTTTTTTTTATTCCAGAGGAGATTGCAGGCCAAGTTCCCTTGGATGATTACTCATACCTTGGACATGCCAAAAGGATTGCTTTATCTGCTAATTCTTGTCTGGGTACAAGAGAAAGACAAGCAATCAGATTGAGTGCAGCCAAAGTCACAGAATTACATAATCACTCAGGCTGGAAGGTAGCTCAGGAACTTCAGAACTTGTCTTCATCATGAACTTTTTCTCAAGACCAATTTTAGTTTTGATTATTTTATATGAGATGGCATGGAGCCCTCATTTTCTCATATCAGTTAGCAAAACACTTCGGGCTATGTACTTGATTGTTTCTATCCTTTGCAGAAAGCATGAATGCTTTTCTACTGAGAGCTGATGTGAATAATTTTCAGAACGTCTAAGGCTATGTTGTGTACTGGGCAAATTAAATCCAGCAGATGTTATTAGAACTCATTCTGCTGTGTCAGAGGTGTCCATAGGTGCTTCTCTGAGAAAATTCCTTTAATCCTATAAAGCTCTCTCACAGAGTACCTCATATAGCAATAGAATCAAGCTATTGACATATCATAACTTCTTCAAGATCTATTGTACTTTATGTATCCTGACTCACCCTTCCTAACCACTGCTTTGGATTTCTATCATACTTTTATACTCTGGAGTAGAGAAGCAGCTGAAGTTCTTTTTTTATGTTCTCAGTATAAGGCAGGAGATCTAAGCTTCATCACACAGAAGGGGTCAAAACTCTCTGATCTCAATCTCTTGGGTACCTATAATGAAGCATATTAAGGACAACTTATCTGAAAGAACTATGGCTGCTACACTTTTTAGTCAAGGCTTTTTTAAAGCAGATAAGACAGGAGAGCTGGAGGCTTATTTTATTTCCCAGACAAAGTAACAGATGGCTTTTAAGGTTTAAAGAGGAGGAAGTTTAATAATGTCCATATATGTGATAAATCATAGGCATAATTAAGAGAAGACATTACCTGAAGTCAGGTTTTTGTTCACTTGCTCCCAGCTTATTTTTTGAAGAAAGTAGCTTCATTTATCCAATATTCTATATTTCTAAAAAATTTAACCAGGCTGTCAATCAAAATACAATCACAATATCTATTTTTCTTTGTTTGGAATCCATAAAAAAATGAGATCATTATCAAATAAAGGAAAAGAGTAGTATATATATGCCACTGTAACAGTACAGAAGACAGTTTACAGAACATATTTGTACTGTAGTGGGATATCACAAAAGTTTTCTCACTCTAATATTTACATGTACATTTCCCATTGTGGATTTTAACAGTCAAAGTTCCCACTTCTGGGATTAAAACAGTCCTCAGGTAGGCTTGTGACATTCAGCCTTCTCCATTACATGAGTAAACTGATGGAGCTGCAAAGAAACAGGACATATGAATCATGTTCCCTGGTGCCTCCTCTGTGCTCTTGTCTGCTGTGCCTGAAGAGTGACAGGGGCACTCCTGGCTGCTCAGACTGTCACAGATGCTTTGAACTTGTATCTGCAGTGTCGGGAGGACAAAAGGGCGCAATTAAAATTAATTGACTTTTTCCTAGAAATCAATTTTTTTGTGCAGTTCACACATCAGACCAATTACCCTAGATATAAGCATTTAACCAAATCTGTAAATAAACCTGATGAAATAATAACAGTAACTGATCAGAAAACAAGGCCAGCTGCCTTCTGTCAGCCCTCCTGGTATTTTATTAGATTGTTTCTTCCCTTTTCTCATTTACCTGGAGGTGGAAAGTTGTTAAACTCAGCTAGCAGTTTTACAGGTTTTCATTACTGGCATTCATTACCCCATAAATACTGGTGCAAAGGAGATACGGCAGGATCTAATGTGTAGGTGTGCACCCATCCACTCACACGTCTGGCTGCAGCCCAGAGAGACTCTTTGTGCACAAGGATATTTGCTAAAAAATAGGCAATAGAATTCTTAAAATGAACAAGGTCCTCTTAATAGCTCTTGAGTGAACTGTGGTGTAAAGAACAGTAAATTATGAGCTGGAGTACTAAAACGTGAACCATAAAAATTACAAATCTTCCTAGTAGAATAAACTATACTCATATCCATAAGGAGAATAATCTGATGGAAGATGCATGCTCCAAAGAGTAGGACTGCCAGAACAACCTGCTGCTTTTCCACTCATACTGGGAGGACCTGGGAAGTGAAGAACTCTGCCAGTGTGGAACTAGGGAAAAATAATGAAAACAGCTTCTTGAGCTAGGCTGGCTACTGACTGAGCCAGAGAGGGCTACTGCAGCACAGCAAGGTGTGAGATGATGATTTCCAGAGGTATCTTTCAGCTTGGATTTTTATGATTTGTATAGTAGAAAGTAACTTTGGAGGAACCTGCAAGTTCAAACCTTTAATTTAGTTTTGGTTCAAACTTAGCTTTACAGGGACAGAAACAGGGCTATTCCCTTCAAAGCAAAAGTACTCTATGCAGCATGCTATGCAGTGTATCGTCTACTTTCTGCAAAAGCCAGTTTGTTCTGCCTAGTTTTCCAGGCTTATTTTGTCTAGGAGTTCACATCATGAGGACCAGTTTTCTTATGAAATGCCAGGTACTTTAGTAATTTGGGTTTGGCTGGGCTAGATAGACCTTTTTTGCTGCATTGTCATGTCTGACTACACTGAGGAAAAAAGGAGGTGCACTAAAATAAATGCTTTTGAAATTCTTTCAGATCTGAAAGACCAGCTTCTGTTTTTTTTTTAAATGCATGAATAAAGATTAGGCCCACTTATTTTGTCTTCTGATTTGCTTAGCTCTAGTTCGCTACTAATCAGTGCTGCATTGTCCTTGTGCAGACGTCACTCAGAAGCTTCTAATCTTAGCTTTTCTTTAAAATGAATTTTTTTCTGTGATACGGTACTTAAACACAACTCTGGGCATATGTCCAGTCGGCTTGTTAAGGGGAAAATATAGTGGATCTTTGCGATCTGTGCATGTGTGACTAATGCACTGCATATTGCAAGAGTTGCAAGGAAATATCTGGATATCTCTACCAAGCATTTGAAACCCACCCTTAATTTAAAAAGAAAACTGTGAGTGTGCTCTGCTAAATTATAATATGATCCAGCTAGGTTCTGGTTAGGGTAGCTGAGCCCACTTTGTTCATCCCCAGTGCCAGAGCAGCTGCAGCAGCTGCCTGTGATCGCAGGAAACAAGAGCAGTCTCTGAGAGCAACTGTGGCTGCAGGGCTGCAGCCTTGTCTGGGTGGGCAGCAGTTACTTAGCACATGTGAAGTCCACCCATCAGCATGCAACTGTGTGGTCCTAGGAAGCCAGTCCCACAAACAAGAGGTTTCTTGTGTGAGGAAATGGTGTATTTAAAATAAAATAAAAAAATAATCAGTAAATGCGGGGAATTTAGTGATACACATTGGTGTTCACATTAATTTATTCATGGTAAGTTAATGATGGTGTTCTTAATACCACCTTAATGTTAAGAACAGAAATGAGGAAAAAGTGTTTTTTTTTTCTTCATGGTAATAATAAAAGAAAAAAGAAAACCACTAGTACTGGCTAATGAGAGATATGCTGTGGGAAAGGGGAAGAAAATACAATGGAAAGGGCTCAGGGGTTGAGATAAGGACAGGGAGATCACTCAACAATTATTGTGACAGGCAAAATGGACAGAGCAGAGGGAAATTAATATAATTTATTACTATCAAGCTAGAGCAGTGAGAAACAAAAAACAACCAGAAACACTGTCGCCCATCCACCCTCCTCTACCTCCTCTACTTGAGCGGCACAGGGGAATGGGGAATGGCGGCTGTGATCAGTCCCTAACACTGATAAATATTAGGTACCTCTCCTGACTGTTTTTCAGACTCACACAGAACCACTGGAATTTACATTCGGAAAAGATCTGTTAGGCCAGCCACTCTGTGCCTGCCAGCCACAGAGTCTCCTACCATGTATGAAGTACTTCGCCCAATGTTAACATGGATTATTGACCCACACCTTTGACAGTCTTAGGATCTCATGCCCATATACTGACAACTGGAAACTAAAACTTAGTTATTTACAGGTCTAGATCAATGAACTCAGAATAGTTTGTGCATTTTTTTTTCTGTTTTGCCATCTCCATGTCAGATTGGAGCAGAGATCTTCAGAGAGAATAGGCTAAAGAATAACATGTATTTCATTATTTCATCATATTTTTCTACCCTAATGTAAAGACTGTGATTAGTAGTTTGTGTGTTGTACTGGTGTAGAATATTTAACATATAATGATACTGGATTCTTGTTTACTTCTTTGCCCTGTTCAGTGGTAATATCTTCTATGCTTTATATGAAAGTTGCTTGTTTTCTGCTCTGAGTCTGCATTTTCTGATGAACATGCTCAAAATTAGGCTCCTGAAGTGCACACTGAGACCTAGATAAATTGGCCTGATTTTGAAGGTTCTGATCTCCTGTAATTCCCACAGAAATCAACAGCAACTAGAGAAGTTCAGGTATTAATCACATCAATTAATTAGTTGCCTGAGTATGTATTCAGGTTCCTAATTTAAGTATCCAGGATGGTTAATGTTCTGAAAGCTGCAGCACAATTACTGAGTTTTGTCTTCCTCTTGCAGATAAAGTCTCAGGCTTTGTATGAATAGCATGACACTTGAAATTTAATCAGTCCTGCTTCCTGTCCTTTTCAATTGCTCCTTCTCTGTATTCTATAATAGGATATCTGTAAGGGCATCTGACTCAACAATTTCATTTATTAATGATGAAAATCATGATTGAGCTAGCCAAATAACATCAAAATCTGCAAATATTTCTTTAGATTTCTAAATGACTTAGATTTTGTGTGCTCATTCCTGCCTCCTGTAAGAGTAGCAGCAACTCATTATCTGCTAGACTTGTTCCAAATAACAGACCTGTTAAGAATAGTAGTTCTAAATATGTCTTTAATGGAGTATGCAAGTAAGGCAGCAAGGTTACATAGTTACATAGTTACCTGAGGGAGAAGGGAAAACTGAAGGTTGTTTTTTCCTTTTTTTTTTTTTTTTTTTAGTCGTTTCTCCATAGGTCTTTTAGAAAATGTTCTCTGTAGAATCCTGCCTGTGTCAGGATCCAGGATGGCAATAGAGGAAGAAGTTAGCTGAGCAATTTGTAAAGAAAGCAAGAAAAGCAGATGCATTCAAGGTCTCTGTGATAATAACTAATCATATTAAAATGGTGCCTGAGGCTTTGAGTGCATATTGAGGGCATTCGTGGAACCCTGCAGAGTCTGAAAAAGGGGCTCAGAGACAGGTTGTGGTTGGACTGGGAATGACAGAAGCAACTATAGAATATGCAGTAGGAGTAAAAAATTGAATTGCTGTCAAGAAACAGGACATAAGAAAATAAAAGAATTAAAACAAACAAATGAACAAACAAAAAGCAGTCAAAGAATGTCTTGGGATGGGGGGACTGGGATGCCTGATCAGAGTATGGTCTGTTTTGGATCAGATGGGGTAAATGGCCTCCTTTCCATTCATACTGTTTGTGAATCTTCTGTTAAAACAATTGTTATTGCATATGTCCTATAAAATCATAGGTTGAGCTTGGCTGCTAAAATATCTTTGTCAGCATTAAATTTTAGTCAGTTAGTGAAATAATAAGATGGATTTCAAATGCTATAGCTGGATTTGAAATCAGTGTCTTTGCTGATTGCATGTACAAACCATTCAATCAAGGAACAACAACAACAAAAATCTGCTTGCATATATTATTCCTGCTTATAAGATGAAATATTCATTTCTAATTAAAATAGGAGCTGAGAAATAATGACTTGCTGTAGAAGTTAAATAATAATCTTGAATAAATAATAGAACATGCTGTGGTCATTTTGCAGGCAGTTTGTATGCAGTCCAGCTTTTAAGAAAAACAAATTAATCATAATAATTATTTGTCAAGCTCTGATAATAATTACTGTCTGTCTCTAAGAAAGGCACTGGAATTACTTCAGTTTATCTCCTATGTTGCCTATTTCTCTAATAAACATGTCAATTAGTGTTATTAACAAGCACGGTGTTAATGTCCTAACTATCTGCATTAGAGTAGATTTTTTTTTTTAAGCCTAAACTGCTTCTAACTTGCTGAATTCCCCAAGATCAGAATTGAAAGTTTTATTGATTTCTAGTTTTAAGGCTTGAATCTGATCATTCACTACATTTGGGGTTTGACCGTAGGTACTAATAAGCCACTGTAATTTCATGCCAGATTTCTTGACAATTCCATGAGTCTTCCAATAGTTGATCACAGTATTTCATTTGGTGATGAATGACCAGAAGGTAGAAGGGCCACATATAGATGTTTTTCTAACCATTGAATAGATTAAGTATCTACAGCTCACTCTGTTCATGATAGAATTAATTCCAATCATCATCACTAGAAAATGCATAAAAATGAAAGTTCATTATTTTATATTTATTGTAGCAATTGTATGTATTGTCTCAATTTGGCTCATAAGGCAGCCACAAAAAAGGTAGCACATAAATACAAAGTAATATTTCTTTTCAAACCATTTGAACTGATGCTAAAAAATCTGACTTGTGTTTACCTAGGAGTCCAAGATACAGAAATTGATTTATCTCAAATAAATACAAGTATTTTCTTCTGTTGTTTTCCAGTCTATTAATTCCAAAGTACTAGAATTAAGATAATAGCCTAAATGGGATAATCAATAACCTTAAAAATTAACCTTCTTGTCAATTTTTGGTAATGTTCCTTCACTACTGGACATTATGTGAATTGAATTTCTCAAGCTGATTGCCTCGCAAGAACACACTCAAAGGTCATGAGCATGGATCCTTTTTATTTGGGGGGGTTGGCGGGGGGGGGGGCTAAGGGAGCCTGTTTTTCTTTTTCCCTTCACTGAGCTATACTCTGTACATCTATCAGTCTGTTTCATTAAATAAAACAATCATCACTGCAGAGCTATTTCATGATGGTCATTCTACTAAAAGCTAGGAACAAAGAGAAGCAGTGCAAAGATTTCCTGCTAGGTCTTTGACAGCTTATAGGAGTGGATAAGTACAGTCGTGTCAGAAGAGGTTTCAAACACTGCCTTGCAGATGTGTTTAGAGGAGAAAGAATCTTAGCAAGTCATCCTCATATGGCCATATACCCTAATTTTTTTCTTCAGTAAAATTCTTAACATCAACGGAATTTTAGCCCAGAAGGAAGAAACAGAGAGGCTTTGGGCCATACTGTCATCCCCAGCAGAAGCTTTATTAGGCTGTTGAGCTTCTCTCAAGCCATCTGGTGTAAGGATTTATCTCCAGACCTGTATTTAACACCACGTGCTATATTCATTAACTTGTAGAGAAAGTTATTTTTCTCTCTCTCTCTTTTTTTTTTTTTTTTTTTTTTTGGTGTGTGTGACCAGTGTGACCAGGTTCTTTTAGCTCTTACTGGTAGCAACAACCTTGCCGGGGGCAGACCTCTCCTGGTGTGGCTGCCATACAGGCAGCTCTGCTGTTAGCATGGCCCTTAGGTAGCACAATATATTTCCTTTTGAGCCCTCTCTTTTCTGCTAGCCAACACAAGAGAGGGGGCAGGCAATGCAGATTTATGGAGAAAGGGAAAAGGATCTTTTTCTCTACTGCAGGCCTGTTTTTCACTCCCCTGCCTCCCTCTCCAGTGACGCAGTGCTGGCACATTCATGCTGCTAGCTGCTCAGAGGTCTCCAGCTTCCCCCTAGCCTCTCCCAAAGCCAGAGAAAGGCTGTAGTGCTGCACATCATCTGGAAGTGTCAGTGAATGTATAATATCTCACCCAGGCATGCTTGCCTGCTCACCCGAGCACTGTCACGTCAGACATCAGGCATGGCCCTGCTTCCTCTTTGCGTGAAGCTGCAGCCAGCCTTTGGGAAATGAGTCTCATCTTCTGCCTAGCTTGTGTGGGTCAGTAAAGAGGAGATGTAAAAGGAAAGTTCTCTCTGCTCTCTTGGGCACAGGCACATTGGAGCACGGGTTTGTCATCTCCCACAGTGTGAGCATGAGTTATGTGCATTGTCACTTGGTGTTTACATCTTAACTCTGCTTTTCCTGGAGTGATATGGCTGTGTGAGAGTCTGGATGTCCATAGAGAGAGGCAGAAAAGGCAGGGAGGGGAAGGGAGCTTCAGGCTCCTGTGCCTGCTTAGCAAAGTTTGCAGACTGTGGAAGACAAACGCAGTTAGGAGATCTGTTTCCTTTTGTTTTGCTCCTAAGTTGTGTTGTGTATGGGCTGGACCTGTGAGTTCAGCATCAGCTCAGGGCTGGCAGCGCTGCTCAGTCCCCTGCCCAGAGCCTAGTGACTCTGAGACTCTCCTGCATCTGATTAATGAGTGAGTCAGCAGCTTGTGCAGACATTTCCCCTCATAACATTTCAGCTTCACTGTGGCACTGTTGTATTTGTGTATGCCAGCTTCATTCTAGAGTGTTTGACACTAAGCTCTTAAAGCCCTGATGTGCTTACATAACGTGATATAGAGAACCAAGAAAGTAAATTTAATTAAAAATTTCCCTATTGCTTCTAACACACAGGGAGAGACAAAAGGAAGACACGTCTTTTTGAACACTGAAGGATAATGTGGCATCCTCACAAAAACAGGCAGGGAAGCTGAAGACACCAATGGTGTATAGTGTGTCTAAAAACAGGACTGATCTTTTAAAGTTTAAGTGTTAGACATCTGCACCAAAGAGGAACCTGCACCTCTTGATGGCTGAATTCTTATTTTGGTTTTCTTTAGTGACTGAGTTGATATCCGTGAAAGATACATAGGTGAAAGTAAGGAAAAAGAGACCCTCATATATTCATCAGATCAGCTTTATTCCAGGAGAAGAAAAAGGTTATTAGTTATTTGTCTAACTTTGCTAGTGAAAATATGTAACTACTTGCACACAAATATTGCTGCAGTCAGCATCCAGTTAATGCCTTGGCCTTTGAATTCTTTTCACTTCTCTGTAGTTTTATCTAAAAAAAAGGTAATACACCAATCCCAATTAGAAGGCAACATTCACCAGGTGTAGCAGTAGTATCTGGGAGACCTGTAGGTTTCCTTGTGCTCAGAAAGAAAATAGCAGGATATCTCAACTGGTAACTAATCGTATCCTAGCTTTTCAGGGAAAGAAAAAATACATCAAATATAATTGCATGAACAGAATCTCTTTGCTTGGGGAAATAAAAAACATTTGGAGAATGGAAGAGAAACCCTTCTGATTTAATGACAGCCTGAAAATGAAGTCTGCAACCCTGTGAACTCCATTTATTGCTTCACGAGTACTGTAAAATTTCCAATGTTTATTGGTGTGTTTTCAAATCAAACCCTCACATTGTAAGATATTCCCCCTCTTTTACCTGGTGAAAGCTTCCTGTACTCTTGCCAAACGGCAGAGCCACTTGCTATTCTATTGAGAGCACTGCAGTGTTTTGTATAGATTGGTGACAGGAGGCAGTTAGGGAAAGATCCATTTTCTTAAATAATACTTCCTTCCTGACCCTTACCTGACAAGTAGTAGAGTTTCATCCAGTCAAACAAATAGTTTACATTACAATAGGAATCAATTACCTGTTTTATCTTGTGTCTTTTTGATAGCTCTTCTACCATCCTTCCTGTGTGTCCTATCAGGCAGGACCCTCTCATCTCTCTGTATTTAGCTGCTTCTAGAACTTGCCTCCCTGCTGCAAACACACGGACATCAACGTGGGAAGTGACCATTACACATATGGTCCGCTTTTGTTTGAAAACAATAAAAGAGCTGCTTTCTGGGGCAGAAACCATACTTGAAACGATAATTTACTCTGATAGGATTATCTGTTGTAGGTTACACGAAACATTTATTATGGTCCGTGGCAAATTTTTCAGTCTATTATTCTGTCTCATGAAAATTGCAAGTAATTTTTAAATTCATATTGAAACAAAGCCTTTTATTTTCTTATCCTATTTTTGGTTGGTGAAACAAACAAACAAAATCAGTTTTCCACAAATTTCCAGCAGTCGCATTAGCTTGTACATAGAGCCACCAAGGTCATTGAGACAGTCCATTACAATTATCTAAGCAAAGCCTGCAGCCCTGATCCACAATTACTTGTTCTGATCACTCACTAACATTTACTGGCCTCCCCTTCTCAGGCAGGCAGCTACAGCTGGAATTGCCTGGATAACAGGCAGTTACTTTTGAAAACAACTTCAGATTTTTTTTTTTTGTAGCTGCTTATTTGATTGTGGGCTGAAACATATGGGCATTTGGATGTTTTTGTATACAAGAAATAACTTTTATGAATCTGACTTCTTAGCTCTGACTACATTTGGACTTAATGAGAGCAGTGGAGTCAACAAATTCCTCTCTATACCATCAATAGATGAAGATTTTATTCAGATTCCATTGCCATATAATATTAATGAACAGAATGCATTTGTTTTTAAAAAGATGATATGCAGAGAAAGCCATTTAGTGTGCAGGTTGCGAACACATCATCTCTATACTAATTACATTTAGAGGCATTATAATCTTTAGTACCCATTTTGCAATGCCTTAAGGTGAATTTTGTTAAACAATTATATTGTTATCTTTGTTGTTAGATAACATAAGAGATGTTATAAATAGAATGTGAGAAAGAAAGAACTGGCAATATTTGTAAAATACCTGAACCCATAATGCCAAATGAGCTTAAATAAAAGAAGCCTTTTGCAAAAGTTATTTAATAGAATCTTAATTTGTCTCTTAATAACCTGATAAAGAACAAGATAAAATCATCCCAATAAAGAAAAAGAAAAAATATTCAGGGAATAGGTGACAAAAGAGAAATGTAGAGTTAATAGCTTTTTCTCTCCTATATGTCCAAAGATAAAGCTCTAATTAGACAGTTATGCATCCAAATAAGAGTGCTCTAATTTTTCCAAGGAGACAAATATCCTAAAATTCATAAAAAAAAAAAAAAAAAAAAAAAAGCCACAGCCAACAACACTGAGCTAAGTCTGTTCATCACCTTTCATGTGCCGTTTAGTTGACAAAATAATATGTAGCTGCTGCTGTTGGGGTCCCAGATTTGAAATGACCTAACTTTTCAGTATGTTGGCCTTCTGCCCTGCTCCCTGCAAGATCCTATGGCACAAATTTGGTGTGGTCCAAGTTTGTCAGGTCTTCTCTTATGAGACACTGCAAGATATGTGACTTCTGTTATTTGCCAAGGGCAAGTTATGTCACTCAGAGACTTGTACAGAGCCAGATGGTCATGTTTGCTTGGAGTCATTGGTAAGGCAGTGTATGTTGGGACTGAAAGAGAGGATGGGAAATCTGCCTCCACAATTTCTCCAACACATGGGGACATTTGCTGCAAACCTGGGTACCACTCTACCAGATCATGGAGTTACCATGATCTGCTGCCTGGCATCTTGTCGGGAAAGCACTCTTCAGTCTTTGGCGTGGCTTTGTGCCAGGTTGTTTTGCACACAGCCCAAGTACGGCAGATTTATTTTTTTCATCTTCCCAGGGAACTTTAGCCCTGGTTGTACTTCCAAAATAATTTCTTTGCTTAAATGAGCACTCATATTGAATGTAGCCCCCCACCATGCAACTGGCAATAAAGCTAAAATCTCATATGGTTTACCCACAAAACATTTCAGTCCTGGGAAGGACCACTACAATTGAAGAACGCAGTGTATACCATCTATAAGATATTCAGCCCTCTGTCATGACTGCCAGAAAAGATGATAGCTTTGATAATAGATAATAACTGGACTAAGAGAACAAAATATATTTTTATATGATATTAAATATTCAGCATTTGACAGTTCGTTTTGGAGTCTGAAACAAACTATAAAAATATCTGCTTATTCCAGATCAAACATTAGCATTTATAACAATTTTATTCAACAGATTTTGGCTTTTTACTCTAATCAAGAGTCATCTGTGAACAGACTGTGTTCTTTATCAAATGTGCATATTTGTTCAAAATTTACCAACTGGCTAGGTATTGATCCGATTCTCCAACCAAAATGTTTTTACATTTCTTTCCATCCCAAATTCCTTCCTGCCCTAACCTTTCTGAGGACCACAAACAAATAATCATTCGTGCTTAATTTCTTGTTGAATATTAGTATAGGCTTTTCCTGTCTTTACCTTCTACCTTAAAGTTTACGTCACATTTAGCCCTCATTTGATAGTATATTTTTTCTTAATTTCAGTGTATCAAATGAGATTGTATGAGTACTCTCTCTGCTCTCGAGAATACCAATAGTCCCACATCTACTACACAGCAAAGGCACTAGACTATATTCATGGTTGTTTTACATTCAGCTCCTCATAAGTACCTAGTATATGAAGATAATATTAGTTACATTTGAGGCACATTACAATAAAAGGAAAGACTCACAATTTGTTTCTGGGAACCGTTTAAAGGAAATTATTAAAGAAAGATTTGCATTGTATCCAATACAAAAATAAGTGTGAAATTCAGGACAGCTGAATGCTTCAATGTCATTCAAAAAGGTAATGTCCTAATTCAAGTGATTCAATTAATCTGGTACTAACATGACTTACAATTTTCCTTTGCTTAGTAAAAACTAATGTCCCTTGAAAAAATAAATAAATAAGAAAAGTAACAAAATACTTTTATATTTTTAATGTTAATTCACCCTAGTGTTCAGGTTAGTTTTTGCAGATCAGTGATACTTTTGAGAGAGGAGAAGTTAAAGTGAAAGTTTCACAGTCCAGAATTCTGCTTTGCTCTTTTCAAAGATACATTAGGGGAAAAATAGAAACTTTATAGATAAGGCCCATAACAAACAATATATATTTCTCGCATTTCTTAAAAAGCTGCCCCGTGAAAGTGTAATTGATCATTGATTATCTCTGGCTAAACATAATTACATGATCTCACTTTCTTAAAAAAGCAGTTCTTACTTATTGTCATAAGTGAATTTTTACAAGCCCAAATACATGAGTATATCAATAACTTGTAATGGTGAAAATGAAATAAATTGGATTTTGCCAGCAGGAAGTTAAATTTAGATAAAGCATGACTTCTCACGGTGGATTTACTGTGAAACAGCTTATTTGCACATAGGGAATTTTATATTACTGATCTGTGGACAATTCATTACCAGATGAGGTTTCTTATGTTACTTTCCACTAGAGTGCAACTTTTTCTGCAAGTGCAGAAAGGCAGTCACCTGTGCAGTGTGGGGCTACGTTTCAAGCCTCAATGCAAGCTATTCACTCCTACTTAGTCAAAAGCAAATCCTTCCACCATCAAATATTTATTCTCTTAGGAGGTATGTATATTATAACGAAATACGAGAAACCAAATCTGTGGTTTGCTGAGGTCATACATACTTGAGGAAAATAGTCTCATTTTAAAACATTTCTACCTCTGGCAGCCATCTGAATGCTCGTCTCAGGAAAAGTATATGGATACTGCCATTATCTCTTGAAAGGGTCACTGAAGTGTATGTTTCTATACTTTTCTCATTTATTGAGAAATTAGGAAGGCATCTCAGATAAACTCTCAGGTAGAAAACCATTGCTACCTATCGGTCGTTTTGTGATCTCTTCAGCTGCTGGCCATCAAGAGGCTACCATGGCAGAGAACTGAAGTGCTGAGTTCAGGGGCTTTTCACCTCTCTTTCATGTCAGGATGGAGAACACATTCATTTTTCTACATTCATTTTCCTCTACAAGAAGGCAGAAGCAGTGGTAAATTCACACTGTGTTAGTCCTAAGGGACTAATCAGCAGATAAATCACACCTGGAGATAATATATTCAGGCCACACATAAACTAGTTTGGGGAACAAATGTCTAGACTATGTCATACGTACTGTAAGTGAGTAGTACATGCAGTGCCATAATGTTTGTTTCCCTGGTTAAATATTCTGTCAGTGTACATATAAGGTTTCTATTCTCACTGTGTTCTATAACATGGTTCTGAATGGGGTGTGATTTGAATGGGAGTTACGAATCTTTTCCTGCTAGGAAAGTGGCAGATATGTTACCTCTGGGAAATATTTATCTGGCTGCTCCTTGTTTGGTGGTACTGGCAGCGAGTGCATCTCAGTGTGAGGAGCATACAAACCCAGTCAGTCAGATTATGTGTATTTTCACAATGCTTTCTTTCTTCACCATCACAACTGCTTGCTATGCTCTGCTCATCTGGAAAATAGCTACTGAAGCAGGACTTCCTTGCCCAGTTGCAACCAATGTCCTGCACAAGGGAAACCCAGTGAACAAAACCTAGAAATCCCTTTCTCCAGAATCTGTGCTAATCCCCAGATGACCTTTCTGGCAAACAAATGGAGAAGACCTCCCAAATCAGAGTCTTTTCCAAGGATGAATGTAAGGATTGTCTTGATTACCTGCTTTGAAAGCCATACAATATCTACATTGGGAGAAGGAACTGTTTTTTAACTTGAAAGTTTCAGTGAACTTGTAGTTTTTCCTCTTTTCTTCATATGAAAATGACAGCTACCTTCTCCAACCTGGCTTTGAGAAGTGTCAGTTAACACCTAGTCTCTCACACATCCTACTTTCCTAGCACAGACAAGGTGTTACTTAGACAAAGTACCAGAGACTGGGTTGCAAACGCCTGTTAACACTGCGTAACGTGGGAGGCCTACAGATGACAGCATCTTGCAGTTTTGAGCATATTGAAATAGGATGACTCAGGGGAAAGGAAACAAAGCAGGGAGGTTTCTTACGCCCGCAGGACCCATGCGGTTCAGGTCCTCCGTGACTCAGGGTTGGCACTGGCAGCGTCCAGCAGCTCGTGACGGGAAACCTGGGGACAGCCCGGCCTCGGCGGGCCCTGGCTTGGAATACAGCCACAAATGGCACCCTCTGGCAGGGCCTGAATGTCAGCAGATTGGGGCTGAAAAGGGAAAGCCTTCACTGCCACATTGTTCCTAATCAATGGACAGAGACATCAATGCCAGCTCAGGCCGGATCTTCTAAGCCGCAGTTACATAAAATGTCTCTTAGTGTGACCAACCTTGTATGGCTTTCTGTAGCAATCCCAAATTGGTGCGCCTACTACTACTGTTATCTACCATGATTATTTCTGATAACTTGAGAAGTGATGCTGATTTACATTGTTTGCTTGCTTACACTGAAATAGACACTGCTGTCTTAGCCCTAATAATAATAATAATAAAAAAAAAAACAACATTCAAATGTGCCAAAAAATCAAACTTTAAGCAAATTTCTTACAAAAATTGTACCAGATTACCAGATTACATGTGTTATTCTGATGCTGGGCTGTTTAACCCTTTTATGCATAAATAACATTGTGGAATGACAAGCAAAAAATTCCAGAATGAACAAATTAAAGCTGACAATTTGATTAAAATGGGGTTTTCTGAAGAGCCAATTTCACTTTATTTCATTTTTTAATTACTGTTTTAATTCCTTGCTGGCACCTTGTTTATGTTTTTTAAATATCTAAAACTTTATAAGAGAAATAAGATATCCCTTTTTTATTTCTCACTGTTTTTTCATATTTCCTGTTATTTCACATTCCTTTTTTGTTTAAAACTTCTTTTTTTACAAACATAGGCAATGAAAGTCTAGAAGAAAACTATGTTCAGGACAGTAAAATGGGATTTGTCATCAATGCTATATATGCTATGGCTCACGGACTCCAAAATATGCATCATTCCCTTTGTCCTGGACACGTTGGGCTGTGTGATGCTATGAAGCCAATTGACGGCAGCAAGCTGTTGGAGTTTCTCCTGAAGTCCACATTCATCGGTGTTTCTGGAGAAGAAGTTTGGTTTGATGAAAAGGGAGATGCCCCTGGAAGGTAAAGAGATTTTTTATCTCAATTATTTGCACCAAACGTTAGGAAGGAGGCAATGTTCCTGGATTTGGTGGTGGAGATTTCTCTGGCTGCTTTGCTAAAAGCATGCATATTGTGAGACAGAAACAGAGTTATCTGGGTTAGTCTTACTAGCAGGTAGGAATAACACTGGTAACACATAATGCATTGATAGCTACAGCTTGTACTGACACAGGAGTTATAATAAACCCTGTAACATTTCTAGTGTTTTGGGAGAGGACGGACCATGTATCTCACAGACTTTTGGTGTCTATGCTAGCACTGGGGCTCACCACCAGGGCTTTATTACATAAAAGACCTAATGCAATTTTTTGGAATTTAACGAAGCATTTGCTTGCTGAGGTTTTGAAGGTAGGGCCGTAGAACACATCCTTTTCCAACTGGATCTCAGCTGCTCCAAGTGCCCCGGGAGACAGCTGTACATCTGTGCCAGACAGTATTTAGTCTTGCTTGCTGAACTCCTGTGTGCTTTCCTTATCCTGCCTCAAATAAGCTCAGCTGTCCCAGAGTTCAAAGATAGGTCACAACAGAACAGGATAAGTAATAGTGTTTGCCAGAAGGTACAGTGTTTCACTCATTTGGGGTCCAGTAAATTCCAGCTTTGTTAGTTGCTACTGTCTACCCCTCCCTAGAAGACACAATATGTACCCAAGCAAGGAGAGAGACAACAATTTGGTGAACTTGGACATCACCTTTGTTTCTCTTAAGGGAGCCAGCTGATAAATCTTTTCCTCTTCATTTAGGTCTGTGGACTCTGTCCAATTCTTTTAAGTGAGGCATCTCCCAGATGAATTTATTTATTTATTTGTTTTAAATAAATTTAATTCAGCTGCTGGTGTACATGATTCATTATTAACTGAATCCTACTCAGGGGTTACTTCATTTAAGCTAGTTTTGTTACTGAGTTATTAAAGTGTTATAAAAGACTCTCTCACTCCATCTTTGGGCTTATTGCATAAATGCATCTGAGTGCCAACACTGCACAAAGAGAGAGCTCTGGAATAAACAAGAGTGTGCAGCCTGGTGTATGCCTTCAAAGAGTATTTGCAAGACATGGTGGCCTTAAAGCAACTCTTACTCCTCTTGCTATCTTTTGTTATCAAAAATGACCAACTTTTTTACCATTTTCTATTTACATTTCTTGTTATATTAACACAGCATATACATTTAATCAGCTCATTACATTTAAAATAAGAAAAACGTGGTCAGTTTGGTCTTGTTTCTCATAAAGTGCTGCATACAGTATTTTTTTTAGTCAAAGGTATAAATGAGCTAGGTCAGACTTTGAAACTAGAGGCAAGCAATTCCCTTACATTCTTGCACATACTTATTAACACAAAAGTATAAATCAGATATTTGTACATATAGTTTAGATAATATTGAGAAAATACTGTTTAGCATATCTTTAAAATTTTTATGCACTATTTATCTCCATAAAAGCATTACTCAAGCTTTGCATATGCTGCATTATCTAGTTTTTAGCTATGTAGTTTGATGTTTATGTGTCATTTTCCAATTTTGTCCCATATTATACATTATCTTGTAACCTGAGACTCTCATCAACTCTCATCAGTATAAATTCCAGAATTAGAACAAACACTTCCTGAATTCAAAATATAGGAGGGTTTATATCAGGATATTTTCCAGAGTAGGTCAGGATGATAAAATTTCTCCCTTCTATAATTTTGGTCTGTAGCAAGGTTCATTTCTCTTGCTTTCCTGGCCTATTTAGAATTTGATGAGTTATTTTTGGTAGAGGTGTTTTTTTTTTTTTTAATATATTTTCACAGCTGGAAAGTTAACATTGGTTTGGGCAAGAGAATTCAGACAATCTTTTTGTTATTCATGCTGTAATCCTTGTATCAGTCTGTGGCATTTATATCTGTACAGCTGGTGAGGTCTTTGTACACCAGCAGTAGTTAAGCCCATGTAGAACTGTATGTATCAGTATGTCACTCTAGAATCATCCTAGTGTTTCTAGTGTCCCACACAGAAAAGCTCTTTGTGGGTAAGTGAATGTGCCACACCACTCTATGAATACCCCAAAGAACTTGTGTACCTCAGCTAAATGAAAAACTATACACCACATATGACACCTAAATAAAGCAGAGAGAGACAGATGTGGTTTGTTGGCTTTTCTATGCCAGTGAAAGAATGCATCATAAATATGCACAGTTTTTCAGTGTTTTGTTACCATATAATGTAAACAAATCAGCTTCACAAGATGGAATAAGGCAATGTTCCTTCTTAAAAGCCTGGAGTTACTTGCAAGATCAGTAAGGTTCTTTGAGCAATAGATCTTCATAACCCCCTGTTTATGCTTGTCGTGGGTAGATCAGGTAGAGATGCCTGTAGTTATACTTGGCAGACACTCATAAAATTTTGTTTTGAATCCCTTACAGCTTTGTCAACATTTGACTTTCATAGAGTACATCCCATTTGCTTGCTCAGTATTAATCATATCACCCAAATTCCAAGAAATGGCTGGAGAAGCTGTGAGGGATGAAGAAGTCTACACCACATCCTTCTTTGGGCCTATGCAACGGGCAGAGGACAGCCATGTATTTCAGGACAGAACATCTCAAGTTCTTGTCTGGTGTAGAGTAACTGCTTACTTTTACCTTATGGCTAGTAGGAGGAAGCTTACGCCTCAAGGACAAACAATGTGCTTAGGCCTCTGACTGTAAAATACTACGGGTCAACTGACAGGAGCTGTCAGTGTCCAGCACCAATGCTTGAACTTTCATGTGTGGAGAAATGCTCGTGTTCACAAGCTAATAGAAGTGTTGTTGTTCATTTTACCCTAACTAAACTTAGATATAGACTCATGTAACTCTACCCAGTAGCTGTTCTGGCTTCAAATCTGGTGACTTAATCAACTGTTACGCTTTGTGTAAATTATTAATGCATAGTGCAGAGACTTAAAACACATGGTATATAAAGAACTGTGAGGCAAATATACATGCTTGTTCTGGAGTTTGGCTCCATGGGTAGTTGTTTTGTCAAGTTACATCCCAGCATGGTTCAGCAATCTTGTTTGCTATTCTGCCTTCCAGGATATCGAACTTACTGCCAGCTCTGTGTTACAGCTGTGGAGAAAGGTAACTTCAGCTATTTCAGGCTAACCAGCACTTACCTCAGGATATGAGTGTGTCTGTGACCAGCTGGATCACAGTTTGGCTCACGAGTAACTTGTTCATATGACCTCAATGACTTGGTCATAACATTTCCGAATATACATTAGAGCTTATCCTTACATTAAAATAAAGTTTTATTTTCTTATGTGCAGAATGTTTTCATAGCTTCTGTAAATGCTGCTGTATGCGTGTAGCTTCCAGCTGCCTCCACAGTCCTCACTTTCTTGGAGCTTCACAACTCTCGTCAAATTCACTTATTTTGGGATAATCATTTGTAGCTTGGACGCAGCCCCAAACTGTTAAAGTTGTATATGTGTAGCTGGGGGAATGGTGACAGGGAGTTATTGAAGCACTGAATTTGTCCTTACTCAAAGATGGAATTTTTCATTTAAGAAAAGAAGGAAAGGATAAAGAACTTATGCATGCCTCCATGCCGAGTATATTTGTTAGATCACATTTTTCCACTTAAAATTCAAGCTGCATATCAAAGCTGCAAGTATTGTACTACATCTTGTCATATGCAAGACTGTGTTAAGATCTTTTAGACTGCATACTTTATTCTTTGATGGTTAACTGATAGAAAAGGGAACAGTGTTATAGGAAAACATAAGAATGGCTTCCAACCTAAAATAAAATCATATTCCTGAATTTGCCAGCTCTTGAATGATATTAAATTAATGACCATTTGTGCCTTATAATATATTTTTGCAAAAATTAAAACAATCTGTGTAGGCTAGAAAGTTCCATTAAGGAAATATGAAGTTTTAGTAATCTTTTATTCCCCTTCCTGAATTCATTTTCCAGCCCATTTTAACTGATTTTGTATTGGTCTAATTCAACATCACACTAAAAAACAATTAGGTTCTGCTTGCTAGCAAGAAGCATGTACACCCCTGCTCAATTTTACTCCTGTTTGTTGAATCTACATTATAAAGTGCCCTGCTGTTACTGCTTCTTGCTATTCTGACTCTTCATAATGCTGAAAAAAAGAATGACTTTTTATGTTATTCCTTTGTAAGAGATGTGAAATGAGAATTGTTTCCTGGTGACTTTGAAATTAACCCCTTTCCATAACAACTCCTCAGTTAAGACCCAGTTGATAACCATGGAGCTATAGAGCTGCTTTTTAAGCACCTGCTTGGAGCTCCATTGAAGTCAATGGCAAGAGCCCCATTTCCTACATGGTTCAGTGGAGCCATGCAGTGGCACTGACATCGTCTGAGCATGCACATTGGCAAGACTGAGATCTAAATACAGTTGTAAGTAAGCACTTCATTAAACTATCTTTCACTAGAGAGATCTCAAAGATTCAATTACCAAAACTAGGCATCTAGAGAGTAGTTTGAGCACCTTTCCTCTGTGAACTGCAGATTTAAATTTTGCATTTTTGAATCTCAATAAGGGAAAAGATATTTCTCCCACTTTGCCTGCAAACAAGCATCCTGGTTTTATTTACAGCTCATGTTTTTCTTGCCTTTCATTCCTAGTGTGCATACAGATTAGCAACACTCATTATTACCTAAAGAATTTTTTGTCCAGAGACTGAGACAATCCAGTAGAGAAAAACAAGGTAGTAACTAATTCCCAGGCTTGTAAAACAGAAGACGCTTTGTTATTTTCAGCACCAATACTGATTTCTGGTTTGCAATCCTCTTTTTCTAAAGCCCTCCCACACGTACCTGTCACCTACCTTCTCGTCTGAAGAGGCCAGCCTGTAGGTCCATCTTTTTTTTTTTTTTTTTTTTTTTTCCCTCTCTCCACTATTCATTTTCCCATTCTTGCTTATTTCCTATTATGAAATTACCATAGTTAATTACTGCTTTGCACAAGGCACATTCTGTAGGTAAAAGAAGGAGACAAACACTTAGCAGTAAGGGATGTGCACACATCAGGTACATCACATGGAGGACAATGATGGAAGTAGGGAAATTGAATGCTTTTGTAACAGTGTTTTATGGTTCTTTTATATTAGCCTTGGGAAATTCTATGCTGTGTGCCTAGGGCGAGGAAGTAAATATTGTTTCTGGGCTGCTAACTTTTCCTGACAGTTTCACTGAGTTAGGTAAGGAAAATAGTGAACTAGTGCTTACAGTTAACTTATGGCATACCAGTTTAGTTAGTTCAAATATTTATACTGGATGATTACTTCACGGTTGTCAGCAGAAGCAATACTGCAACCAACCTATATGTAGGCACCAAGTGTATGTTAAAGTTCTGAAAAATGGCCAGACTGCACATCATCCAAACAGTGCTTATATATGTATGTGAATCTTCAGCAGAGCTTGCTTTCTTTGGTATACGTTTCTTCCTGGACACACAACTTTTTACGCACAGTTTTATGTGAATGGGGCAGTCGATCAGTAATTATGTGACAATCAGAGTTGTTATTTACCATGATTTTACTGCAAATCTCACAGTATTTGCTGACAATGTGAAACCCTAGTCCATAGGGAGTTTTATCCTTTCTATCGCAGGTCAGTGACTAGCTTCCTATTTTTTCCCTTTCAGGTATGACATCATGAACCTGCAGTACATAGAGCCCAACCGCTATGACTATGTCCTCATCGGAACCTGGCACGAGGGTGTGCTCAACATTGATGACTACAGGATTCAGATGAACAAGAGTGGGATGGTCCGATCAGTGTGCAGTGAGCCTTGCTTGAAGGGGCAAATTAAGGTTTGCATCAGATCCTTTGTTCCATAGAAATGTGAATAACCAGGCAGTGCTTTTTCACTAAATCCAAGCGATCTTCTTTCAAGCCAAGGGAAACAGAGGGTGTCACTTAGAACATTCTTTTCTGCAGGAAAGCCGAAATTATAGAAAGACTCCTAGATCAACATTTTATTCTTAAAATCCCATATAAAGGCCCATGCTTTCTAAAATTGCCATTGATGCAGAATATTTCAGTATGACAAGATTTGAATTAAATTTCACTTTATGTGAGAAAGAACAAGATTTTCACTTAGTCATTGCCTACACTGATCAGTGGCTGGGATTCACTCAGGGGCCTTAAAATAATGTAACCCATGGGAATCCAGTATTTTGTTCCAAAAATAGCACCTGTGAGAAAAAAAATAATAATTAAAAAGCACATTTATATCTCATGTTCACAACAGGAGGTATGGAAAAACAAATGAAATCACTCTTTGTTTACCAAACAGTAGAACTTGTATCAAGCTACAAGTAGTTTGCCACCTGCCATATCTGGATGACATAAAGACATGTTCTACCACTATTAAAATGCTATGGACACAGTAAGTTTAAAATATCAAGAAGCCCATTCAGGAATATCACCTTAAAAAAGATTCTCCTTTCTAATTTCACTTAATAAACGTATCTGCAGCTTTTAAATTGTATATTGCTACTATGAGCCATAGATGATTGATGATTTGGCAAAGGCTTAGTGACATACTCCAGCAGTCTTGGAGGGGAAACAGTACTGGTATTTACTGCCCTCCAAAATATCTTTTCTGTTTTTGAGATTGTGCAGTTTGTGTATGTGTGTATATGTAAACAACATGCATACAAAATGCCAGCTTCATCTCCCATTGAAGTCTATTGGACTCTTTCCACAGAATGCTGGAGGAAATGCTAACCAAAAATATATATACATCATTCAATAAAAAAAAAAAACAATTTGTATTTTTCTTAGCTCTGCATATAGATGGATAGGAAGATTCTGGAGAGAAGGCTGGATTCTTCCTTTCTGACAGAGACAGAATCTAATTTACAATTTTTATTGTAAATTAGAAATTATGTGCTTGTGCGTATATATATATATAATATATACATAATATATAAAATATATTAAATAATATTATAAAATATACATGTAAATGCATGAATCAGTCTTCATTCTAATATTTGACTTTGTTTACTGCTTTTTACTATTCAACAGATATTAAGTGTGAGCTGAAGGACTTTGTCCCAACCTGAGTCATCTCTCAGACTAAACCTCTTCTCAAGTTTGATTGAAAATATAACACTTATGTGACACTGTACTAAAAGGGAAAATGGTTTTGCACTTTCAACTCAGGAAAATAAATAAATAAATTGTCCTAAGAGATTATCTTTGAACTTGTAAGCACAATTTTTAATACAAAGGGGTAAACATAAATCCAGGACACATTTTTTAATTGTTTGCAATGTCCCATATGCAGGAATCCTGTCATTTAAACAATGCAGGTGGTGCCTGTTTGCTGTGGGGGGTTCTGTGTTCTCTTATAGAGGCTCATTGCTGAGGATATGTTTTGCATTACAGGTGATCAGGAAAGGAGAAGTGAGCTGCTGCTGGATTTGCACTGCTTGCAAGGAGAATGAATTTGTTCAGGATGAATTCACCTGTAAAGCCTGTGAGCTTGGCTGGTGGCCGAATGCTGAACTGACAGGTAGGGATGTGTCCCTCCAAATGCATTCCCATTTGACAGGGCACAACGAGAATTAAGTGACCTGTTCAACGAGAACAGGGCATGTGGTGGAGAGTAAGGTGATAGTATGCAAAGATAGTAAAGGGACATATTTAAGCACACATCCCAGTGTAGGTTAGGGTGAAAGGTGCTACATGTTTTGGTTCAGTTCAACAGCAGTGAAAATAAAGACAGTGAAATTTTACCAAGAAGAAATGACATATTTTGTCTGTTCCTCCCCTTTAGGTAGCAAAAGCATTAATAAAGCTGCTAAAACTACCAATGAACTTAGCGGTATTTGCTGCAATTTTAGCAGTGAATATCACAAGAGCTCGGTGCATCTTTGTCAGTTTGGCATGATACTCTTTCCTCTTGTTCTATCTTGCAATTAGTAATAATTTATTTGGGATTTCTAGGCTTGCAGTAATTATCAGAATTTCCTTTTGTATAAAGATCATTCTTTCTACATCCACCAGCAAAAGGAACATCAACAAAATCTTAAAAAAGGCTGGCAGAAGAAAGGAAAAATTTGGAAAGGGAAAATTAGAATTTGTCTCCCCTGTGAATATGCTTTGAATGAGTTGTATGCTATGGCATCCTTCTGATCTTTTCTACCTATCAAGGTCAACTGCTCACACCTGCTCTGGGCTTTACAGTAACTATTACCTCAAGACAATACACATAATGCATTCAGAAGCACCACCTTGACCTTGGGGTTTACTTTGTATCTATGAAAGACCTTGCCTCATGCTGCATCTGCAAAATTTTGCTGCCAGTATTCAGCAGAGTATAGTCAGAGAAACGATTTCACTACCTAGCTGACGATCAACTATACAACTTACCACATCATGGTCCTTCAATATAACTGGGGGGCAACTGGATGTTTCCACAGCATCAAACACATAGCTAGTCACTGAAGCCAAGTGAACTTTCAGGGGTTTTCTTTTGGGAGGGAAAGCTGGCCACTTTACCAGATAAAAAGTGTATTATTAATCACAACAAAATGGAAAATTTGACTTTTTTTTTTTTTTTTTTGAATGGAAAATAAGCTCTCCAAGTTCCCATATGTGTGTCTGTACCCCATACCTCTGACTCCAACAGTCTCCTTCCCTCTTTTTCTGTGGTGTGCAATGGAACCTATTTCAAACATATTTTTCAGGATACAGAGATCTCAACGATCATTCGGTTCCTTTAAGTTTCATGTAAATGGGTTGAAAGAAGAGGAATTTTTAATTAACACCTCCATAAGGGCCCCAGTTGTGGAAAAACATATTGTTTTTCTAGACACTAGAAAATCTACAACATCCTTTATAAATGTCCTGATCACTGGAAAAGCTCAGATTCAACCCCCACTTTCTGGGATACCAATGTCTGCTAATATTAAAGCAGATATCCACAGAGAACCACATTCTTGGAGGTTCACAGAATTGTTTGTATCTACTATTCAGGGAAGAAAACTAGGACTTCTTTTTAATCAATAAGGCAGAACAAGAACATAGTGAGAGATCAATGTGCACTTGAGCGAATATGGTTCAGTGCTACTAGCTGCCCAAAATAGCTCAAAAGGGGGCATGTCAAAATGACAGACACTGCCGAAAGGAGTTGAAGAAAGCATGAGTGCTGGAAAAAATCTCAGGGGCATGTTGCAATCTATTAACTTTTAATGAAATCAGTAAGTGACCTGCTGATTTGTGTTTCTTCTCAGCAAGGAGACTGGGCTGCTGCTATTCTAAAATCAGTGGCATCAGTCAAATGACAGCATAGCCATCGACTGATTTCCTAGAGAACATCAAAATGGCAGTCTGTTTCAGTATAGCTTCTTCATTCCTTCTAATCGAGGAGAAAGATTCTTTTTCAACCCTTATATCAGGGTTTCAACCCTTATATTTTTTAACCCTTATATCAGGGTTACAGAAAGGGAAATTGAGCTAGACAAACTCTGACTTTTGGGCTTTGCTTGAGTCACTGTTGGTGATATTTAGTATGAAATTCTTTTTCCTTGCCAGTATTTCCCCCATCAAATATGTTTTTATAATTTGGTTTTGTGTGTTGTATTCATACCCTGCCAGTCACTGTAGCATCTAGACACAGACGTTAACATCTCGCATTCCAGATTGTTTTTCCCTTTACTTTAAGGCATAAATGCTACACGTGTGCAATTTTAGTCTTATTTTCCATCACAGATGGAGGTTTTAAAATCCTTAGTCCTTTTAAGAAACATGGATTGCATACTAACCTATTTCCTAAGACTTTTCAAGATGTTCATTTTCTCCATTTGAAATCAGTCTCTGCTGCTCAGCAACCCTTTCCAGAGGTTTAAATGTTAGTTTTAAATATAAAATATTTTTTAGATTACATCTGCTAAATATGCATTCAGTGAAGTGGAGTCAGCAGGCACAAAGAAATTTCTCACCATAAATGATGTAAGCTGTACATTTAAACTGATCTGGCAAATCATCACTAAAACTAGTGTCTTAAGGTCTTGTGCAAAGAAGAAGAGAGATCTTTTATAGTAATAGAAGTTGTATAAGAGCAATGAATGTCAAGCTAGTAAACCCACTTTTCTCCATCTTAAACAAGCACTAAAACAAGATAAGAGAAGAAGTTTTATAGACCTATTATGAAACGAATTACAAAGGTTTGGGGCTATCAGCTACCTGGGATGTGTTAATGACCTCAGAAAATATCTTGGAGTGTCTTATTGGCCTTGAAGTATGAACATAATATAAAAATAAAATTTAAAAAAGAAAAATTGATTAGCCTTCTGCTCTGGGAAATGACTCATGGTTAAAGTGCAATAGAAGATGAAAACTACCAAAAAGCTTTTTACTAGAAACTTTTAACTGTGAAGTTTTTGCCAATGATTCTCTCTCTTTTTAAATTGTTATTATTATTATTTATTTTATTTTTATTTCATGTATGCAACTTGTAAGTACACTGTTTCCTGAGCATCCTCCCCCTATCTTGACAAGCTTCCTGAGCCTACTGTCTCTTAGCTGGGAAACGACCCACCTTCACAGATGCTGACAACCAACAACTGTTTGCTGATATAAGCAGTGCAGGCTGTTTTTTGCAATGTTTGTAGCATATGTGGCTCTTGGGGCTTGACAGTGCGCAGGAATTGCACCGATATAACAAAACAGGTTTCTAAAACCTTGCACAGGATAAGCTTAAAGCGATCAATAGACTTACCTACATGCTGAATCAGGGCAAAGTTTTCAAACACGTTAAGATAGAATAATATGAGTATGGCTTATGTTGCTAAGCTTAAAACACACATTAAAACTGAAGCCTTCCAGCAACCACAGACCTTCTTCTGGTTTAAGAAAAGAGCTCTGCATGTATTAATCAAAGAACAGTAGCTTCTGACTGTTAGTCCACTATTAAATGAAAATAATAGCTAATTCCTGCTCAGGGCTGCTGCAGCTAATGGCCAGAGGCTCCTACTTCTAATAAAAAGCTTTTTCTTAATTACATTTCACCAGAAACATACTGATTGGAAGAACAGTTTTTCCTCACCCGTCTGAGTCTTGAACAGATCTTTCTGAGCAAAAGAGAATCCCTTGCCTTTATAAAATAAGACATCCAGATGCACACACTATTATTCCTGTTGTTTTTGATGTTACAGACGATAGCATTACCTGTAGTTAAGTCAACCTGGCACTCTTAGATAAAATGAGTACAGAATTATAAGGCATTGTTTCAGTTCGTATGACATTGGAAGACATTAAAAGTTCGTGCAGAAATTTTCCATGTCAGGACTTTGCCTCAGGCTTACTCTTTTTTTTTTTTTTTTTTTTTTTTTTTTTAATTTAAACAAAAAAAAATTTTTTTCTTTCTCATGGTGGGGTTACAGCAAAACTCTGTTTGCTCAGCCTTGATCCATACCTCTGCTTACTTATTCTGTATTTAGAAGGGAGGAGTTTACATTTTGTTATAAGTATTGATTGGTAATTTTTTGTCAACATGTGGAATATATATTCAGATTGGACAGAATTCTGGGCCTCAGAAGCTCTTAGCTCATACAGGATGATTTCTGAAGATATACTCCATATTGAAGAGAAAAAGGCTGAGCATGACTCTTGCTCATCACAATACTGGGACACTTGCTAAGATTCAGCAATGAAACTGAGTTAAAAAGTGTTTCTCTTGCAAGGTAAATACCACCACCTTTAGTCTGGTGGCTTGACATCCCCAGCTCTGCCAATGGCTCATGGAGGTACTGATCTCTTGTTCATTCTGGTTTTATTTTAAACTTCAGAAAATAACCATAAAACATGTTAACACTGCTAAGTCAAGAACAGAAATCAGGAAATGCCAGAATGAAAGTTCAGAGTAGCTCAGCTTCCCAACCTCAACATCCCATTAACATAAAGGATTTTATTTGCTATGTAATATTTTCTGATGATATTATATCTCCAGCACAGATTCCTTTATGTGGTGAGAGGTGTGGGAGAGAGCCCTTACAGTTAAGGACCATTTTAACTGATACTTATACTTGCACATCTGTACTAGTCATAAAGGAGTCCTTTTCCATTTATTTTCTAAAGGCAGAGAGGTTTTGTGGGTTCGACTTTTCCATAAGAAATGAATTACATTATTTAATAGAGCTGATGAAAGGAGTGTAGATGAAAAACAAAGAGCAGAGGGTTTGAAAAAGTGAAAATAAGGTAATGTTAAGGAAAAAAAGAAAAGAAGCAGAAATATACGAGAAGGTATGGTATCCATGGTGCAGTTTCATTATGACTTTGGATTTATGATTTTTCTGCCTGTAACAGATATTTAAATACTCTATTTTCTTTATAAAATCACCTCAGAAAAATGTAGCGGGTGTTTATTCTTGTTTTGATGCAGATTAAAATAAATTAATCTGAAGAGGTTAAAAAGCTGCCATTCTGACTTGAAATAATCCCATCCATGCTGAAATGAAATGGTGTTGGGTTCTGCCTTTGATTTGCTGGGCTTGTCAGCAGTCCTTCCAACATGAATAAGAAGATATTTTCTAAATCTCATTTCCCTTTGTAGCATCATAAGCAAATGTTTGGGTCACCCAAAATTGATGGCTATGTTTTTGAGCATATTTCATCTAAACCTTTTCATGCTGCAGTTCATCCATTTGTAAAATGGTTTTAATAATTGATGGCACATAAGCATAAGCTAATATTTAGATTATATTGGAAGCCAGAAACAAAATATGTTATTTCTTCAAGCAGATACTTTTCTAACACTCTGTTTCTTTTCTGTACACTGCAGGCTGTGAACCCATCCCTGTAAAGTACCTCCAGTGGAGCAATATAGAGTCTATTGTGGCTGTGGTCTTTTCCTGCCTGGGGATCCTGGTCACCATGTTTGTCACCCTTATCTTTGTGCTCTACAGGGACACCCCTGTTGTCAAATCCTCCAGCCGGGAGCTCTGCTACATAATCCTTGCTGGCATCTTTCTGGGTTACGTCTGCCCTTTCACCCTTATAGCTAAACCCACCACAACATCCTGCTACCTCCAGCGCCTTCTGGTGGGTCTCTCCTCTGCCATGTGTTATTCTGCCCTTGTGACCAAAACCAACCGCATTGCACGCATTCTGGCAGGCAGCAAAAAGAAGATCTGTACCCGCAAGCCACGTTTCATGAGTGCGTGGGCCCAAGTGGTCATTGCCTCCATTTTGATCAGTGTGCAGCTGACACTGGTGGTCACGCTGATCATCCTGGAGCCCCCGATGCCCATCCTCTCCTACCCCAGTATTAAGGAAGTTTACCTTATCTGCAACACCAGCAACCTAGGAGTTGTGGCTCCTGTGGGCTACAATGGACTCCTCATCATGAGCTGCACATACTATGCCTTCAAGACTCGCAATGTGCCTGCCAATTTCAATGAGGCCAAGTACATTGCATTCACCATGTACACCACTTGTATCATCTGGCTGGCCTTTGTGCCTATCTATTTTGGGAGCAACTACAAGATTATCACCACTTGTTTCGCAGTGAGCCTGAGTGTGACAGTGGCCCTGGGGTGCATGTTCACTCCTAAGATGTACATCATCATAGCCAAGCCCGAGAGGAATGTCCGCAGTGCCTTCACCACCTCAGACGTGGTGCGTATGCATGTCGGGGACGGCAAGGCACCTTGCAAGTCCAACACTTTCCTCAACATATTCCGGAGAAAGAAACCAGGGGCTGGAAATCCAAAGTAAGTGATTGACTGCAGGTACAGATCTATCTGTATTTTATGTCCCTCTCTTTGCCATCCTCTCTTGGTTGACCATAGTTTGCTGAATAGTAAGGTATGTAAAGTTTTTTCATCTCACATGTAGCAGAAAAGGTAGAAGTGATCCTTTAGTTCTAAATCTCAGATGGATGTTGACATGTTGCTTCTCATTTTCTCTCCTGCTCTAAAGGCAGCCCTGTACACAACCCCTTCTACCTCTGGGGTGACTCAGGCGGGTTACGCTGCAGAGTAACCAAGTTCCAATTCCATCTTCTCCCATCTCTCTTCATGAGACAGGGGTCACAAACCCCTATGAGCAGATGCTCTGCATTACTCTCCAAACTGAAGTACAAACATAGCCTTTTGGGAAAGGGGAGCAGAAATCTGTGTCTGAGTGGTTGTAAATCACATGTACTTGTCTGAGACCATTGGGATCTGTGTGTGAAAGCTGGGATTTGAACATTAGTTTGTAAGGTAGTGTTTTGTTACAGTCCTCGTGATTGTCATACAAAAGCACCCTTCATACTATGCCTGTGCTCTATTTAATATTCAGAATTATGAACAAGTCTCTTAATCATCAGCAGTGTAAACTTGTCCATGTTCCCAAACCCAGTGTTGGTGTGAAAAGTTGTAGAGGTCAACTGAAGGTGAACATGAGCTTGCATCCACATCTGTTGAGCCTGTTATTCTCCTTGTTAAAGAATAAAAACAACCATGCTGCAGCAGAGGGGGAGAGAGAACTTTAAACATCATCTCCCTCTGAGCAGCTGTCAGAATGTTTGCAATCTTTATTATCTTATTGCTTCTTAATCTTTAAAGAAGCACCATGGGGCTAGACATAAGCTTAGATTATTTTTGTCACAACTTGAAAAAACTTATCAAAATAATGAAGAACCAGTGAGTTTCCTGACAGAATTAAAATTTGGTTAATTTCCATCTCTTTAGGATCTGTAGGTTTCTCTGAGTCACTTGAGAATTGGTTTTGATTCAGTTTGCATAAGAACTGTTTTCATATGTCCTGGAGATGAAAAGGATAAGGATGAAGGTAATACCATACAGAACTGATAATACCATACAGAACTGATGCTGTAATTAACTTTTACTTTATGCTACTTCAGTACATTTTATTTTGTTACCAGAAAAGGGGTTGGAAAAAAAATGAACGGAGACATAAGTAACCCAAATATGCAACTCAGTGTGCCATGGAGTCCTCACTGTTCTTTTACCTTCCTGAAAACAAACAACAACAACAAAAAAACACAAACAATAATAATAATAATAATAATAATAATAATAATAATAATAATAATAATAATAATAATAATAAAACACCCTCTGCTTAAAAATATCTAAATCTAGTAAATTTCAAACACAGTTCACAATATAAGAAAAGATTTCTTCTACTTGAAAAAACAGCTTCCCCTAAGCATTGTCACCTTCATAAAACAAGGGAGCTTTCCTGAGCTTTTTATCAAATTCTTTGTTGCATAATTTTTATAGGCATTTCTTGGCCTCTGGTGAGCACCAGTGAGTGGAACAGAGACAGAAAGCCAATACAGAGTTTTACGGTACTCTTTTCAACTCAAAACTCAAAACCTAGTTACTATGAATTTTGCTTTTTAGTCTCAGGTCAAGCAGCCAGCTGTTTTACAAAGCCAAATGTTAATCTGTGATCTAAACCTCTTGCACAGTTACTGCTATATTCCTCACCTAAACCAACACAGAGGTAGGGGCATGCTAGGCTTGCTTATGAGGAAGGATGGCATACCTCTCCATACATGGTCATGAAGAAGTACAAAAGGTCATTTTAGGGTTTTGGAGGATATTTTAGCTCCTAACAGAGTCTATTGCAAAGTTTCTAAGGACATTGTGCTGACAGGCACAGAACTGGGAGCCACTGAGGAAACCAAGAAGGAAAAGGTAGAATTTGTTGGAGCTTTGCAAACACTTAGCTAACTAAAATGTGTGCTAAGGTCCTTCCTAAAACAGGGTTTGAAAGAACTGAAACATGCTTAATGCCAACAGGAATGGCCTGCAGACTGATTTTCAATGTTTTTATTTTCCTATTGAAATTTGGGATTTGTTTTTTAGTTTTCCTTCAATAAGTCAGATCCCTGAGTGTGGTGATGTTTCTTGATACTGTAATTGTCCGTCCATATAGCCACATGTCCCTCCCTGTAAATGGCTATCAGTTTCACATAAAGGATCTGTTTTCCAGCTGTTTTTCACAAACTTTCAATTTTCTTGTCATCTCTTCCTTCTCTTGCCAGATTGTTTTTCTTTTACTACTCCTCAATTTTCACCCTTCTCTTCTGTCTGCATTGAACCTCTCCTCTGCTAATCTAGTGAATTCCATTTCTTTCCTCTAAACAGAGAAGTGGCATCCATTTAAATTACATTAGTGTGCAGATATAGAGTTAAATTGAGTTAACTTTAATAGAGGAAGCTAGTTTATATTTACAAGGGCAAATCAAACTTATGCAAACCTTGTTAAAAGACAAGGTTTGTGTTTAATGTTGTGTTTTGAGTTTAACTACTAGCTTTAGAAGTAGAGCCAGCCAACCTGCTCTTCCTTTCTCCTTTGTAAAGTAGAGCAGAAGAATTAACTAGGGAAATCCATTAACATAGGATCTGTTAGTCAATAGAAAACTTTCAGCTATATCTGGTGCTGTTACAGAGGTCAACTTGGAAAATGGCTGTCCCAGCTGAACTACCAACACCATTTCAATGAAAATAAATTGTTCGGTAACATTGGTCTTTACATAAACAACAAAGTGTGCTGCTTTTATTATCTGTGGCACTCTGAAGATGCTGTGTGCAATCATGAAGGTGTGAACTCTCTCTTACTTGGCTGAGTTGAACTGTGAGCGATTACAGACAACACTGTTTTAAATAGAGCTTGCTGGGAACTTTCCAGTAGGGTATGTTTCCCATCAGAAAATTCTAGCCTCTCAAAATGTTTCATAGAATTGTATTTTGATGGGAAAGATCCTCTCTGGGCCAGGATGACTTTTTTTCCCCATGTAGGGATGAAGGAATTGGTAAGGTGTGAGGGATCTTTACCCCAACAGACACTAGTTAAGGTATTCACTTAGGGTAAGAACATCTTCTTCACATTCCAGATGAATGTCCTATAGCTGGACAACACATTGCTCCAGGGCAAGTCTCCCCCTTTCTCTCTGTTTTTGACCAGGATTGTGTCCTGGAAAAGAGGAAAAAAAATCCCAATGCAAACCCTAGAGAAATACTCTGTAATATTCTGTGAGACAACTCAAATCTGGGGCTGAGAGATCCCTTGTGAATGTCTTCAGTACTAAGATATTGTCAGTCTCTTCCTCTTGTCAAATGAATATTTAAATGTTTATAAAAAATAGAACAGCTCCATCAGGAGAGATCGAGAGAGTGATCTCTGCTGCATTTATTGAGGCTGGGGGCGGGGCAGTTATTGTTAGAGTGTGCAGCTTGGTGGCATTATAAGATCTTGGCTGTTACAGGATGATGACATAGCAGCATTTTTAGGAGAGCCTTTTTCATCTCTTTTTTTCCAGCTGTGAGATTGGAACTTTCTAATATGGGTCTTGCTGTGATCATTAGCCTAGTACTTGACCATGAATCGTACTTTGGTCTATGAGGCTCAATCAGCTTGAAGAGTAGCACTCTGAGAAAATGCCTGTAAGATATCAAGGGCAGATATAAGGGAGGAAGGGCTGAGGTGGGATGCAGCCCTGCCTGGTGTGTCTCTCACTCTGTAGTGAGCTCCCTCCACCCTCATCATAACTGCTTCTAGCCTACAACATGTCTCCCCAAGGAAGCAGTGCTCCTTTCTGGGCTACATGCAGAAAAAAATAGCCAGTGATTTTGAAGATACTGATCTTCTCCAGCCTTTTCCAGCCACTGCTTCAAATGGACACTGGTCAGGTACAGGAGGCTGGAGTAGGGTTTCTTGCATGGCTTTTCTGTAGTCCACACATGCATGTCAGGTAGAGCTTGAGACACTCAGCAAGACCTGAGACTTCTTGTGGGTTGCACAAGAGAAGGATCAGTGGAGGAGGATTGCTGAGGAGGACATAGGAGTTAAGTTCTTTGTGCGCCTTTGAGTAATTAGCTGCCATTTTGGTGGTAATGCTGAGCTACTGCCTCAGTCCTCACACATAAATTATTTTAAATTTTTGGTAAAGAGCCCAGGTCTGGACACCATTTTAATGCATTTTGAATCAGAATAAGCAAGGATTTAACTGTCAGCATAAGTCGTGTGGCAAAATTTGAGGTGATGGGAAGGCCAACTAGCAAGACTCACTTTGTGGCCAGGACTCCACATTAGTGCTTGAGCCACCTGTATACCCTTGTATACCCTTTAAATACACTTGCATTCAGTTATTTTTCCTCCAGCTGCCTGCACTGAGAAATGAATGGTTGTTTTTAAATATTTCTAAGCCCATACTTTTTATTTATGCTTTTGACTTGTTTTGGCTGTCCATGCCTCTAGTCTGCTCACCCAGGCATCTCTAAACAGTGTCCAGGCAGTTACTTGGGCCAAAAGTCTTTCAAAGTGGCTGTATTTTATTCCAATAAAAGGGAGTCAGGCAACCCAGCATCTCCTAGTACATTCTCTCTGGTTTTCTATACATGAGCCTGTTCCTGTTCTTCATCCTTTTTTTGTGTGTACTGGGAAATTTAGCTGGGAAATATGTTTCTCAGCTACCTCTAGTAACTCGTGTACTCCCTTACCAGGACTTAGAAACCATCTGCTTTTTTGTCTTGCTAGTTATAAAATTCTCTCCAGGTATTCTTAAATTACCCCTTCTCTTTAAACTGACTTGCTGAGTTTCCATTTCATCTTGAGCAAGCTGTGCTGACATGCCACGTTTTTCTGGGACGCATTTCACTTGGCGACTCACAGTCCAAAAAGGCTTTTGGGCTCTTCAGCTCCTTCCGTTTCAAAGCCTCCCACAGAAAAGCAGTGAGGGGAATCTTAGCATAAGTATGGCCAGAAGGTAGGACATTTTGTTTCACTGTTTTTATGGTGGTGGGAGGAGGCAACTGCACTGTGCAGCATGGCAGGAGTTGGAGCTTCCAGAAACAGAGAGTAAATGTTCAGCATGTTCAGTTGCAGTCATACAAATGCAGATCTTTCACAGCCTCTCACTTGATCCAACTGGAGCACCTCATCACAGGAGGAGATGTCTGGGAGTATTCCCTTTTCTCATTCTCAGGTTACTACTCCATGCAGCCAATACACTATCTTTAAGTAGGGTATTACGGAAGCAAAGGGGCAGCAGAGAGAAGTGTGAACAGAAGATGAAAAAACTTTTAATGTAAGGAAAACAATGGCTTTTGTTCTGACCTCTGCAGGCTAAAATGTGTGAAATCAAATAAAAAACAATCTCAACTTGGCACAGCTGTACAGAGAGAATTTCACTCTGTCTGGTTGAAATGCATCAAAAGATCTGAAATAAGGATTTAGTGGAAAGTGCAAGAAGGACTAATAATAAGCATTGTACCTTCTCCTACAAAAAAAAAAATAATATATATATATATATATATATATATATTTCTAAACTTCTGCACTCTAGGACGTGAGCCCAATCTGAGATGTCTGCAATACAGAGTTTTTTCTTTGGTCCTAAACTGCAACTCCTAGCCTGTAAGAATTATCTTTAAATATTTGTTGTACAGATAACTTATGTTGTAATTTTACCTTCTTATCATACAGCTGGTCTGTACAGAGACAATCACTGAATCTAAAAGGAAATGGTACGCCAGCTTGCTTTGCAGTTCAGAGAATTAAATTGATGCTGTGGGTAAACTTTCCATATACTGTGATAGTATTGCATGCACAATACAACAGCCTTTTTTTTTTCTTTTTTTCTTTTTTTTGACCATTACAGACCTTGGAATACACTGCATTCCAAGGCATTTACAAGAAAGTCTTTAAATGTGCTGTGTCTGCACAGCCATCCTGCTAAGGTTTACCCAGAGGAGTAAGGCAGATTATGGAAGAGAGTTTTGAAACAGAAGAGGCTGTAAGCTCCTGCAAGTGGGAAATAATACAGAGATAAAAACAAACAAACAAAAACCACTATGTAGTCCAGGCCCAGTTTTTGGTGCAGGGCTGCTCCATGGCAGCATGCATGTGGCTGTGTGGCCCCTGTCTCCCTGTCAGGACACAGGGCACCATGCCTCGTCCCATCCAGGCAATATCACAGAGCAGTCCACTTCCTTCACAGCACTGATGAAGGTGTGGCAGCTCTTGTCTGGTTCCCTGGTGCCACAGTTGTCCCAGGGAAGGAAGGCAGCACCCATTGCAGGCCAACTTGCACCCATTGCTGCACTCACTGCAGCCCTCCCCAGTGATCATCTAGATTCTTATGCAGTTGAGTCCTTCTCCCTTTTCTGAGGTCACAGAGCCTTTTTGGGAAAGCATCTTTCAGGCTCACAGGGATAATTGAAGGTTTTTAATGCCAAACCTCTCTCTCAGCAGTTGGTATGTTTCCTGGCTTTGCTGGGCTATTTACTAGGATTAAACCATTAATGATTTTGTGGACACACAGCACTGTGACAGGTAACAGCCCTTACCCTGTTCTCTCTTGTATGTGATGTGAATTTCAAATAAGAAAATTCAACAAACTCAGTCAAGCTGTTCAGTCCTTGTCAGTGTATTGATTTAAGTGAATATTTAAAACTCCCAGAAGACAGTTACCTATTTCCAAGGGACTCTTACAATTGATGTGAAAGAATTGGAAAGAAACACAGAATAAGGGAATTTGAAACTTAATAATCCAACAGCAATCTCTTCTAGCCTTGCTAAAACATTGTTTATTAAATTTGAGCTATATAGTTATATCTAACATTGTGCTAGGTAGCTTGAATTTGCATTTGCTTTAATAGACATGATGTAATTCTATCCCAAGCATCTGAAAAAACATAAAATTGGTGATAAATAAGTCAGAGATGTGTCTTCCACACTTACATTTTTTTTCCTAGTGATTTAAATAAATACTAAAAATCATATTTATTTAAAAATCAGACATGCCAAATGTGTATACCAAATTATATACCAAGCTATGTACCTGCTTATATATATGTAATATAGGCGGTATGAAGATAGAGAATTTATCTTTTCCTTCTAATGACAAATAAGGGGGAGGCTGAGTAAGTCACTCTAAGTATTCCGTGCAAGTTATCCCAGCTAAAGAACATCCCAACACATGCACAATTACAAGTCACTCCTAAGACAAGCTGAGGAGAGGGGACAGGATCTGATATCCAACACCATTGGAACAGTTGTGCTTACATGCAGTGCAGCACAAGGGTTCTGGTGATCTAGGCTTATTCCTCTGGGTTTACTTCTGTGATCAAGCAAAAGCTAGCCAAGACTATATTTTAGAGAAATAGAAAAATTATGAGGTTCTGCAGTGGCCTCCCAGTAAGGGCAGTGAGGATAGCCTCCCCACTCTGCCCAGCCTCAGACAAAACCCAAGATATATTATTCAGTGTACTGGGCACAGAACCTGTACCCTGGGCTCCCATCCAGCATTCCGCTTCTTCATCACCAGTCAGAACTACATTTTATTTGGTCAGTTCCCTCAGGTGAAAGGACTGTTGTGTAAGATTTTCTGTGATTTCCTCCTTTTCTCAGAAGTACTTGTCCCAGGCAGCTTTGCCACTTTCTTTTCATGGATATTCACTACTCTGTTCTCCCAGGGGCCTTTGACAGGAGATAGACCTAAGGAATGGTCTCTGAATACAGCCTGGTTCTTATCAAAGGAGTTGTGGAGAATTTCACTTTACAGCTTGTCTCATTTTGCTGCACTCAAAATGCTGAATCATAAAATGTTGTTTTACTTATGGGCACTGCTGTAGCACCAGACAGCCTTGTATAATGAATTTTACTATCCAAACACAATGATGCATAGATGCACAATTATATCAGAGGGGAGCTTTGCAGCTATGTACCACTTTCTCTGCTTCCTGTTGTAAGAGGAGCAAACACACTACTGCAGAAAGCCTGAGGGAGGCTAGTATCTTTTTTGGAATAAAACACAGGAATAGGAACATCACTTGTAATTTAATTTCTTGCTTGACTGGATCACTTATTACATTTCCTTGTATTTTTGTATTTGTATGTATTATTTATTGGTTTTTTATTCTGAAATGCAGTCATAACAATCCAGTTTGGATGCTGTAAAAATGCACCAACTCAGTAGTAAGTGATACAAACAATTGCCTTCACTTGTAGGTATAAGCAAATGCTGTTCATCTGTTTAGCACCATAATCTCACATCGTTTTGGTTAGAATTTTCTCTGTGAGAATAATAAGGAAGGAATATTCTCCTGTTCAGAGCATCAGGTAAATAAATTGGTGTTGCAGGTTGCATCTTGGTAAGTACATAAAACCCTAGATATTTCCTTGTATTACATATATCAGACTCTAACTCCCATAAGCACATACTAAGGGGAAAAAAAAAAAAAAGAAAAAAAAAAAGATATTTGGGGGGGTGACTAAAATATCACTTTAAAAAGCATAAGAGGTTTATTCATTTAATTCAGCATGTTAAAATGGAAACAGCATAAAGAACTAAAATGAAAAGTCTCCTAGAATCTAATTTTAAGATTTTAAGATTAAGTCAAGATTGCATTTTACCTCCTTCATATCCTCAAAGGTGTGATGTTTCAGCCCTGGGCTTTAGTTATTCACCTTTCCTCAGCAGAAGGAAATTGAGCTGTGACTTTTCGTGGACACATGATAATTCATGTACAAATACTTGCTAGAATAAACACATAGGATATTCTGTAAGTGTTTATTCTGTGGGGATCTCTGAGACACTTTGCAATTTCATACATCTTTGAGCTAATGTAGAGGTGAACAAAAATTCAGGTAGTGAAGGATAGAGTTGCTATCTCTAATACTCTCTGGATGAAGATAAAGCTATAAAGCATAGGCACTATACATAACTGTCTAGAGTAAATACAATTTTTGTTGTTGTTGTTATTTTGTTTTTTGTTTTTTTTCCCCTGAAGTTAAGATGTAGTCTGAAAAATATTCTTGATTCATTCCAACAATTTAGTGCAAAGTTGCTAGTGTGAAATGCAGAACTGCTGCTAATTTATTTAATCCTTTTTAGTGCTTGTGGATACATGAGCATGAGAGCCCACAAAGAGGACCACATCTCATGTCACCTGTTCCACCTCTTCCACTGATGTAAAAAGGCATCTCATATTCTGTCCACCAAACATATACCTGCCGGCAATGAGCATCCCTCTTAGTGCAGGACTCCCTCACATAGCTAAATGCTGCAAACCAAACTACAGCATGTTTTTGCAACATCTGACAGAGCACCTGATTTTTATAAAGCCCTTGTAATGCATAGTTGAATCGCAGCCCTGGAGAGAGAAGACGGTCTACCTCTGCTAAGGGACTGTAGAGTTCCCTGGTCAGGCATGTATGGTTTACCACACTATTAGAAATGAAATCTGAGCAGGGTTTAATCCTGATAATAAAGAATTAGTCTCAGCACCATATCACTCTATATTTTATTAAAGAAATTTCTTTGAAGACCTTGGTGGAAGAAACCAGCACATACATTTTGTTGGCTGCAATAAAGAGGTCCACACTTCGATCTGTCAGTTGATCAGTAATGTATTTGGGAGCAAATTTTTCAGGATGATGCCCACTGTTACCAAGACACAAAAACCTGTCTACCCTGACTTAGGTCATCAGTGTAAATTTAAGATGTTCTCCAAGGCTCTTCCATATCTCAGGGAAGGTTTTGAAAAAAATTCTCACCAGCAGTAGCACAGCCCCTGTCCCACATGGTACTCTCAGAGCTACAAGTATTTATGGCAAAGGGAGTATTACTAAACCTTGGAAACAAACGCCAATTAGTCTCAGCTTACATATGTCCCAGCAGTACAAACCACTGCCAATTGCACCAGCTTTTGTGAGACCACAACCTCCAAACATTTGTGCCTTATCATTATCAGCTGAATTCCAGCTATTGCAGGGCATTATCTCGGTACCTGCAGAAGCTCATTTTTTTCTAAAATACTTCAAAACACAGACACATTTATTTACAGATAACTGTACTACCTCCGCTGACATTTTATGCCATCCAAAAGTTTTACATTCTTCATTTTATTTTCATTGAACACAGAAGAAGATGCAGAGATTTGTGCTGGTTATGATGCATGGCAAAGCAGAGGCTAACTCCGGGTGCACTATTCAGCCTAAAATCGGGATGCAGTCTTTGCTAAAGTGCCTGTCCTACTGCTGTTTGTAATAGAGAAGTTTTGTTGGCTGTAGATTTTTTTTTTTCGTGGTGATTTAAGAGTTTGTAAGCAGAATAGCAAGGAATTATAAAACTTCCATCTTCACTTTCTGCTTGACTTTGATACTTTTTCTAGACAATAAGGTTTGTTTTCCACCCATCTGATACAGTTTTCTATCAGTACCAAGTGCACACAGTACCATTTACACCCAGAGCAGAGATATGACCATGTTCTTCTGTGTTCTCCTGGTTATTAGATTTGCATCCTGAGGACTCTGAATGGGCAAAATTAGTACTAGCAGATATTTCCTTGGGGTTTCCAGACCCGAGTCTGGAAGCCTGCAGAACAGACATTATGTTAATAATATTATTAACATAATATATTATGTTATATATTATTATATATTATATATTAAATATATTATATTATTAACATAATATAATAAAATTATGTTAATAATAATAATGGACATATTTAATGTCCACACAGAAGGACATCCACTATCAAAACATGACTAATGATTGTGGCCAACAACATGGGTTATGTTCTCTCAGAGACCTAAAGGACTTTAAGAAACCACTTTAAGTAAGGCTGAAATTGAAAGCAAAGTATATTGCATCAATAGAACATCTGCCTCCACATTAGAGTTGTTAAGGAGTATTTAATTTTGAAATAACAAGTCAGCTAATTCTTCAAAGCATATATGTGCTCTGGCATTCAGCCTCCCACACCTGACAAGCACAGGTTAAAAGGCATTATCACTATAAACAGCGAACAATTGTGCAGGCTAGAAGTAATCACACAATTTGTCACTTAAAAGCCCACTTGAGAAAGAAAAGCTCCAGGATCCTTATTGCTGCATTACAAACAATTTACCATTTCTAGCTTACTGCTTCAGTTATCTCTTCTTAAGTCATTTCCCCTTCTCTGTTGTGTGGTTCTTTTGTGGCGTGCAGGATGTATTTTTCTGCCACCTTGCAAAATTAACTTTACAGAAGAAAAAAACGTGAGTCAAGTGAGTCATTGCCAGGAAGTTTGTCCTTGAGCCCGATCTCCTCAGGGTTAGATAAGCATTAATGTCAGCAACAGAGAGGCTGTCCCTGCTGCCCCTGGTTTGGGTAACATGGGTGAGAGTTGTCCCTTTCAGCAGCAAACCAGTAGGTTAGCTCAGCTCTGTTGCAGCACCACAGCTGGAGATGTCAACACTGACCTTACCCTCCAGCAAAACAAGTGCCCCAGCTCTGATTCTGGCAGCCTTTCACTGGCCAGTGGTTTGTTGGTATTCACAATTTCACTCCATTCAGTCCCAGGTATCCCCAGAGAATCACAGATTCGGTGTAAATGACCATCCAGGAGCCACCTTCCATCCAGAACACCATCCTCCTTTCAACCCAGAGCTGTCTGTAAAATATTAATCTTTCCATATCCTTGGGGTGTGTTAAAGGCAGGAATTTCTGCTCTTGTCACTTTCTTCAAGCTCAGGACAGTAGTCTTCCACTCTACTTCTGTAGAAAATACTCTTCCTTTTGTGTTCTCTTATGTCCATTTCTTTTCATGGCATAACCTAGGGCCCTTCAGATGGTTTGGTCCAGCTAGTTTGGGCTGATTTACAAGCCCTACATTCCCAGATCTAGGATGGCTTGGAAACTGGAACTTGCTCCACATTATCCCTTTTGTACATCCCAAAGCCCCCAAACCAGCCAAGGAAACCCAGCAGCAAAATACCTTCAAACCATCCACCACCACCACCAAAAACCAGACACATCCCAGAGTCTGAGTAACCTCCTGTGAAGGGATTAGCTACCTTGAGCAGACTTGGGAGCAATAACAAGGGGTGCTATGCTTGAAAGTATACACAGCAGCACAGATGACTGCAGGAAGAGCCCTGTGAGCTCTTGGCTCGTGGGTGCTGTCACCAGTTTTTGTGCCCTGGTGGCAGGCTAATGCCATGGGTGTGCAGGGACAGGCCAGCAGCTCCGCAAGGGTCCTTGAAACTCATGTGTGCACAGCAGGGGCTTGCCTCTGTGCCCTGGGACCTTGTGGAGGGGAAGTGTAGGCTCAGGCAGGTGCAATGTATGGCCCCAGGGATATCTGTAGTCAACAGGAAGTTTGGATTTTCTTTACTTTCTAATATTCTCTGAAACGTCCATTATACACATTGCTCAGTCTTCAGTTTTATATCTTACCTCAGAAATCTCTCCTGCTGCCATCCTGGACAGCCGAGAGATTTGCCTGCAGCTGCTTTGGACTATCATAGCCTATAAATCCACAAATGCTTTAAGCTGCCCTAAGCCAGAAATGACACCCAAAGCCTTCCTTACCCCGTGCTGCCCCTTCACTTACACAGAGACAAGTGCCTGGATGCTGTTAACTGGAGCAGGGAACTCATCTTTCCCCCACTCCCCCCTTCTTTTTTTTTGGTTTAGTTGCAACCCACATTTGTTGTCCCCATCATACCCTGCCAGTTCATTGAGCAATCACACCCAGGGCTGTGCTGGCATGGAGGGCTGGATGCTTCCCTGGGCACACAGCTGGCTCGTGCTGGCCTGGGGTGACACGAGGTGCAGCTTTAGCTCTGCGCTGAGTCTTTCTGAGCATCTCACTAGGACTGTGTTCAGCCCAGTGACCCCTCTGTCCTCTTCAGCAGATGCCCACCCTTCAACAGAGAAAATGCATTGCAAAAATCTCTCCTGCTCCTCTGTCCTCCATGGGTAGTAACTACCCGTGTGCCTCACCCTGCCTGGCAAGGGCAAATGACAATGTAGCCTCCCTCCTACTTACAGCTCTCTCTGCTCTGCAGCTGTTAATGAGTTCTTTCTTTCCAAAAACTGCCACTGTCCAATTGATTAGCATAATTAAGTTAAAACTCAGAGCAATTATTTCTAACCTTCACTTGGTTAGAAGGCAGGGTTTGTGTTTTAAAAAGGAATCTGTACTGAAAACCAGTTTATCTTCCCAACTTTATCTATTGCTTTAAATATTGCAGAAATCTTCTATCAGATTCTGGTTCCTGCAAAAGGTATTGAAATTCAACTCCTCTTCTTACAGGAGAAGGACCTGGGCTTGCTTCTTTTATAATGGATAGCTTTTGATCCAGCTATGACAACTATACATAAAACCTGAACTTTAAAGGACACAAACATCAGAAGCTGATGCTTCTGCTTCAGAAGATGTTAGATTTAGATTGGCAAGAGAATTGGGGGTGGGTGTTCTGTTGAGCACTTTACTGATCTGATTCTACATGCAAAGTATGCATACCTCCCCAGTCACCTCATAGGCTGCTAAAGAGTCCAGGAAGTAGACAGCAGGCTGGAAAGTTTGTGTTGTTGCAGAGCTGCCCCTTTGGGGTGAGGAGGGCAGTCAGTCTGAATGCTAGAGCAGGCAATAGTCCAGGCTGTGATGGTAGTCTACACAGGGCAGGTGGCACAAGCCTTCTCCCTCCCTCTACTGAAGTTAAAGGTTACATATAAATTAATAAAAAAAAATAAAAACTAGGAAATGATTCAGGGCAATCATGCCACTGTAAGTATCAGCGTGATGCCACCATCACTTCTCTTTAATTCTGTCCACTTACTATCTTCCTAATGTAATCAATGCTCAGTTGTTTCAAATTAGGTTGTGTTAAACCTGGGGCTGTGTTTTCTTGTATATTTTTGACTATGAATCAGATGTGAAAGTCTTTCTTACGGCTCAGACAACATCTAGTGTGGAAGATCTTTTACTGGCTTCAGATGATAGGTAACACAGCATCCCGCATTTATATTATCTTGGATACCAGACAGATTCATTCAGTCTGTGTCTGTGTGGAGAGTCTGGATGGACAGAGAGAGTAATTCCAGGGCAGAAGGTGAATGTTTCATAGTTATTCGGATAGAAAGCACTATAGATAGCAATTTTACACTTTCCTACAATCCTGACACAGCTCTTTGCCTCATGGGATGATTCATTTACACTTAAGAGAAAACATAGTGGCAAGAGTGACTTTTCCCTCAGACCCTTTACTTTCCTCACTGCAGATTTCTACAGCCCTGCTCCCTAGCCTGAGTTTTGACCAACTGTCTAGAAGCATGTTTCTGCTTCAAAGAATGTAAAGTAATTAATCCTCTTCCTTCAGGACCCTTCTGCACTGTCACCCTGCTTTCCCTGGCAGGCTCCCTGTTACTGCACCCAGGATTTCATCAGAAAGCAGTTTATATGCTTTTGCTATGGTATGGCAACTCCTCATTCAAACACACAGAAGATCCATCCTGCCTCTGAGCTCAGGAAACAAATAAGTGTCATTGACTCAATGGGAATTACCTTTATTGTTTAGAAGACAGCCCCCCAAAATGGCCCTTTAAACAGAATTTTTAAAGGTGGGCAGGCTATCTAAATTTTGGTAACCAGAGGAATGTGTGAAATGTCATCACTGCCTGCAAAGCCAGGAGGAAGAAGGGAGGAGATACATCCTAATTAGAAATAGGATGAAAAAAAAGTAAAGAGAGTATTGCCACACACAACTAGTAAGAGCAAGCAAGCCTATGAGGATACTTCAAACTGAATATTTCAAGAGCATTTATTATTACTTATGCAGCTGACAATGGTTAATTACGGCAAAATAGTTCACTGAAGTATAATTAGCACGTGCACTGAATTTCCCACAACACTATATATCTAAATTTCACTCTAAATCCAAATCCAAATTCTACTGAAGTGTGAACCTTGGGATTATGATTTCTGTAGTGCATATCCTGTGTATCACCATGTGGGGATGCCCCTGACTTTGACCGACAGGCAAACCACTGCTTTGGTGGAGCATGGCAGCACTTCAAACAGCAGTCTCCCACCAAATGCAAACTTGACAAGGCATTTAGGAGGTTGCATGCTGCTACATATGTAACATATGTGTTTGATTTTGGCTGAGGAGCACATCTGCAATGACAGTAAGAAAATAATTCACTGTGTTTTGAATGGTAGGAAGCATTTTGGACTAAGGAAGCAGGATTCTTTCTTCCTTTCACACAGCAGGATTTCAAAACAAGACCTACAGAAGCCCAGAGCTTGGAGAACAAAATGCTCTGGGCTCACTCTGGGGATGTATCTGCATAAAAAGTACAGGGTGGGAAACAAGGAATGCAGCTAAAGAAGCCAGAAGTGGCAGCATATGGCACTAGCTGAAGAACAGTGACTGGTAAAGCATGTTGCCTCACAAAGACCCAGGTTCAGAGAAGTACTCTGAAACAGAAGTTTTCCACCTTTTCCAAGGTCCTTGAGCAAGGTTGTCTGTGGCTGTGTGCCCTCTGTTGTGCATACGGCATGTGTGTATATGTGAAATATGTTCAGAATCGTATTTTTCTCTTGGATAATCAATCTCATCTTGCTACATGTTTTGTAAAATTATCTCCTGTGATTGAATAAACTACTAATTTCAACTTTTTACAAACCAACCACAGAAAGTAGGAAGCTCTTGTTCTGTCAATAGGTGAAGAAAAGCAAAGGTCTGTAGTTATGTTGGATGTTCTGTTTAATCAGAAATTTAATAATCTCTGTAACTTCAATAGGATGTAGGAGAGAGTACAGTAGATAAGTTCCTAATTAGTATCTCCTTTAAACTGTTAAATCTCAGAGATGTCATTACTCCTGGTAAAGAATTTAATTATTCTAGAAGCTTCAAAGTGAGTAGGTTTACAAAATTGCTCAGCAGTATGTCTTATTTGTGTTTTATTCATAATAGTTCAGAAGTCATCTCAAGGCATCTACCTCTCCAAAATGGGTATGCATGTATTCTGTGTACATCACGCTGTGCTCCTGTGCTTTAGTATGTGGTGAAAAGAATGGCTTTTTTGGCTTATTGGCAGCTGTACTGAGTATGTAGTACGTGCACATACCATCCATGAATCTGTTGTTTTGAGGTAAACAGAAGTCTGGCAAGCATGCACAATGATTATTTGTTTGATGGGGAGAAATGCTGAGTTTTATTTGCATTTTATTTGCAATACAATGACAACTTTTTTTTTTTTCTTTTTCAGAAATTCATTGACACATTTCATGTGCAAAAATACCTGACATTTTTGTTAAAGCACGCGCGTGTTAATATATTTTTATTGATACTGGGGAACATAAATGAGAGCTTGCATCCGCTTTATAGGGCAAGGGAGAGGAGAAAATATAGTGGAAATTGTCTTACATTAATGTCCAAAACTGAAATCTGCAATCCTTTTTAGAATTATCTTCAGAAATAGAGTGGCTGGGAGACTTCATTTCACGTCTACCTCAAAAAGGCCAATGTGTCAATAGGAAAAAAGAAACATACGATGAAATCACATATAATGAAACCTAGTGACTAGGTTTAACTAGAGCTAAACAAAACAAAACCAAACAAAACAAACAAACAAAAAAATCCAAACAGTTAGAAAACCATATTGTGGGAATAAGAGACACAGAGAAAAATCAGGAGCTGTATATATTAAAAACTACACCAACAAAAAATTTGTTGATGCTTTTGTAGATAAGATGAGAAATGCAGATGGTCCTTTTTCATCATTTAACCCTGTGTTGAGAATACCAGGGGAGAATTCCCACTGACAGCTGAGTGCACAGCAGCCCTTGCCATCTGGGCATAAAGTGCATCAGGGCTCAGCAGACAAAATGGGGTCAACCACCATGAGAACCCATTTTACACAATACCATGCTGGAGCCAAGGAGAAACCTATATGGAGGTTGAGGTGACTGGCCCAAGGAAGAAGAAAAAATACGGGAAGGACCACAGTGAGCCTTAGACGTAGGTCAGGGACAGGCACCCTATTGAGTGGTAAAACCACCATGTGTGCACATGTGTATAACCACTCACTGGGTGTCTTTTTCTTTTCAATCTTCAGGAAGAGGCAGCCAGAGTTCTCGCCCACCAGCCAGTGTCCGTCGGCACATGTGCAGCTTTGAAAAATCCCACACTGCAGTGAATGTGTAAGAGAAGCTGCATGACAAAGAGTGGTTTTACCCCTTGCTTTCTCTTTCTCATTGGTTTATCATGTCTAATGATGGGACAAATGTGGTGCATGCCATTAAAGATGGGAAATTTGCTTATGTCCCCTGTTTCACACAATGCCTTAATCTGATTGTCCAGATGTGATGAAGAGGACACTCAACATTTTTTTTGCAGCTTTTACTTAAAAGAAAAAAAAAAAAAAAAGAAAAGAAAAAAAAAAGCCTTCACTTTTATTTGTAAATGCTTGCAACTTTGCAAATACATCCTTTTTTGTACTAATTGTATCTTCTTTTTTCCATTTAGCCAACTTTTTTTTTTTCTTTACAGTTTTGCATGGAGATGACATTATTCTGCGTGCTTTAAACAAAAATCCAGTGGCTGTTTCATAGCAAGATACCTTTGCTGTGCACAGCTCTCACTAACTGCTCTCGTTAGTGAACTGCTGCTCCAAAGCCAGCAGAGGGAACACAGAAAACGCTGGTTTGGTGGCATTCACTGAGTAGGGAAATGATGTGCAGTAAATAAAAACTGCAGAATCTGACACAGGAACAAAGAGCTGCCCTAGCATATCTCTAAAGAATAGCAGAGAAAATTTTACTGTTACAGTTCTTGAAAGACGTACAGCTTGTGAATATTCTCCATTCAGTGAACAGGAACAAAGTTCAGCTGTTCAAAAATAAAAGTGCAAATACTGCCTTCTCTTAAGCATACACAAACTCAGTGGAGAAAACATGCTTGCTCTTGCAGAAACGGAAAGGCCTTGCCTCCTTTTTTTCCAGGACAGATTTATGATCTTTTCCATCTGATAAACTGCAGATGTGAAGCAGTCCTGCTCCCTGCCCCAGGGAAGGTTGTGTGGTGATGAGGTGGAAATCTGCCTCTGAGGCACTTACCCAGCATTTTGAGCAGCACAGTCCCTGTGCAGCCCAAGCTGCCATTCAGCTCCTATAATCAGCCACAAAACATTCCAGCCTCTGGAATGCACAGGCTGTGCAACTTGTGGGCAGGTAGCAGTGATGTTAATTCAACCAAATCTGCCCCTCTGACTCGCAGATCAGAAGAAATAGAGTTAGTCTACATCATAGACTTGTTGCAGCAGTGATGGTTATGCAGGGCCTGGGCAGCAACCAGATTTGCCTCCCTGAAACAAAAATTTTGCAAAGCCAGTGTAAGGAGAAGTACAAACATTTTGTTATTAACTTCTGTCTAACAATGCTTCCTTCTTTTCTTGTGTAGAGCTAATGCTGCAGATTTGAAGGGCACAGATTGCCAACTGTATATCTGGAGACAGAAATGGGTGATGAAATGGGAATCTGACCATTAGGAATCAAAGAAAGGCAAATGCAACAACAGATTATATTCAAAAAGCATGGATACAAAGAATAAAATTCCTGAGCATGGGGAAGGCTGAAGCTCATGCTCTTTGCATGACAGTGCTTGGGATTTCTTTTTTTTTTCTTTTAAGTTTGTAAAAAAAAAAAATCCTCATTCACATGATCTCCTGAGAAGCACCTCTGGTGCAATGCCAAGCAGTCCATGGGACTTCAAACACTTGTGGCAGCAGCACAGATAAGAAAGGCTTTAAAAAGCAGCTGAGCTTTTCAGACCTCCTGAGCATGAAGCTTGCTATTTTGGCTTCTTCCGCCTCCCCTGCCCCTCAGGCTCCCCTCTCCCTCCAGCAGAATCAGTGCTTTCAGAGGCCCAGCAGTGCTGCACTGCAGCCAGGGGAAGGAGCATCCTCCTCTGGCAACCCATGGCCTGGCGGCCAGGCTGAGCTGCACAAAGTCAGGCATCCGCCATCTCACTGGATGTCCATCACCACCTCCTGGCCTCATGCCCAGGCCTCAGCCAGTAAAACCGCAGCAGTCAGCCAGTCTGGATTTCGCCGGGGAAGCCTCACTTTGCTGCCCCAACATGCTAGAAATCACCAAGGCTGTTACGTTTTCCCTCACCTTCCAGTTACAGGCAGATAGCTGGAGGGGCCCCAAACTCTTTTGTGTTTGATGTACGCAATACTTAGCATTAGTTGTTGTGCTAACATTGATCTCCATTTTCCGTGTGATCCCGGAGATGGCCAAAAATGCAGAGCCATGAAAATATAGAATAATAAAAACTGATTGTCATCTTAATAAACTCAGAAACATCAGCTTTGAGCTTCAGGGCTCTTTTCTCCTGAAGCTGCACGTTCGTTGCCATGGAAATGTCCAGATACACCCAGAAAAGCCACAGCCCTTGCTCGCTGGTTTATCTCCTGCAGCATATTAGAGCTAGATCTATTAAAAACGGGGTGCCTCATGACTAAGCTTCCTGTGGCAACTGGGTTAAGGCTGCATTCGAAACGCTGGCCCTCCCACCAGCAGCATGTTACAACAAGTCTGGTGTCTCTTTGAGTGCTGTTTAAACTGATGGGAGTTTATTTTATTCACAAATATACCAGAGAATCTGCCAAGTTATGGTGAAGAAAGACCTCATTTACTGCTATAAAACTGCTGCACACTTTTTGGCAACAAATATCCAGAGCAACCATTAGGAATTTATTCCTGTCATGATACAGCTATTGGCTAGGAAATATTCTGGATTTTCAGAATAATTTTCCCTTTTGTAACTTCACCTAGGGTTCTCAGCTGTGCATCTACTCATTATGTGGAATATCTTCCATTCTCCGTGTTAATGCCGTTCAGATGTTTGAAATCTGTTACTGAGCTCTTTCATCAGACTGAACGTATTCAGTTAGTTCAGCTTTCTCTCATGAATTTTCTCTGTTCCCGATGGGGCTTTTTATTGCTGTTCTCTATATGGCATCCCATTTGCCAATATCTTTCTGGTTAAAAATGTGGTGTCCACAGAACCACAGAGGAATTAAAGAAAGCAAGGAAAAATCTACCATAATCTTAATTAATATTAATCTGCATTTATAGGAAAGGTCTTCCCTACACATTCCTAAAGGAATCTCTGTACCATGGTATGGTGCTTTTGAGTGGGGAACACAAAATTTGTCAACTATTTTGTGGCTTGTTTGTATACGAAACCCATTAATTTCTGATCCAACAGCAGCTCTAGATCTTTTTTCTGCAATACTTCTTTTAAAATAATGTATTTGAAGGTTGTTGATCTTTATAGCTTTATAGTTCTACAGCCTATTTTGTCTTAGTTATTGCTGCCTACGCTTTTCCTAAATTAATTTAATTCTATCATTTTCTTCCCGTGTTCCTCAGCTTTCCAGGTTCCTTTGCTCAACACATTGTAATTTTCAGTTTTCAGGTTGCATTAGCTGTGTTCCTTTTCAAGCCTATCTGAAAAAAAAATGTTTCAGTTAAGGTATTGTCAATGACTACACTGCTGTATACATTTATTCAAGTGTGCAGCATGAGGCACATCTTCAGGTAATACAAATGTGCTTCTCCATTGATAGAGGTTCCACAGAGAATCTGTGATGATTTACACCACGCATTTCTTGTGCACTAACTTTGAAAACCTTAAAACAATACAATGGTCATCCTGTAGGATGTACTCATTCTGAATATTGGCTGTTTTTTAAATTATCATTAACAACAAAATAAACAGATTTCATTATTATTATTTTTTTCAATAATAAGATTACTTTTTTAAATTCATTTTGATTTGCAGGTTTTTGATCTTCATTTCTTGAACACTGGAAGAATTTGCCTGCTGTTTAGGACAAACTGTTCATTATCCTGAACTTTGTATTATCTGTTATAATAAGTTGTTTTCTCCAAGCAACACATATTTATTTAGTAGCTACTTGTTATTCTTCTCAAAATACTTAATGAACAGTTTGCAAGCTGCAACCTGCTTTGCAATTTGGGGACATTTTAATAATGTCATAGCTATCAGATCAGGAGTACTTTGCAAGTTCTGCAGATATATTTCTCCAAATTATTTGCAGTAACTTATTTTTAATCATTTCTGTGTAGCAAAACATACTGTTGAACCAAAAGTTTTGTCTTTAATAATTAGATAGATGACTGAAGTGTGACATAGCTTCTGCATTTTCAGATGAGACTAAAAATTAATACTAGCAATTATAATTACATTTGCTGGTATTATCAGTGAATTATTCTCTGAAATTATTCTCTGAAATGTTATTATGAAAGTAACATTTACCTCTTGCAGTGGAGTAACAAGGAATAACTAGGTTAGATTTACTTGACACAAGCCTGTGGCAAGGCAGAGGATTAGAAAGGTGGCTCTGGGCTTGTGCTCACCCACTGCAACACCAGGTCTCATCAGGCTCTGCCCCTGTGGTATAGTGGGACAGCGTTATGTTTTCCTGCAGTTTGTGTATACCTGTTTTTTGTGTAGCTGCTTCCATGGTACATTTAAAATAGCTCTCTAATTTACATAGAACGTTGTGTCCCATGTGCAAGGCAAGCAATTTGTTTTGTCCTGAAGGAAGGGAGGGGAACGACACAGAAAAGTTAGTTCAGTAATCTGAATTTCCAGAAACACCAGTGGGAGGTTAAACTTTGCTCTAATTATACAGCACCACAGAAAGAGTTGGAGTCACGCTGTGAGAACTGTTGTAAGATCCTCTTATCACTGAAGCAGAGATTGCATTGTAGATGGACTAACACTGAAGTTGTTTTGTGATTATTATTATTTTTTTTAGGTGATAAAAAGTGATATTTATCAGCAAAAATCCTGAGCATACACCAGATTGTGTATGCTTAGACTGTGTATGCCCAGAGTGTGGTGGGAGGGTGATGGGCCCCTCACTCTAGGGTGAGCCACAGAGAGGTTAAACCTGGGTTAGTAAAAAAGATAAGCCCTTGGAAGGAATGCTTTTAAAAATCAGGCTTGCAGGAACATGTTAACCAACATGCCCTGCTCTGCTAACGAGTGGCGGGGCTGGCTGCTCCCACTGGCTTAAAGGCCCGAAGGAGAGGGTCCTCCTTAGCACAGGGAGATATCCCTAAGCTGGATGAAAGCCAGTTCACTCCCTAAGTCAAATTTCATGCCACAGCGGCCTTACTGCAGTGGATACTATGATGGAGGAGACCTTGGAGACAGAAGCGAAACACTGCAGTGTGCTGCAGTGCAGGTACTAGCCTTAAATCTTAAACTATTTAGCTTGGGTCCTGGGAGCGGTGAGGCTGCAGTGGGACAGAGCTCTGCTTGGGCTCATTACTGCTGCTTACATGGCTGCAGAGTTGAAGAAAGCTTGTCAATGGCTACTTGCCTTTCTGTAGGCAGTGCAGAAATTCCCCTGCCTAGGAGGGTAATCTGTGAAGGGGAGAGCATCATTTGTTGACTGGGCAGCACTTGACACTGGCCTTATCTGGTTGCTGATCAGATAGTTTAGGGTTTGGTTTGGACCTAATTTTTGTTTACAAAATTGACAGCCCCTTGCATTTATTGTTCATTCCTAAAATTTTAGTTTCACACTAGGTTATCCCAATGCCTCCTACCAGCAGTGGCATTTCAAACAGTTACTATAGTGATTATGAGGAGGTAGGTTTGACCAAAACATCAGTCTGACAATGAAAGAAAGGGAACTTCTTTCTTCTGTAATCTTTTCTGCTGATTGATTGCCACTGCTGCTTAAGAAACAAACAAACAAACAAACAAACAATTCTATATATTTGCCCTCTAAAGGTAACCAAACAAAGCTCTTGTATCTCAAAAGGAAACAAGGAATTAAATCTAGCATTTCCTGAAATGTCCCTTCTTTTTCATCCTCAAGCACTATGCCTAACTGCATCCCCAGCTGTTTCACTCTGGCAGTGACAAACACTACATCAGATGAGGAGCCATTTCTCAATATCATATAGGTTCCTAAAGCTAACCTCATTGAAGCAACCTGGGAATATCACTGTTTAACTCTTCCTTATGGTGTCATTTAAGGATATTTATGCACAAAAAAATCAAGGCAAAAAGGACAAAGGTTCAAGCACAGGGGATGGAAAGTTCACCAAATTCTTTATGCTCTGGGTCTCAGGCTATAACTTCACTGGCAAAATGTAATAGGATCAGAGAGTTGTACAGACTAGTTTACTATATACCACTGGTATTTGGAGACGGGCCAACCATCTTCTACCTCAGGAACATTCGGTCTCTAAAATATGAAGAAACCTTTGCCATCCAATGTCTGAACTAAGACATCTTCAGGACCATGCTGTATGAGGAAGAACTAACTGTTGCAGGGTTCCCAGGTTTCACTCCAAGGAAGCCAACAAGGTCGAATACCCTAGACACTATCAGGGGCAGGACTCTCGTCTTTGACTGTGATGGAACTTCAGACTGAGGCAGTCCTGGTCACAAGCAGGAGCAAGATTTTGGGCATATGGAGACCCTTAACAAAAAACAGTGAACCACCTAAAAAGCTGTAGGCATGTCCTCAGCTGAGGAATGGCTGGGCAGGGATATTTTGGATTGCTGTTTCAGATTTGGGCACATCATTTCTTTTAAAGACTTTCTGTAAGTAACTATTAAGGTTTGAAATTGTTTTCTGGCTTGTTTAGTGTCTATAATCATCAGCTGGAAATATGTGAAAGTGACTAGCCCAGAGTCGTGCAGTGAAAACATTGTAAAAATTGGTACATTTATTAAAAATAGCACTTTGAATTACTGAGGAAAAATAACAATAGATTTGCTGATGGAACTCACACACATAACACAAACTCACACCAGTAATGTACTTGTGCCTATTCCCCTAAAATACAAAAGCTCTAGACAAAGCTGTGAAGAAAGTTCAGAAACTGCAGCGAAAATCCATATATGTTGCTGCCTAGTGAAACCAAACCCATCTTATGTGTTAAAAGGGTATCCAAGGGCCTATCTAGACATCTAGGCTAGATACAAAGATATGAAGAAATAGTTATGCTGGATAAACATGACTATAAACCTTAATGTCACTTGAGACTCCAAGAAGTTCACTGCCAAGCACTGTGTGTGAAGTCTAAACTCTGTAGGAAATTTTATAATGGAGAGAGAAAGTTAGGAAAGGCAAATAAATACCTGCATAGGCATCTCTTATTGACAAAAGCAAGAAGACACCAGTTTTCACTGAGCAGAGAGTATCATGTTTCCTATATGCCATGACACTGTCCTTTGTGTTGAAAAGAATCCTTTCCCCCATTATGAAAGATAATTTTGATTTTAACCTTCTCCCATTGGTGCAGACTTCAAAAAAAGTGTGATGATCACTTAGCAAATGGTGACCATGCAGTTAGGACTGCCACATTGCTTTGCACATGTGAGCTGATTCATGTCCAGCCAATATTCACTTCTGGTCAGAGCTTTTCCAGCCCCATCTTTACTTTTTGCCTAAGTGTCAATTAATACCATTCAGGGTGACTAGTCTTTGTTTCAGGATAGCAGGCTTTTTTTTTTCTTGTATGTTAATTGTTAATTCTGCCTAAATGCACCAACTGCATGACTGCCTGCCTGCTGCCCAGCAAGATAGAGCCCAGGTACTGCCATGACAATCTCCTGACTCCATCTCAAATACAACTCATTGACAGGCTCATGGTGCACAGACACAGCAAGCAGAGTAAGTTGAGGGAAAGAGCCAGAACAAAAGACTGAGGAGAGTCATAACAGAAAGAGGTTTTCCTGGTGGAAATCACCTGAATGACCCCGTGAAGAGCCACTGCGGCTCTAAAGCTATTTGTCACAAGGCTATTGGAGGCCTGGCAGGTGGAGGCAAGGTGCCAGCAGCACCAGCTTTCCCTGTAGAGCAAGTTGGTAACAGATGAAACCTGATTAAGTGGTTTGTTCACGGGTGGGTATTGTAGTCCCAGCACAGTTTGATTTAAGTACGGCTGTTGACTTGGGCTCAATTAAGTATGTTATGGAGAGTGCTACAGAAGAAAGAAGTCAGGAGAGCAGGATTTGAGAGTGAGGGGGAGGAAAATGAACTGAATAGGAGGAAGATCTGAAGGCAGAGGTAGTGAGCTCCTTAAAATAACAGCGCTTGCCTTTGATGTAAAATACAAGATCTTGGGAACAAAGTAAGATAGATACTAAACAGATGGTGTGAGGAGGGATTCGAAAGTGTGATGATGCACCAGAGCTAGATATGAAGAAGTAAATGATGCAGAAGTGGACTTAGCATAAGAGACAGCAGATAATCATCATGTTTTTCCAGAAAAGCCTTTTGCAGTACTTGTAAGCAATAGCATCAGCAAAAATACAATGAGAGCGGTTGACTTATTTTCCTCTCTACAAGAACAGACTTGTTTTGAACTCAAAGCAGACAAAATGTTTCTGTGTGAAGAGTTTGCAAATCTCTATATTTTAAAACATTACTTTAAAAATCTTTCACACCCAACAGCTATAGTCATTTGCTTATCTCTATAGCACTTCAAAAAATTGTCGTATCAGACCTCATTTTGATCAAAAATGTGTGCTTCTAAACCTTCATTCTTATCTTTTCATTAATAACTATAAAGAGGTTTCATTCTAGCCAGTTGGGAACTCATCTACTTTGTTTTTCTCCATGTTAAAGCTCTAAATCCAAACATCTCCAGGTCCTAGCAGCTACGTGCTTGGGGGAGTTATGAATTTTTTAGATTGGCCTCTTCTGGTGAACCAGTTCCTACCAAGATAATGAGTCATAGGTCCAGAGTCTGGAGTTGGAGATGAACCTCACTGCTTGGATCCTGCACAAATTCTCTTTTTCTCTAGGAATATTTACTGCTAAGCAGAAAAGTGCCATGTTATTATGTACATTTCTTTCCCCTTTGCCAGTTTTTCATTATCTGTGTTGTACCAATTTCTCCCAGTTACGACAAAGTTAGCCAACAATATTTTCACAAAATTCAACCGGTAATTATTTACTCCCTGAGAAAGAGAAGTGCAAGAAAAAGCAAAATACTCAGAAAAATATTGCAGGCTGTATGTAAGGGAAGTGATCTCCCCTGGTGTGTGCAGCACCACGAGGCAGCACTGCTGTGCCAGCCTCCCACCCCTGCCTCCCACCTGCACTGCAATCACAGGGCCTGAATTTTAATCCTTTGTTTACTTCTGCCCCCTGAGGGATGAAACCCTGAGATAAGGCTGCTTCATACACATAATCTCAGAATTTCTCTCTAGTCTTTGGTTTCCACCCAGGTGATGCATATTGTAATTTATGAATAATCTCCACTGCCTGACCTGCAATTAAACAATTGCTTGGTCCTCTGAAGCTCAGCTCCCCGTTCCACCAGCTGCTAATGAGGTATCACTGTTTTGAGTGCTGCTCTTTGCAAGGCCAAGGGAGCTGTAAAAACACTGTCACTCCTCAGCTACGGATCTGACCCTTCAGTTTCCCCTCAGCCAAACATCCAAACACTGGGATCTAGCCCACATGAGGAGTCAGAGGGTTCGACTCACTGTGATCGTGTTGCTGCATGTTCCTCCCACTGCCCACACAAACCGACTGTTTTCAGTCCCAACATTTTATCCTGGTTTGTAAATAGTGGTCACTGGGCAATAACTGTGTTCTGTCTGTCCTGACTGCCAGCAAGGGGTCCCTGCAGTGTCAGCACGTCCCTAAGTAGGGGGCATTGTCTTGGGCTTTATTTGGACATGGGAAGGTGAAAAAGGGCTGACACATGGGATGGGCAGGCGGAGGAACTGGGCATGCTTTTGCCTTCTACCTGAAGGAGGCCCTGGTGAGTGCCTGTCATTTCTGTGATAGCTAATGTGTTCCCAAGTGTGGCGGGGAGTAGGGAATAAAAAGAGGGGTTATTAATGCTTCCTCCTGCTATATAGGGTGCCAAAGGCTAAGGCTGTGGGATGTTTATCTTTCAGCAGTTTGAAAATGTTTCCTATAAGCTGTAAATCAGGCTTAATTAAAGCTCTTCCTGTGATGTTATTTTTCTTTTTCTCTTTCCCCTGCAAGGTGCAGTCAGCAAACCTAGATAAAAAATGAAAAGGCTAAGGGTCCTCAAAACCACAGCCAGTCTTCCCCAGAGCCCTTTCCATAGGCTGGGCTTTCCAGGATGGCCATGGGGCACATAACCATTGTGGAGTAATTTCCTTTGGATGAAAATTGCTGTAACTGCTGCTGTTAAAAGATGCTGTTGTTTCCTTCTGTAGTATTTCTGGGAGGATATGAAGAACTGGGAGGGGGCGGGGGTTGGGGAGCATGTTAAAGAGGCAAAACAATTGGGATTTATGTAGGCTTGTTTGCTATATTGCCCATGTCTGTGTAATGTAAATGCAAATAAACCCATCTTTATTTTATTCATAGTTCTAATGGAAAGTCTGTGTCATGGTCTGAACCAGGTGGAAGACAAGCTCCCAAGGGCGAGCACATGTGGCACAGACTCTCAGTGCATGTGAAGAGCCAGGAGACAGGGTGCAATCAGACAGCCGTGATCAAACCCCTCACTAAAAGCTACCACGGCCAAACCAAGAGCCTGACTTTTACCGATATGAGTAGCAAGACTCTGTACAATGTGGTGGAGGAAGAAGAGAGAGAGCCCGTCCGCCTCAACCAACCAGGCAGCCCCTCAATGGTGGTGCACAGGCGGGTGGCAACGACACCCCCACTGCAGGCCTCGGCGGAGGAGACCCACCTCTTCTTGCCCGACCAGTCCCCCAAGACCCTGCCCCTGCAGCCTCGATCTCTCATGGAGCAGCTGCAAGGGGTGGTCAACAAGTTGGCCACTGGCATCCCCGACTTCAACGCCATGCTCCCCACGCCTGGCTCAGGGAATGGCGTGCGGCCTCCTCAGCAGCCGCCCCTGCCACCTCTCCAGGCATCCTCCTTCAGTGGGGAGCCCCTGTCTCCCCCGTCTGAGGAAGCAGAAAGTGAGAAGCTGAAGCTCATTCAGGGATATGTTTATGAGAAGAACCCAGAGGACGAGGAGGAGGAGGAGCCGGCCACCAGCAAGCTCACCCTGGAAGACTCACCGGCGCTGACGCCCCCGTCCCCTTTCCGGGATTCGGTGGCTTCGGGCAGCTCCGTGCCCAGCTCCCCCGTGTCAGAGTCGGTGCTCTGCACCCCCCCAGACATGACCTATGCCTCTGTCATCCTGAGGGATTATAAGCAAAGCTCGTCCACCCTGTAGAGCACAGACACTGCGAGAGACGTGATGGGAAGGATGTTGGCAGCTGCCTGCTGTTAGGTCCTGGGGAGATGTATTCCCCGGAGGCAGTGGAGGGAGAGGAGAGCAAAGTCACATATGACAGGGCAAAAACTTTATCCTGCACTTAAAGAATAAATAAAGAAAAAAAAATCCATTCTGAGGGCTCAAAATTCTCTAGCTGTTAAAAATACTGTACTTTGAGAAAATGACAGGAAATAACAAAGCACAAACCCAAAAGACAACTTCTATAGCAAAAAATTAATAAATACATTGGGAAAAAAAAAATCACACTTAGACACACCCTCTCTTGACAATGCTTGAATAGGACTCTGGGAATTGTGACCTGGGAGAAGTCCCTAGTGCATCTCATGACTGCAGCCTTCCTGCTACAGCACCAGTTGGTCCAGGAGCTGGAAGGGCGGAGTGCGGAGAGGAGGAAAAAAGCTCCTTGTATACAACACATATATGCATACATCATCTTTTTCTGATTTCTGCAGGTGGTATGCATGCATAACGTGTTAGGGAGAGGGAAGCTGAGATAATGTGAAAGCACATGGCTCTTAAAGACATTTGTTGGAACAATTTATTCTTCATTCTAGGCTGCTTTTTGGGGGATTTGGGCTTTTTTTTTTTAAGGCTGATTGTGAACAAAGGGAGGAATATCACCAACACTTGAGAGGTTTCTGATGAAAGCCCTTGCTGTAGTACTTGTAATATGATAAGGACTTAGAAAAACTGCCCTTTTGTATACAATTGCGAACCATGTTGGCTAAACTGTTACACAACATTTACTGTAGCAGAACAATATTTATTGACTAACTTTTCATAATACATCATATTTGCCATGTGAGTACATCATTCCTTTGTGTTACTTTGGAATCAAATGCATTGGAAAATAGCTGTATACTTAGAGCAAAAACTATTATTCTGAAAGAAAGGCCATTCTTCATTGGGGGCTATAGAGTCAGTCTTGAAGCAAGAGTGAGCGTATGTGTCTCTGTATGCGTGTGTACAGTATGTGTGAAACGTAATGTCCAATAACTACCACTGGAAGATTGTCTTATAAATATACTATGAATATTTTTATGTTTCAATCATGTTTTATATCTCATTGTTACAAATATTCAATAGATATTTGGAGGTTTGTATGCTGTGCTAACACATTTTTTTCATATACAAGCTGAGACAGTTGTTACCCTTATAATAGGGTGCTTTATTTTGCAGATATTTTATGAAGTAGACCTACAGTATTTATAACCAGTGCATTGAGAACTTGTTACTTTATGTGTTTGTAGCAAGTGTGGTTAACAAAGGAAAAAAAGAAAAAGCAAAAAGTCTGTTTTAGGAATCTTGCACTTAACAGTATAAGTCTATAAAGGTGAGAAAGGAAAAGTACTTAAAATATTTTTGTTGCTTCAGATAATTAAAAATTAAATCATGTCTGGACAGGAACTTTCATCGGTGCTTAATGTGTGCATAAATTCCCAGGGTTTGTTCTAAATCATTCTTTTAATCTGTTGTGTTCAGCTTTGTGCTCTTTCTATACATGTTCACTTCTATTTAATATACAATCTTGTATCTTAAAGGTGACTTTGAGGGAGCTGTACTCTGCCATTCGTTCCTCCTTCTCTATCCTTCATATATTTTCCTAGAGATGGACCTAATCCAAAGTTCCCTAATGGTTGGCATGTTCAAAGTCTGGATCTAACTGCTGCAGCTTGAATTTAATCATAATTATTATTACCCAATTTATAAATGTACATATTAAATATATTCAGGACAGAATTTTAGCTGCTATGAACTTTGTGATCTTGAATTTACCTGAGTATATGTTCCATAATTCTATAATTTACTTCCAAAGATATTTTAAAGGAATATTTTAAAACATGTTTATTGTAAGTATTCCAACCTTTTTTCCCTAAATTCATCATATTTCTACTCTTTTTCTTTCTTTTCACTTGAATTTTAATAAGTCCTGCTGCCAGTCTTCAATTCTTCTCTTAAAATCCAAATCTCTTTACTTTGACCTAGTATAATAGTGGTACTGGATTTGGCTGATTCTCAAAATGGGATGGATTCTTTTTTTCCTCATCCTCTTTTCACAGTGTTTGCTCCTTTCAATATGACTAGTGGCCATTTGCTGTCATCAACCCTATGTGGAAAGTATGAATTGACTTTGCCCAAAGGCACAGTTATGTCTTTGTCAGTAGATTGATGTCTCTACTTTATTATGAACTATAGACACCTGAGGGTCAGCTGGTTGATTTTTGTCTGCTTGGAGCTTTTAGGGGGATTATTTTTTTGTGTGTCTCTGTGTGTGTGTTATTGTTGTTTCTTTTTTATTTTATTTTATTTTATTTTATTTTATTTTATTTTATTTTATTTTATTTTATTTTATTTTATTTTATTTTATTTTATTTATTTTTATTTAATGCACATTACTTATGAAAACAATGAGAAGAATGCTGTATTTTCTTTGCTGATCACTGCACTGGCAATGAATTCTGTCTTCTTACAATCTTAGTATAAGATTTCTTGTGCTATTTCCAAGAACATATGTTGTCAGTAGCACAGGGATAGTAATAGGAAGCCAATCTTTGAATAAATGTTATATATGAGAAAAAGAAACATAAAAGGCTCAGATAGGTGAGGAGATGGTAACATGGCAAAGTATTATGGTTTTCATATCTGTCTACTTTGAACATATTAAGCACTGATTTTATTACTGCAATGTAACTATATCATGAGTAGGAGTTTTCTTGAAATTCAGTATATTAGCTTTTAGTTTGTAACTGTTGAAACTGGAAACATACACATACATAAATATATCTACAGAGCAAGAACTCACCTTGTGTATGTAGTTGTATGAGCTATGAAGCTTTCTGTAAAAGTTCTTTCTTTTGGTCTGTCAAATGCTTGATGAAAACTGCCTTTTTGTCAAAATGATCTTGAAAATGCTGTAAAATAAATATTTTCTATTTATTATTTAAAAATAGAATGCCAAGATTGTTAATTTTTGCTTCCAAAGTATAAAATAGAAATGTCTAGTCAAAGTATAGAATAGAAATTTCATTACTACAATGTAGTAATACATTGTTCCAGGGCTTTTCAGCATCCTGTGAGAGAGACGGTGGGATGCTCAAATGGAGGTAGGTATTGATTAGATTATGACATGTAGGTGAGACAGTGGAGGGTTGGGGGATTTTTGTTTAGAAAACAACAACAAAACCAGCTGTTTGGCTTCCTCATAAAAAGCAGGAGCAACAGAGGTACACATTTGGGCTGACAAGTTGTGGAAGACAATTCAATGGGAAATGACAGGAAATTTTGCTTCCCAAGGACGTAGAGAAATATCAGCCCTTTGCTGGAAGTCCTCTATGTATGTTTGACTCTGTGTGATGTCTGCTCCCATTAGAGAAGCTTGAATATGCTTTTTTGACAGCTATAAGTGATAGGCATTGACCCATCCCAGACATCTTGTACCTCCTTTAGTGACACTGTTTAGAGCAAAGTACTGGGACTCTTGACTCCTTCCTGCTCTGCAACACACACAATGTGGCATTTTGGTGACCCCTGAACTGCAATATACCCCATCTAGGGGCTCGCTAAAATGGGAGTATAAAAGCTTTTTCTGGAGCACAACTGAGATTTTTTAGGCCCAATTGACTAAACAGAAAATCTAGCTCTTTTTCTCTTTAGGCTTGCGACTAGGCATTTTTGTAGAGGTTCCCTGTTTTGGATCTGGCCTTGCAGAAGCCCACATCTGAGGAGTCAGTCCACCTATGACTACTGCACTGCTGGAGTATGGAGAATGACATTAGACTCAGCGGTAAGTGCCAACAAGTTTGGTCTCTTCACATAGAGGTTTTGAATTTTTTGCTTTGTTTTGCTTTAATTTCTTTCCCCCATTTTATTTATTTAAGAGTAGGCAATCTATTTCTTAGTAAAGGTTCTGATGATCAAGTGGATTTAGCCACTCCCTTCCAGAGCACCCAGTCTGCTGCCAGCACCACCCTTGCAACCAGTTGCAGTTTGGGGGAGCCAGCTTACAGCAGCTGATCCTGTCCATGCTGCATGTATAAGTATTCACCTGCAGCATTTGGGGGAGGCTGTTCCTGCGTAGCTGTTTAATCACAGGGGCTGTAGGTGACATCCCTCAGGATGGGATCCCAACAACACTCCTTGCACGCTATTCCTACTCACAGGCAAGTGTGGGCTGGGGACAGAGACTTGTGCTGGGCTGAAGTTCCTGGGCAGGAGCAGAGAGGGCTGGGGGGGTGGCCACAGGCTGCAGTACCCACAGGGTGAAGCCCCCCTGCAGACTGCAATTATCTGTGGTGAAGCAGCAACCAGTCCCACAGCCTTTGCTCCTTCTAGCAAAAAAAGTATGCTTCCTGCAATGCATTTCTGGAAAATATGTGAAACATAGCCTAATAGTGAAGATGCACATCTTTGGTTTTGCTGGTTTATGCTTCATCTTGCTTTTATCTCACCTTGTCTATGCTAAAACTCTTAAAACCTAATTCAGTACTGATTACCATATGTGACATAGAGATCTGGTATTGGAATCAGCTCTTCAGTTCTTTGTACTTGCTAAGGTCCTAATACTTTTAATATACAACAGAGTATTATCCGTGAGAAAAACTACTGTAGAAATGCCTATGAAAATGAACAGAACTATATACTTACACTTCTACATTAGAATATAACATTTTTCAAATATAAGTTGCTTTATTAGGAGCAGGAGTTTTTGTTGCAGTTTTCCCCTCCCTCCCTTTCTTCCTATTTCCTTTCCTTCCCTCCTCCTCTCCTCTCCTCTCCTCTCCTCTCCTCTCCTCTCTCCTCTCCTCTCCTCTCCTCTCCTCTCCCTCTCCTCTCTCTCCTCTCCTCTCCTCTCCTCTCCTCTCCTCTCCTCTCCTCTCCTCTCCTCTCCTCTCCTCTCCTCTCCTTCCTCTCCTCTCCTCTCCTCTCTCTCTCCTCTCCTCTCCTCTCCTCTCCTCTCTCTCCTCTCCTCTCCTCTCCTCTCCTCTCTCCTCTCCTCTCCTCTCCTCTCCTCTCCTCTCCTCTCTCTCCTCCTCTCCTCTCCTCTCCTCTTCCTCTCCTCTCCTCTCCTCTCCTCTCCTCTCCCTCTCCTCTTCCTCTCCTCTCCTCTCCTCTCCCTCTCCTCTCCTCTCCTCCTCTCAATATATATGTATTTTAAAAAACAGCCTGAAATCATGGGCCTAATCCTTTTTCACTTACCTAGAGGAATGTTAAATTGTACTCATTCTGTCACTAGATCAACATCCAGAGTAAACCCAGTACAATGAATGCAGGAATAACCATGATGGTAACATCTGAGATTATCTAAGAAATATTATAACAATTGTTATCTGGTCTCTAACTAGCTACACATATGCTGTGCAAATGATTTCATTTTCAAATTGCAGTATTCTCATAGGAGGTTAGTACTAATTGTTTTATGCATGGGCTTTCCAAACAGCCTGACTAGTGTAATGAGCCCAGCAAGTCTTACTTTTTTCAACAGTTTCAGTTTTTGTATTGTTGTGCTTTGAGCCTCCAGCATGGATGAGGATCATTTCAGTTGAAGTCATTTTAGACCACATAAATATTTCAGCTCATATTCTCTCTTTCTCTCTCCCTCTCTCTCATTTTTATTATTATTTTTTTAATTTTTCCACATAAACATACAACGATATGAACATTACCAGAAAGAGCAGATTGGGCAAAATCTATGTAAACAGACTCCAGCAGATATGAGCAAACAACAGTTGGTGGAAGTGCTAAGGGAAAATATGTAGAAGGCCAGATGCTCTAGCCTGCTAAAGCTGCTTTATTAGGCTCTAGATTTCCAGAACAGTTCTAAATGTGCTTTAGTCTGACAAAGAAAAGGACTACTCTGGTGCTACATAGTATTTCCAAAGTCCTTTGACCCCAGCCTCAATGGCAGGTGATGTGACTGGTGGAAAGGCAACAGAGTTACATGCCTTCAAACCGCACTTCTCTTAATCTAAACTAAGAAAAGGCGTAATGAAATACAAGGACTGGGGAGACACAAATCTGAAAGCTTTCAATTAGAAATAAGCAAATCTGAATTGTCAAGATAATTGGGCAACTGCAGCAGATGGCTAGGAGATTTTAGCAAAGTTCCTTCAAGTTTCAAACTAAGGAAGAATTCACAGAGTATACTTGCTAGGCTTCTGCTATGCAGGGGGGGGGGTCAGATGAAATGGACACAATATTCACAAGCTGCCAAAAAAGCTCATCTAAAAAAGGTTTGCACTGAGCAAATGGATCATCGTCCAGGACCATGGAGCAGCAAAGCAGCTTAGCATGTTTCTGCTTTAGTCTCAGCCTCCTGTCAAGCACAGTGTGTTGGAGTCTCCACCAGATAGGCCCACATGACTTCAGCTCCTGTTGGTAAGCTGGGTCACTGGGCCCAGGATAAGGTGTGTTGCCTCCACTTCTCACAAAAAGGCTACCAGCAGCAAATGGCAATGGGAATTTGGACTCTGGAGTTGTGTTTGTCACTCTGTAGGGAAGAAGAGAGAAGCAGGTTGCTAATAGCTGTCCTGCCCAAGGTCTGGGCGGGCTGTGGAAAATGTTTCTTACATGAGAGTGGGAGAAGCGTGGTTTTGCAGATTGTATTGTTGTGGTGGTTTTCTTTCCAAATAAATGAGTCACTAGACACTTGGCAAGTACCTGTCTGTAAATCACTTGGAAGAAGAAGCAGACTCTTTAGTGAATATCAAGGCCTATTTTTATCTGCACAAGATTTTCAAAAGGGATATTAGCAAAAATGGAGACGGGTTGTCATGCAGCTAGGCGCGTGGTACTGCCACAGGCCCCATGGCTGGCCCTGAGCCCATGTTTTGGCAAATGCTACGAGATTCCAAACAGTGGATGAGATTCCAAATGGTGGATGAGAGCAGGAGTGACTGGTTGCCATTTCCAGAGCTACAACTCCAAAACTGCTGTGGTTTAACATGGCAGGCAATGCAGCACCACACAGCTGTTTGCTCAGTGCCCCCAGTGGGATGAGAGAGAGAATCAAAAAAATGGTGAAAACTCGTGGGTTGAGAAAAAAACACTTTAACAGAACAGAAAAGGATGGGCAAATAATAGCAATAAATAATAATGACAATGATAAAAGAATATACAAATCAAGTGATGCACAATGTAATTGCTCACCACCCTCCAACTGAAACCCAGCATGTCCCTGAGAAATGCCTTCCTCTCCCAGGCAACCCCCCTAGATTTATTGCTCAGCATGATGCCACATGGCATGGGATATCCCTCTGGACAGCCTGGGTTGGCTGTCCTGGTTCTGTCCCCTCCCAGCTCCTAGTGCACCCCCAGACTCCTTGTGGGCAGGGCAGCACAAGGAGCTAAAAAGTCCTCGGCTCTGTGTGAGCATGGCTCTGCAGCAACTAAAACATCAGTGTGTTGTCAGCAATATTTTTATTCTAAATCCAAAACGCAGAACATACCAGCCCTTATGAAGAAAATTAACTGTATCCCAGCTGAAACCAGAACAATACCCACCCCTTATTCAGTGCCATCTACATCATGCTCTAGACCCTTTTTTGTTTGACTTTCCAATACATCCCAATTAATCACCACCATGTTTTCTGTCTTTTGATATATGCACACACATATCGTTCCCCTAGTCTATGGGCCACCCCCCTAAAATGTCTGTTGAATTGACTTTGAGCTCCATTTGTCATAACAGTCTTTCAGGGCAGGAGAGAAGGTATGTGGTGTTGGATTGTTGAATGCTGAAGCCAGTTCTGGTTCCATCACTGCTGCACTTTTCCAGTTCTGTTAAAATTCATTTTTCATTAATCTGGGTGATTCTTACTGCAGTACTGTTGGTATGGCATATAACAACCATAGTAGTGATGACATACAGTATTACGTAGCACTTAACTTCATACAATTCAAATCATGGGCTATTCTCACCCAATATCAAACCCCCTTGAAGTACACATTGGACTTCTCTATCCTTTAGCATTACCCACCAAGTGCACCAAGGTCCTTTAACAAAAACAATCCCCTGGATGGGTTTATCTTTGCATGAGGCAGGAATAAATCAAGCTGTCTTCCTCGGCATGTTATTTATGTGCACTGTAGGGACTTTTTTCCCTTCTACAGTACATAAGAGTTTTGATTGGGTAGTACATAAGAGTTTTGATTGGGTAAGGCCAGCTCAATTGGTAGATCCCCTAGTGTTAACTAGTTAACCAGGTGTCTTTTGCTGAAACGTGTATCCCAATGTTTGAATGTCCCCACACCCATTGCTCTCAGTGTAGTGTAGTTGCTGTAACAGTCCACTGTATCATTTGATTTTTACAGAGGCTGGTGCATGATAAGGAATGTGATATACCCACTCAGTGCCATGCTGTCTGGCCCAGCTGTCCATGAATTTTTTTCAGAAATGAATCCTGTTTGACTTGATCCTTTCCAGAGTGCCATGTCGCCGTAGGACTTGCTCTAGGACATGTTTTAATATCATGAATAACCTGTCCAATAGTGTTCATGGTTAGGTCCACCCCTCAGTCACGACCCCATCTATATGTTGCTTCTCTGACTTGATGACCTGAGGTGTCATGGGCCTATTGAGCTATAAATAATTCACCCTTATGTTGCCAGTGTATGTCCTCCTGACTCACTTCAGTCTTAGCAGCCTGATCCACTTGCTGGTTGTTTTGCTGTTCTTTAGTGTCCCAGACTCTTGTGTAGGACTCCATACAGCACCCTTCTACTTCCAATGCTTTCCCACAGTATGATTGGACTTGTTGCCATTTCCAGTGCTACAGGTAAATCCTATCCAACTCAATAAGCAAGCAAAGTATTCTTTGTCTTTGCTAATTTGGCTTCCAGTTTCCAGTAAATCACTCAGAAAAGGACTGCTCCAACCTGAGAAAGCAGGTCACGGGTACCAAGAAAGAGCATCTGTTATCTACTGAATTGTAAGGGTGGGCGTAAACAGTGTATCTCTACAGAAGTAAAATATCATTGTGAGTTGTGGGTTTCCATAACCAGAAGGCCTCTAGGTAGGTGGAGAAGCAGCTGGCACAGATACCAGTGCAGACAGATAAGAGTTTAGGAGTGGTATGCATCTATGACATTCAATCCACCTACTTATTTATTGCACACCATGCAATGTGTAGGTGGCATGAGATCCATCCCCCACCCACGCCACGGTATGGTGTGTGGGACTCCTAGCGCCCTGTGCTGCTCTGCATCTGTGTTGGGGTAGGGCCCCAGGGGACCTCCTCCCCGGAGAGGTGGCCTGCCCAGGAGATTGGCTGGCATGGAGGAAGCTCTGGTCCACTCCTTTGATGCACTGTTTTCAGTACACATCTTTGCAATGCACCAAGAGTGTATTCTCTTTGCAGGCACCATGTATGATGGGGGATTCAGTGCTGCGGAGGGCCTCAAAAGAAGACAATATCTGACCAAGAGCTGTTTCCCCAGCTCCCTTCGACAGAGTCCATGAAGACTGAGGTGAGACCAGTCTCCCCCACTGCAGCCGAGCAGACCTGTCTGCCCCTCTCCTCATTAGGGGGTGATGGACCATCACCTTCCTGAATGCCCAGCAGCACAGGCTGCCACATAAATGCCTGTGGCATGTGCACAGATCCTGCACCTGCACTCGATGGGAATGTCACGCCTGCTGCCTTCTGAGCTGCCAGCGCTGGGAGGTCTGAGCAGCCCAGAGGGCTACCTGTAGCCTTCACCCTCCTTAATGGGAAAGGAGAATAGAGGGAACCAGAGCGTATGCCTAAAGGTTCAGCTAGGTCCTACAATCTGACAAAATCCCCTGTGCTGCTGTGACTCGTGTTCAGACAGATCTGAAGAGGTGGCCCTTGTGCCTGCCCTTGCTAGCTAACACTCAGATGGACAGACTACATAACTACTAAAGCAAATGTGTAAAAAACACCTCTGGGAGTAGCAGCTGTCATGGGAGCTGAATGAGAAAGTTTTGCCCTTCCATGGTCCCTGACAGCAGGATTTGCACAGAACCATTAGTATGGTGCTAATATATGGCAGCAGCCGTGCTGCTGGGGACAAATTTGGTGCATCACTGCCTGGCCACAAGCTCTGTCCCCATTAGAGCCGTTGACTCATTTAATGACTTCAGGACATCCATCCATCCACAGAGAGGTATTTCAAAGCTGAACAAGGGAGCTGGATGGCAGTTTAAAAATAATACAAGTAAAAGCTGGGTATGGAAATCCTTTAGACACCTGTGAGAAATCATCCACTGTCTTTCCCTCCGTTTCATGTCCAGATGCAAGAGAGGGGTGTATAAAGACATTAGGGTTTCCATAGCCCTTTTATTCTCTTTCACAGCTTCATCTGAATGCTACTTCAATTTTTCTCATTCTTAGTTACCTTTTCCAGCCTTTTTCAACAGCATGTATAGCATGGCTGCAGAACTCGTACCACCTAGTTCAATAGTTTTGGCTGGACGTCAGATCCCTCACTTTCATTCATGTTTCCAGTTACCTCATGATCAATGTTAAAGCAAGACGCTGGAGGTCTGTGAAGACTTGTGGAATAAAAAGGCCACACCAAGCAAAACACAGCAGATGTATCAGCTAGGGCTGGCTCAGGTGCTGCAGCTATATAAATAATCAAATAAAGCCACAACCCACAGCACAGTTAACTCCCAAGAGGACAGAAAAGGCAGTAGGTATAAGAGAAGTAATTTTCCCTGTGAGAACTAGGCTTTGAGCCCCAGCTCCAGCCCAGACAGCATAACTCTGCATTGCCAGCTGCAATAGCACCACTTGCAAAACACTCAGAGCTTTTTTGTTCTCCTTACTGTTTTTTGAGACAGTTGTCATCTCCTGCAAGGTAGGGCACACTCTGTTCGCAAGAGACTGGGCCCTGCGCAGCCTGGGAGCAGGACCCAAGGAGAGAACAAGCTGCCTTGCACAGCACACTGTACTGAGAAATTTGTGTTGTGCACATTTTCCTCCAACATCTGGAGCCCTCTAAGCTCTGCTGGCAGCTGGGAGCCTCAGCACCTCTGCTCACAACAGCATGAAAAACAGGCAGCTGGCAGAAAACACTGCAGCCAGCAATATTTACCTTTTAACCTCAATTCCCTAGTACAATTGCTTGGACTTTCCCTTACCTCTGTGTCATCTTTCTGTCACAAATAACTTCACCTATAACACAAAGAAGCTAGCCTAAATGAAAAAACAGGGAATAGAGAAGATACGCTGTGCAGAGACGTCTTCTCAGTACTTAAGGATGGGTGGCACAGGAACACTGTTTTACAGAAGTGCAACCCATCCCTCAGGAGGGTTCCCCATGCCCACAGGAGCCCAAGCAGCTCCTGAGGTCTCTGTGGCTTCTCCTCTGCCCTGGGTGAAGATGCCTGGTTATTTTGTTTGCTCCAGGGGTCTCTGCTGATGCATTATCTGGCCAAAATGCAACTAACATTTCTAACCAAAACACAAACCAAAATCAAAAGTGCTGCTTGCCCCTGAGGTCACAAGAGGCAGTGGGTGGTCTGCTGTCACTGTCCCAGCTGAGAATAGAGAGCAATGGTGCTGGCTACTATGTGGGTGTTGTAGTGACAGCACAAAGGTGGAAACAAAGGGAGAGAGGTTGTATGTGCTGCATGAAAGGCCACTCCAAGTTGTTTCACTTTGGCGTGTATTAAAACAGGGCTACATCATGAATATTTAGAGTTTGGACTAGGTTGCATGGGTGAAGGGGTGCACTCTGTCCATCAGACATTTCTGTCTTGTCCCTGATGGGCTGAGCTCAGATGGCCCTGTCAGTGGGGATTTTCTTTGAGTTAGTACCCACTGTTGTGGTGGATCACATTGGAAATGACAACAAAACACAAAAGGAGAAGAAGCCCTATCAGTGTAAGCAGTGCATCTCTTGCCTAGAAGACCTAATTCTTAAAAGGGACCATATCAGATACTGAACTCATTAGCTGAAGAGTTACGTTTTTTGTTTGTTTGTTTGTTTGTTTTGTTTTGTTTTGTTTGTTTGTTTTTCAAGATTCTCCTCCTAGCGCTTTAGGTTCAGTCCAGAAAACAAAACAAAACAAAACAAAACAAAAACTACGAGCAACGTTTAGCAGGGTATCAAGGAACAAGAAATCTCATATTTGTTTTGCAATAGCACTGTGTTGAGGATTTCTTCATCTTTGTCACTTTTGAGGAAATCTGAACTTTTTTCTTTTTTTTTTTTTTTGAGTGGTACTCAAACCCCCAGGTTTCAAAGGGGTTATTAATGTGAAGTGGCCAGGACAGTGGCATCAGGATCCAGTTTCTAATATGAAAGTTATAGAATGATAGTGGCAAAAAGTCTTTTTCTTCTTTAACCTAAATATGAAAGCACCACTGCATCTGTAGAATACTTCAAAGGAAACTTGTATCACTCCCTATTTGGAAAGGTTCTCTCAAGCACTGAGATGCTTATTTTATTAATAGTTTACATGTTGCAAAACTAAGCCTCCTGAAGATCATCAGGTATGTACAGAAATTGTTTCACAGCTCTTACATCAGGTGTTGGTCACCTGTTCTGTACTGCTTGACTTAAAGGAGAAAATGGAGATGATTCTCCGCTTGTATTTTTCCTGAGGCCCTTGGTAATATTTGACTCTCTACTAAAACAACTCCATTTAAAGATGCAGTCTGCAGTCTTTCTGTGCTGCCTGGCTGAGGTTGAACACCTGATGTAGTGAGTTAATGCCTGGTGTGAATCACCCAGTCAGGCCGGTTTTGCTAACTTTCCCCAAAGGTAGCTCCTTTTCTGGCAACTCATAACTGTCACGAGTGGCTGATATGCATTGAAACAGGTTCAGACAAGGAAAAATAGTCCTTAACAGAAGAGTAGGTTTGATTTATTTCCTTTATTTCAAGAGGACTGCTGTGTGTAAGCCCATGGAAAAATTACACACCCTGCTGCATCTTTTCCTACAAATATGCTCAATGTTTGTCAGCAACAGACCACCTCCAAGACAACTTTGCTCTACAGAAAGAAAAAGGGTAAAGCTGATTCCCTGGGGGGAAAGAGAGATTTTGCATTCTAGTAAGAAAGCCTGACATTTACAAGACAATATTCAGTTGCTAATGGTTGAACCGGTCAGTCTTCATCATCGACATTCCCATCAAGCCATGCAGAAAATGTAGTTACTGGTCTTAATTAATCACTAAGACACATGAGCCCACCTTTTGGTTGTCAGTAAGCAGCACTTTTATTGGAAAACATAAGAGGGAGCAAAAATATTTACCCAGTATTTACCATCATGTCCAGTGAAACACTGAAGTTACTCAAGACAGATTTAAGCCTCATAAATATCTACATTTTCTCTCACAAATGCATTGAAGATTTTTTCAACTGACCACTTCGTATCTTCCAAAATATTGTGTTCACGTATAAGCAGCTTAGTCACAGGTCTTTTCTGCCTCTGAGATCTATGTCATTATTCAGCCTTGAAGAACATCTTAGACTTGTGCTCCTCAAAGACTGGATGTCCACAAGCGCTCCTCTCCTACAGATTTACAGAGCATAAATAATCATGGATTCAGTCTGTCTGCAATGTAGCATGCTTGTGTGGGATGTAGCACTGTCCTCCCCATTTGGCAGGTGAGGAGGCTGATGCATCACATACTAACACCAACATTTGCAAATATTTTCCTAAAGCTAAGCACTAAATTCTTATTTTGACATTTAAAGAAAAAAAATAATAATACTGTTTCAGTCGTCGTCTTCTCCTGGAGTTAATGGCAGCAGCAGATATTAAGCACATGCATAAAATTTTTGTTGTTGATCTAGGTTCAAATAGATTTAGATGCTTCTCAGAGCAAATATGTCAAACTACTGCCCCAACAGAAGGATCCAGTAGCACAAATGGGGACCTATAGCATAGCAGAAACAGGAGTGATTCTCCTCTTTCATCTTGTGGATGATTATTTATCAATATTGGTCTTGAAAATTAAAAGCTACAGTAATGTAGCTTGGTACCATCTAGCCCCACAGCTAGCATTCTATAATAAGATGTGCCCAAAGTCAGACTGCTTACTCACCTATAGTTCTGATTTCTTTTCAGACATTCACTGGGACAAAGCCTTTAATTACGTCACCACATAACCAGCTGATTTTTACAGGATCTCTCTTTCATTGCAGGATTTGGACTGTGCTCAGATAGTGAATAGCTTCTCAATATTTTCTTGCTCTTCACTGTTGAGAATGTGAGCAAGCTTTCTTTACTATGCATCATTCAAATTAACCAAATGAATTTTATTTCAGAACTCTCCTGTAAGACACAAGGACACTTTTAGTCCCAAAAAGCTGTATGTAAAGTGGAGACAGAGGGTAAGAAAGGTCAAACCATTAACTTTAGGTCCTCAGTTTGGCCAGCCTACTTCAATTTACATCACATTATAATGTTATATAGAAGTCATACATAAAAGCACAGCTTCCAGTTACTTCAGTACTTCATATGACTGCCCAAAGCTGGAAAATCAAGCCTAGTATTTCAAGTTGATGAAAGAAAGTCTTTCTGTCTACCTTAAACTCCCTCATCATTTAGTGCACGCATTTCATTTACCACATGAACCTTATTCATTCCTAAAACAAGTTCATCCTGTTATTGAATAGAAAGTAGCCCATGGGAAAATAGTGTCTGCTCCATCTTTTAAAGCTGTCTTCACATGTATGTGCAAAGGAAGCAAAAAAATGTTATGCATTTTAAGAGTTTAATTTTGCAGATGGTCCATGTTAATGTTGTTCCTATGGACAGAATTTACCATCTTTTTCAATCCACAGCACAGCCTGCAGTTTGCACCCAGCAGCAGAGCAGTGACAGCCTCAGAGGCTGCTGCTTGTGACCTGGAATATGCTGGTTCATTGTAGAACTCTCACAGTAACCAGGTGGCAAAAAGGGGTTCTCACCCCAGTAACTAAAGGTAGTGGGACACTTGATCAGGGAGTTTGCAGGCATGTGTTGAGGTCTCTGGCTCCCTCTGGAAGAATTAATCTCCCTGACACATCTGTCACCTTCCCCACTGACCTCCTAAAACTTCCCTGCTTAGGGGAGAGGGTCCTAGTCTCCATCTCCATTATGTCCTATCCCTGTGGCACACACTTTGCAGGCCTGGTCTCCATAGTCAATGCAGACTGAATTTCAGCTCTTGTTAAAGAAGCTGCTGGACTTTCTTTTTAACTGACAAAATGAAATATTTTATTCTGCCTTTTAAAATTTTAGTAAATTAGAATTGGGCTGTTGGAAAATCTCAGCCCAAACAGTTCAAAAAAAATTCAAGCAGCAGCAAGCAAAGCCTTATATCACTAGATGCCGTAAAGCTTTCAGTGTCAGGGCAGCAGTCCTCAGTGACACGTGTTGGGGTGGACTGTCAGCCAGACTCAGAAGTGTAGAAAAGCACCTTTGCTGTTCTGATTTCTGTTCAGCAGTATATTTCTTGCAGTTCTAAGCCACTGTCAAGAAGCCTGTCTTGCTGAAAATCTAGATGCATCCATTATCCCCTGACATTTATTGTGACTGTGTGCTATTTAGATGAAAGAAAAGTTTTTCATCAAGGAATCATTTGACAATATAAATGGTGTTATTTGGGACTTTTGTTGCCACTACAATTAATCAAATGAGAGACAATCACATTTTTTTTTCTTATGCTATAGTTCATCTAAGAAATCTGGCAACTTCCTTTGGTAGGCAGTGCTAATTTTGATACTCTGTTCCATTATAAGGTCACTTCTCACCAAGTTAGCAAAGACAATTCCATAGCAGCTTTTAATTGTGTCACCTACCCAGACACAATATACAAGACACAAAACAAAGGACATACAAAAAACATGCAGCGAAGACTGAGAAAGCTTATTCTATCCCGCATCTCCCCACACATACTATCGGGGCACCTATGTAGCCCCATTCCATATCACAGAATCACATAATGGTTTGGGTAGGAAGGAACCTTAAAGATTATCTCGTTCCTACCCCCTGCCATGGGCAAGGGCACCTCCCACAAGAGCAGGTTGCTCAAAGCCCCATCCAACCTGGCCTTGAACACCTCCAGGGATGAGGCATCCACAGCTTCTCTGGGCAGCCCGTGCAGTGCCTTACCACAATCGTAGTAAATAATTTCCTCATAACCTCTAATATAAATCTCCGCTCTTTTAGTTTAAAACCATTACTTCTTGTCCTATCACTACATCCCCTGACAAAGAGTCCCTCTTCTGCTTTGCTGTAGGTGCCCTTTACATACTGGAAGGCTGCAGTAAGGTCTCCCCAGAGTCTTCTCTTTTCCAGGCTGAACAACCTCTGCTCCCCCAGCCTGTCTTCATGGGAGAGGTGCTCCAGGATTCCAGTCATACATGTGGCCCTTCTTTGGACTAATTCTAATACTCCATATTCTTGTGCTGGAGGCCCCAGAGCTGAACACAACACTCCAGGTGGGGTCTCACAAGACCAGAGTAGAGGGGTCTTGTGAGACCCCCTCCCTCACCCTGTTGTCCATGCTTCTTTGAATTCATGCAGCCCAGGGTACGGTTGGCTTTCTGGGCTGCAAGCGCACATTGCTGGCTCATGTTGAACTTCTCATCTACCAACACCCCAAAGTCCTTTACATCAGGGCTGCTCTCAATCCATTCTCCTCCCAGCCTGTATTTGTGCTTGGGATTGCCCCAACCTAGGTGCAGGACCTTGCACTTGGCCTAGTTGAACTTCATGAGGCTGGCACAAGCCCCCCTCTCAAGCCTGTCCAGGTCACTCTGGATGGCATCCCTTCTCTCCAGTGTGCTGACTGCGCTACATAACTTCACATCATTGGGAAACTTGCTCAGGGTGCACTCCATCCCACTGTCCACGTCACTGACAAAGACATTAAACAATGCTGGTCCCAAGACTGACCCCTGAGGAGCACCACTCGTCACTGATCTCCACCTGGACATTGAGCCGTTGACCACAACTCTTTGAGTGAGATCACCCAGCCAATTTTCTTACCCACTGCATGTCCATCCATCAAATCCATGTCTTTCCAATTTAGACACAAGGATATTGTGTGGGACAGTGTCATATATCTGGTGCCAGGTCCGTTTATTTTTTAAATCTGTACTTGTGTGGTGGGGGCCTAGTTTTCTGAGTACATCTCTGTGGAAAGGAGCATAAACTGCTGTGGGTGGCAGGGGGGAAGGAGCCACAGAGGGGCTGTTGGGTCTCCGGTGTCTGTGTGGGGGTGGAATAAAAGGCAGATTTATGAGGACATCAAAAAGCTCTAATATTTTAACCCTTAATTCACATTATTTGTGAGGGTGTGCTTCTTATCTAATGCAGATAGATGTAACGTGATATAAGAGTCCGTAATGAATCATTTATGAATGACAAATAATTAGTGTTGCCAGCTCTATCTTTTCTCACAACCAGAATAATATTCAGTGAGCTTCTCCATGGCAAATGAAAATTCTTTCCATCTGCAATCTGAAAACAAGGAAAATCCAAGTACATTTTTCTTCTGGTCAAAAGTGGGATAAATCACGTCCTGTGTTTGTTAAGACAGACAAGCATCTGTCTGGAAAAAAAAAAATAATAATAATTAGAAAAGTCTGGTATTTTAGGCCATTTCCTTATAGCTTTAGCAACCTATTTGAAATAAGACACGAAGATCAGGAGTTTGAAAGTATTTTAATTAAATCTTTCATGAGCTTATAATTATTCTAACTCTCCCTTGGTTTATATGTTTGAAGTTAAAAAGATGCATATATCATCTAATAGGAAGAAATTAAATAGTGTCGCCCCTGTGCCTCCCCCCTATTAAAAAAAAAAAATAAAGAAAGAAAAGAAAAGAAAAGAAAAGAAAAGAAAAGAAAAGAAAAGAAAAGAAAAGAAAAGAAAAGAAAAGAAAAGAAAAGAAAAGAAAAGAAAAGAAAAGAAAAGAAAAGAAAAGAAAAGAAAAGAAAAGAAAAGAAAAGAAAAAGCATTTAATGTAATTAGTAAGAACACAGCAAGCAGCACCAGGAGCAACAGAGAAGTCTAGCAGTAATCAGAAAGAACCAGAACGTGAGCTTCTGCCATTTGCTTAAGTGTTGCTTCCCTTCTTTTCTCCTCCCTGAAACACAAGTTTTCATCCCATAGACAGAGAAGATTTTTGATTTCATAAATGCATAGCTCATTCCTGCACAAATAATTGAGCTTGCTGGTGTTGGAAGATAGAAGGCCAAGTCTGTTGCACAAATCCACTTTAGCTGATGTCTCATCTCTGGGTCTACAGGGTCAGTGGGAGATGCAGGTAAATCACTGACATTCAATAATCTTAATAAAAAAAGGTCATCTATCAGGTGCTCTGGTGTTGTAACATCATTAAAGAAGCTACTCTTCTATTATCCTGCAATGATACACACAGATACCAGTCATCTATAAGGAGTCCTTGAAAATGTCCTCTCTGTAGGATGCCAAAGTACACACTCAGTTTAATGCCAGACGTCTTTACATCTGGGTTTGTTCACAAAGCGTGCTTGGTGATATATAATGCAAAGCTGACAAGGCTGCCAGTATCCTTTAAAAAATAAGAGAAAGAAAGAAAAGATAGTCTGAGGTGAAATATACATATATATATATATATATATAACTGTGAAAAAAAAAAAAAAATATATATATATATATATATATTTTTTTTTTTTTTCACAGTTCTGAAGAGAAGGAGAACTTCAAAAACATTTCAGAAAGTATTATCTTGGCTGCGCTCCAAAGCACTTTAGAGTTTACTGCCAAAGGATTAAGTCTCTGGTAGGATAAAAATATCTGTATACATAGACAAATATCCAATGTATATCTAAAAACCTATTCAAGTAATATTAAATGATTCAAACTGACACAACTGTGAAGACTACAGAGAGGATGTCAATCCCACAATAGCAGTGTTGCTTTGCCCTGGTATCTGAGGTCCATAGAAACTTTGCCGAAGTGAGGATACCCAATGTCTGTAAACACCAAAGCTCTGAGCACATCTCCTGTGATACTACCACAGCACTGGAGATATCTCTTCCAGCAAGGCTTGTAAGTGCTTTGCAGATTTAGGCCAACATGTACCCTGCAATAGCTTATCTCTCACAGCGGTAAGGAGACTGCAAACACACGTGAGCCTACTTTTCAGCTATTAGGTTTTAATAATTCTGGAAAAATGCTCCGAGTTTATTTATTAATTATTTTTGATTTGCTACGTATGTTCTGAAGTCACTTGTTGCTTTTACCATTACTCAGTTTCCAGTGCCATTTTACTATGACACCTCTGAAAAATCCTGTTTTCCTGAAAAGGGAGTCAACACCACAGATGTCTGACAAAGGGATACTGTTTAAAGGCATGAGTGGTTCTTCCATTCATAAAAATGATACTAGGCAGCATGAGCAAGTG